>NC_056747.1:429048112-429360612 GCF_019279795.1 Protopterus annectens | reverse complement strand
CCTGGTAACTTCCCAGCAAAACTTAAGATGTGTTAGATAGTCTAAAGATGGTGCAACTTTGCTGTAAAGGTTCCACCCAACAACTAACATGTTGAACACATTGACTAGAAGATTCCACCACCACTTCTTTGACTTGATCATAGGACAGTATTCTGCTAGAAGTCGATCAAGCAGATCCACACCACCGAAGCCTGACATATAGTTAGCTATCATTCTTGGCTGGGGAATTTATACCTTTTCATTGAGAACAATATGCTCTCCCAAGACAATATTTTCAGCCCAATCTGCCTTACCATAGTAAATAGAAGCCTGGAATGGGAATCCATCTGAAGAACAGAGCATCCAAATTTTATAGCCAAATCTTATTGGCTTACCCATTATAAACATTTTGGCCCCACAGTGGCCGCGATATATAACCATCGATTTGCCTAAACTTACTTTCTCTTCAAACACACCAAACTGCATCAATACACTGTTCAGACTATCATAAACAGGTTTCACTTTTGCAACTTAGGACTGCTTCAGGTTCTTGTTGTTGGCTGCATGGAAAACTTTCTTCAGTTCCTGGAATATGTTTTTGGTCATTTCTTTCTTCACTACATCACAGCCCAAGTCATCAGCCATGCTCCAGTAATATCTTTCCCTGGGCAATGTGTGATATTCTGACAAACAGCAGAACAATGCTGCTTAACTGTCTAATTTCTTCTGTGGATGTTGAAAACCCTAGTGTATTTTTATCACGATGTGCATACAGTTCCGTCTGGTTCTTCAAGTGATCCAACAGATCATCACCAAAACATGCATCAGATAACCCCAATGGAATCTTCATCAGCAGATATGGATGTGTATCAAGTAGTCTGGTTACTTCCTCAGATTTCATAGGCTCCGTCAACGTGTCTGTCAGTTTCCCATTGGTCTTATGGCTTGATGGTGATACCTGCACTGCCTCTGAAGACCTGAATTTTTGAGTTGCAATCTTGTTATTTCCTGCCACACATTCAGCTGGCTTTGTAGTTTTTCATTTTTTTTTCTGTAAAGCACTGTAATCATCTTCTTCAACCACAGTATGAACAGCTTCCTTTACTTTGTACCCACATTTGCACGTTCATGTATGACTGCGTGACCCACGTTTGCATGTTCATGTATGACTGTGTGACCCACGATTGCGTGTTCATGTATGACTGCATGACCCCTGTTTGCATGTTCATGTATGACTGTGTGACCCAAGTTTGCATGTTCATGTATGACTGTGTGAACGGTGTTTTTCAATGTCACAAGTAATTGCTGTAGTAGTCACAGTTTCATCAGAGTCATGCTCAACACCAGTAAACACTTCTATTTCTCCACAAATGTCTGATGGTTTATCTGGACCCAAATGATCTTCATCGATATGTTTGACTTCAGAATCATCCCCAACCACTGGTGGAAGAATACAAATTTCTGGAATGTCATTATCTTCTGTGTCACTGTCAGAATTATCCGATACTGCTTCGACAGCCGGGGCAAGAGTGAAGTATGTATTGCAATATGTAGTCTGTTTCACTGCCTGTATTGCAATATGTAGTCTGCTTCACTGCCTATATTGTAATATGTAGTCTGCTTTACTGCCTATATTGCAATATGTAGTCTGTTTCACTGCATATATTGTAATATGTAGTCTGTTTCACTGCCTATATTGTAATATGTAGTCTGTTTCACTGCCTATATTGTAATATGTAGTCTGCTTCACTGCCTATATTGTAATACGTAGTCTGCTTCACTGCCTATATTGTAATATGTAGTCTGCTTCACTGCCTATATTGTAATACGTAGTCTGCTTCACTGCCTATATTGTAATATGTAGTCTGCTTCACTGCCTATATTGTAATATATAGTCTGCTTCACTGCCTATATTGTAATATATAGTCTGCTTCACTACCTATATTGTAATACGTAGTCTGCTTCACTGCCTATATTGTAATATGTAGTCTGCTTCACTGCCTATATTGTAATATGTAGTCTGCTTCACTGCCTACGTTGCAATATGTAGTCTGTTTCACTGCCTATATTGTAATATGCAGTCTGCTTCACTGCCTATATTGTAATATGTAGTCTGCTTCACTGCCTATATTGTAATATGTAGTCTGCTTCACTGCCTATATTGTAATATATAG
Source organism: Protopterus annectens (assembly GCF_019279795.1). Lineage (NCBI taxonomy): Eukaryota > Metazoa > Chordata > Ceratodontiformes > Protopteridae > Protopterus > Protopterus annectens. The sequence continues at coordinate 429,358,459 of NC_056747.1, read as the reverse complement.
TCTGCTTCACTGCCTATATTGTAATATATAGTCTGCTTCACTACCTATATTGTAATACGTAGTCTGCTTCACTGCCTATATTGTAATATGTAGTCTGCTTCACTGCCTATATTGTAATATGTAGTCTGCTTCACTGCCTATGTTGCAATATGTAGTCTGTTTCACTGCCTATATTGTAATATATATAGTCTGCTTCACTGCCTAAATTGTGATATGTAGTCTGTTTCACTGCCTATATTGTAATATGTAGTCTGCTTCACTGCCTATATTGTAATACGTAGTCTGCTTCACTGCCTATATTGTAATATGTAGTCTGCTTCAATGCCTATATTGTAATATGTAGTCTGCTTCACTGCCTATATTGTAATATGTAGTCTGCTTCACTGCCTATATTGCAATATGTAGTCTGTTTCACTGCCTATATTGTAATATATATATAGTCTGCTTCACTGCCTATATTGTAATATGTAGTCTGCTTCACTGCTAATATTGTAATATGTAGTCTGTTTCACTGCCTATATTGTAATATGTAGTCTGCTTCACTGCCTATATTGTAATACGTAGTCTGCTTCACTGCCTATATTGTAATACGTAGTCTGCTTCACTGCCTATATTGTAATATGTAGTCTGCTTCAATGCCTATATTGTAATATGTAGTCTGCTTCACTGCCTATATTGCAATATGTAGTCTGTTTCACTGCCTATATTGTAATATGTAGTGTGCTTCACTGCCTATATTGTAATATGTAGTCTGCTTCACTGTCTATATTGTAATATGTAGTCTGCTGCACTGCCTATACTAGGTTTTCTTTAGTGCCCCCTTTTGGGAATGTTGTGTCAATAAAGGATAAGGACTTGAGCTGCTGGCAGTGTTTTTTAACTCTGATAAAGCCCCTTTTGAATTTTAGTGGATAAAAGAGCTCAGTTTGGTTTGCTTTTTCCATTAAAATATTCTAATTTTAGTTCATCCTAGTGGTCCTGATTTGTTTTAATACAGCACACACCACATACCTCAACCTCTCCAAGGCGTTTGGTACACATCCCCAATCAGGCATAGTAGGAAAGCTAGATAAACTATGAATAAGCCCCTATGTCACCTACTGGATTGCCAGCTGCCTCACAGATAGGATACAGGAAATCAAAACAGGGGAAGCTACCTCCACCAAACAGACTGGTCATGAATGGAGTCCCACAAGGTTAAGTGTTAGGACCTTTCCTTTTTGGCATCTACATTTCTGAAGTAAAATCCAGTACCAAAGGTCTGTAGCTGACTAAGATTATAAGACTAAGACTATAGATGACTGCAAGATAAGAGCAGTCATTGCATACCCAAATTACTTAACCATCCTGCAGGAAAGTTGGTTCCAAATAAATAGCTGGTGCTAAAATCATGGACTGAAACTAAAGGACAAAATTGCATTATTATATCTTTTTTGAAGTCATCTATACCAGGGAACTATCACACAGACAACACACCCCTAAGAGTTGACCCAGTTATTGGGGATTTGGGAACTTATGTGGACAGTGACAAAATTCTGACCAACATGTGTCCATTTTTGTAAGACAATCCTTCTATATTGCACAGCTTATAAACAAAGGGATTGTGTCTAAATCTAGGAATGTCATTTTCCCCCTTTACTCAGCCCTCATTAGGCTGATCATTGAATGCAATGCCCCCTTTGACATGTATCTGTTCAGACACATGCAGCAACTGGAACACCCACAGAGATACCTTGCTAAAAGGATACAAGGCTTAAACAACATGTCCTACATGGACTGCCTCAAAGCCCTGTTACTATAGATGATAACCTACAGACTGCTAAGAGGTAACTTGTCTCTGGCATATGAGGCATCCTCCATCCCAGTACTGAAGGATTTACTGCATATCAGCAAGTCAAATGGCATCAGAAATACTCTGCCTTGCAATCTAAACCTCTGCTACAACATCAATAGAATAGTTTGGAAAGAAGGGAACATCTCTCAGAGGATACTGCTGCTATGGAACAGACTGCTCATCCATATAAAACAAAAGTCCATATTCAAGTGCAACTTGGTTCTATGGAAGGGAGACAGAAAATTTACTCCATGACAGCCTGCTGTACAGAGGCAGCTCTTAAATGCTTTACCCCATACATGCATCCCCTCAAATTATCTATGGCATGATTCCAGTTATTCTCATTAGGGGTAATACATAACTCTTGGGCATGGGATGGGTACGGTCAATCTGTAACCAAATGAAATAGGTTAATTGAAGCAGAAAAAGGGAAACTGGATAGGCCTGAAATGGCCTGCAAGGGCAGATAGCCTAGTTCTTACCTATGAAGAAATTCTTTAATACTACCTTGCTTTCAGAAATGGCAGACAGATTTTAAACTTTTACAGCATTCAGAATTATGACACTCATCATTTAAATGCCTGCATTTGTGGCAATAACATTTTAAGTTGAAAAGATCTGTTTAATTATATTTAACAACATGCGTGATTTGGTTAATTTTCTAGTCACTTGAGTATGAAGTCCCCTTCTGAATAAACATGCTTTTTCAACTATGGCAGCATTAGTGAAGCAACATGTGTTAGAACAACACATTTCTCAGATGATGCTCTAAAAAGACAAGTTAGAATGATTCAGACACATTAAACAATTAGCCTGTCATGTCAGATACGGCAAAGTATTGTTAGTTATATCAAGTTTATTATGAATTCTACAAACAAGTGTTTCAATGATTAATTAATTATCTAATTAATTCAGTCTGCTTTACCATAGAAACGTGATTAGTTCTCAGGTGTTTTAGAGAATCTGGGAGTATTGCTTCATATGTTGTACCCTGGGTTGTCACTTGCTTCAAGATCTTTAATTGAACTTTAACAGTGATTGGTATACAATTTTGTACTTACAGCATTTTAGTGAAAACAATGTAGTTCTTCAGTACAAGAAGCGTATTTTTTAAATTATCATTTTCTTGTATACATCTTTTAAAATGTTAAAGTGTAACAAGATCATAAGAATATTTAATCAGTGTTTTTAATAAGCTGTACTGATACTGCTACTTATATGTAAAAGCACAGTTTTATAAAATAGTTACAAAGATATAAAATAATTAATATTTCAGGACAGTTGTACAGTACTGCTGCTAGTAAAAGGATTAATGTAAGATTAGAAAAGCAAGGCATACACACAATTAAATGTTTTAATACAATGTAAGTTCTTATCTCCAACAGGGATGAAATGTTGAACAGCATGAACAGATTACTTGCGTGCAACAGATTTATTAGAGATAATCCACAAAATGATAAGTAATGCTGCACACAGGAATTTCAAGCATTTCAGCTGCTTTTTACCAAAATCATTCATTCTCTAATTACCCACATAATTCAGTTTAGGATCATCGGTGATGTAGAATCTATCCACAACTCATTTTACAAGAGGCAGTGAAACTAATCTTAGACAGGATACTGACCCATGCAGGATACGCACTTGTGGCACACATACCTGTGGGCAGGTTATGAACTCACCAATTTACATGTCACTTGTCACTGTGATGTAGGAAGAAGACAGGGCATCTTGTAAAACCCAAGCAAACAAAGTGACAACATGGAGACTCCACAGAGAATGTATGTCACCCAAGAACTCTAGAACTCTACTACAGGACCAAGGTAGGCAGTAGCACTAACCATCGTTATACTATTCTATCCTTTAAACAAATGTTAACATAAAATAATGTTGAATAATTTAACAATGAATTTGGAGACTGTATTACATAAGCCAAAAATCCACAAGCAAAAAAAAAAAAAAACTGAATTGTTCAGCTTAGTAGAAAACTAAAAGTCTATACAGAGCACCTGAAAAAGCAGCCAGAGGACAACAAATCTGACTTCAGCCAGATATCAGAGTAAATTGCTTGGGATTTGTACAATTATTCATCATTAATATTCTAAAACATGCATCCAGACCATTCAGAACAATCAGCATGCCTACTGTAAACTGAGCATTCCCAAAAGGCACAGATCTGGCCACCCAACAAGGATTCAGTAGTTAGACCAATTCTTCTGCCACAGTCCTTTAAAAGACAAGAGACAAGCCACTTCCCCTTCTTATTCTGAATACAAGATCACACAACAGAGACATTTTTAAGAAGTGAGCTCCTTTGCCATCTCTTCTCCAAAAGGATAGCCATTTTTTTCTTAAATAATGCCAGTGTATGACAGCAATAATACAAGACTAGGTGCAGATAATGTTGGATTTACCCATGGCTTGCTTTGTTTGACCACTCGGACTTTATCCTCATGATCAAACCACATCATCTGTGGGTAAATCTAGCATTAGCCACACCCAGTCATGGATAACTGATAAAAAAACTATTGCTGTTTTTCTGGATTTTCAAAGAAATTTATATAGCCTGAGTAGAAGAAAGATGATTTTTGTATCTTTGGTCCAGAAAGACAGACAAGTATCTAATTTTGTAGCACTACAGCCGTTGTGTCAGTATTCAAGCACTATTCATTACCATTCACCCATTTTCTGATACCTGCTTAAACTTATTCAGGACTGAAAGGGAGCCAGAGTGGTAATGGTGATAAGGGGGAGAACTGATGGTAGCTGGCCATGTCAGTACACTGAATAATGTATATATATATATATATATATATATATATATATATATATATATATATAAAATCAAATCTCAAGAAACATATATATATATATATATATATATATATATATATATATATATACATATATATATATATATATATATATATATATATATATATATATATGGGTCTACTTTAAAACACCGACACGCAAAACACCGATGACAAGAACACCGAGACCAGAAGATCGACAACTGAGATGACCGACAGTTTAAAAGTCCAATGCTGAGAACACCAACATGTTAAGGTAAGTATGCGATAGTGACAGACTTTAGGGTTAGGGGCGGGTTAAGTGAGTTAGAGTTAGGGTGCGGGTAAGGTAAGTGTGCGATAGTGAAAGACTTTAGGGTTAGGGGCGGGATAAGTGAGTTAGGGTTAGGGCGCGGGTTAGGTGAATGTGCGATAGTGACGGACCTTAGGGTTAGGGTTTGGGTTAAGGTTAGTGCATAGATAGTTGTGTATGCAAGGTTTAGTGTAGGTTTGTAAGGTTTTTTGTTGCGCTTGTGTTGTGTGTGTGTTTTTCAGAAAAGGTTTTTGTTTTGTTTTGTTGATTGTCGGGATTGTGGTTTGTCGGGCATGTGAAGTTTCATGCTTTTAAACCGTCGGTCATCTCAGTTGTCTCTGTGTTCTCATCGTTGGTGTTTTGTCCGTCGGTGTTTTAAAGTAGACCCATATATACATATATATATATATATATATATATATATATATATATATATATATATATGTACACACACACACACACTCTCTCACACACACACGCACACACAGACACATACACACATAAACACACACACACACACACATAAACACACACACACATACACAGACACACACACACATACACACACACACACACACACACACACACACACACACACACACACACACACACACACACACACACACACACACACCCCTCACTACATGCACACCTAGAGGCAATTTAGAGATTTGACAATTCAGCTATCAGCACTTCTTTACAACATAAGAGGAAATTTTAGACCCAGCCAAAAATCCATGAAGAAAAAGGAAAGACATGAAGAATGAGAAAGAAGGCATACCAATCTTAAAAATAAACAGAAGAACCAAGCACTGGAAAGTAACAATACTAACTGCTGCATTACTGGCCCACACCATTTGTTACCAAGCTTTCATAAGAAAATAAAATACATATGAAGAGATTCAGGAAACAGTTATTGCTAAACTTAGGGCTACAGCACTCAAAATAACAGTAAGCAAATGAAATATGATTCATAAAATTATAAAATGCTGTTGTACGGCACAAATAAATGTTATCACACAGTATTATAATTAAGCATGCTGAAAGCAAATTATGATTCAAAACATGAGTAACAGAAAGAGACACTCATAGCAAACAGATATGTAGGTACTCAAAGCATGTAAAAAAGTTACTGTGGATAGAAAAGCAGTACAATAGCCACAGTATGAAATGGGGAAATGGTTGCTAATAATTGCAGAACAGTAGTGTTAGATGCCAAAACTCTAGAGGGATCCACTGCCGGAAAAAAACAGGAATGTGAAAAAGAAAAGAAGATGGGTAATATCTACAAGAGCCACTCTTCAGGCGTTCTGGGACCAGAAGAAGAGGAATAATACAAAGCAGACATAGAAACCCACACAGATAAAAACAAGCTTATCATAATGTCTGCAGATCACCTACACTCTGAAGACTGAAGTATCCCCAGCACTGTTCCTCTTAGTCAGTGGCACCTTCCAAAAGCAACACATCACTAGCATCAGCATCCAGAATATTCTACACCTTCTTAAACAACCTGGTGGAAGATATAAAAGATTACATCAAATGCCACGAGACAAATAATAAGAAATAACATATAATGCTATGTTTATTTTACAGGAGATGTTGCAAACCACCTGCATCCACAATTGAAGGCACCCATCATGGGACCCATAAAAATCAGAGGGAGAATCAAGGCAGTTTTGCACATGTTCAGACCTGGAGTATTGCTGAAATGTATCTGGTTAGCTACAAATTCAGGACTGATTTCAGGACTTTCTTACACACAGAACCTTTAAAGTCAAAATAAGTTCCTCAACCTCTAACATGACACACTTAATCGAAGAAATCTACCAAAGTTCTGGTATGTCCTCATTCCACATTCGTCTTGTCCAGCTTTATAAATAGGCTACACTCTGACCTCTTCAACTTGTCAATCATACTTTTATGCAGATGACATTGCTATTTATAGACTAAACTCCTCAACTTCCATGATAAAATCTCAACTTGGGCCTGACCTCAGTTTCTCCATTTCGCCTTACCATTATAAATTGCTACTTAAGCTCAAAATAGTAAGGGCATGTTATTTGGGACCAAGAAAAAATAAATTAATAAAAACAGCTCTGTCTAACTGGCAACTACTCCAAAACAGGAAGAATCCTACTGAAATATCAGAACACTTTCAACAGCTTGGAGACTGGTTGGATCCACAATTAAACTTCTAACACCATATCTGTTAGACTGAAGCCAAGGTCAGGTATCCCAAAAATGTCCTACTTCCCCTTCCCAGAAGGAAGAAATGCCATTGGCAAAGATATCCTGCAAGAGAAATTAGAACCTTATCTGTCTCCAAAAGTAACCTATTGAACCTTCAGACCCTTTCAAACCTAATGTTCAGCTATATTACCTTATCCTTTATAAATAACACTACTGCAAGTCTCTATAAATCCACAAGCTCAGCTACTTCTTGGCATTCGTCTTTAGAAACTCCTCAGTCAAGAGTCATTCTTTACCCTTGCCACCACATCACCACTAGATCCTCCAACTACAACATCAGATCAGGAATTTCTCTCATTCCCCAGAAGAATAAGTTACACAGCACCTAGCAGGCCTCCTCAGTTTTAGATGCTAAGCTCTTCACTCTATCCTAAAAGACAACATATCCTTTCCCAAATTCAGTGGCAAACTAAAGCATACCTCTCCAGTACTTCAAAGTGTAAATGTGTTCATCCACCTGACATAAACTAATTTCCATACCCATCACTGTCTCATTCAGCTTGGCCTTCTCACTTTTTATCCATCACTGTAGAATAACTTCCTCTCTTCTTCTAATTTCATCCAGTCCCTATCTCTACACTGCCTTGCTTCATTCATGTACCAGTATACCCCTTTCTTCTTAGCTTTCCTACCGTTATCCCCTCCGTCTCCTTATCTATCATTCCCCTCTCACTGTATGCGCCCATAATTTCCTAATCCAACTACTCTCGTCCTTGTCTGTAAATACCCTTTGCAGATCTTACGGTGCAAAATCATAGCTCAACTTTTTTATCTGTATTTTTCTTTTGATTATTAATTTTTGTATTTTTAGTTTTTATTGCAGACAATTCTGTTTTTATCTAGTTATTTGTATACCTACATTTTAAACAATTTTAGCACTTTCATAGACATAAACATGGTCCACTTGGATTAGTGCTCTTGCCCACTGAACACATTTTAAATAAGGGAAAGAAATAAATTGTGAGGACCCTAATTTTGCTACACATATTCCTGAAAGTGGACATTTCAAAACACTTGTTGGGGCTTCACCCCATAGCCCCTACAAAAATAATTCTTTAAAAATATCCATTTCTTTCAGTTATGCCTGTTAAGGAATATTCTCAGCTAATGTTTTTTTCCTGTCTCAGACAATTGCATTACAGAAACATGAAAGGCATAGATTCATAGGTTCATAGGTTGGTACTAGGCTATCTGCACTTAAGGCCTATACAAGCCTAGCCATAACAATTCCCTGGCTATTTCTTTCCACAATATATACTTGCCTGGACCTCGGTCTAGCAGGGCGACTGACGTGATCCTCGGGGTGAATTTCCTATCTCCCATCCAGTCATCAAGGTTCCTTTTGAAGAGGGCCAAAGAGGCGCTCTGCTTGACATGTATGGGAGTCTATTCCACAGTCTGGGGAGTCTCTGGGACAGGAACCTATCCCTCCAGCATGTTTTGTTCATTGTGATTACAAGGTTTAGATCCCTGGAGAGTGTGGCTCTGAGAGATTGGGATTTCTTTAAGTGTAGCATGTCCAACAGCTCTGGGTTTGACATGGCCTTGTATGTTAAGCAGAGATTGCCTCTGAGTAGATGGTATGTGACAGAGTATAGCTGGAGTTTTTTTAGATGGTCAGCATAGGGCATCTGCTTTAGACCTGTGATTCTTTTAATGAGGTATTTCTCTGGCCTTTCCAGTTGTTGCAGATGTCTTGAGAGGTACATACCAAAAGGGGTGTTGTATTCTATAATGGGTCTAATGAGGGATGAGTACAGTGGAACAATTACCTTTTTTCTGGATGAGAAGCCCTTAGTGATGAGGTGTGCCACACAGAAGGATTTACTGACTGTTGTGGTGATGTGTTTATCAAAGGTGAGACACCTGTCCACCTCTGTCCCTAAGTCTCTTATCACACCTTCAGTGTTTAGTGTACTGCCACCTATGTGGTAATTCACGGGTGCATGTTTTTTCCCAAAGGGGATAACTATACATTTCTTGTCATTGAGCTTGAGCCCATGGCTCTGGCACCAAGCATCTGTTTCTGTCAGGCCCTTTTGTAGAATATCCACATCATTTGGGGATTCAATAATGACTCCCAGTTTGCAGTCATCTGCCAACTTTGTTAGCCAGAGTCCCTTAGTGTTGGCCTGTACTTCAGATGCCAAACAAGAGCGGTCCCAGGACTGAACCCTGAGGTACTCTGCTTTTCACTTGTCTGGAGCTGGATTTGGAGTCGGCTACTTTTACAGTGTGGGTTCTGTCAGTAAGCCAGCTGGCAACCCATCAAGTGATGTAGGGATTAATGCCCAGCTTAGTAAGTTTATCTATGATTCCAGAGTGGGGGATGGTGTCAAAGGCCTTGGCGAGGTCCAGATAGGCTGTGTGGACTGCTTTACCCTTGTCCACAGCTCTGGAGATTGATTCAAAGAAGTCAATCAGGTTCAGGAGACAAGATCGGCCCTTCACGAACCCAAACTGGGTGGGGTCCAGTGTTTGAAGGTTGCCAATGTCTTTGTTTATAAGTTCCATGATAATACGTTCCATGACCTTGCAGATCAGGCTCGTCAGGCAGATGGAGCAGTAGTTCCCAGGATCCAAGGTGGATTCCCTCTTGTGGAGTGGGATAACTGTAGCTGTGTGCCACTCAGTGGGCACAAAGCCTGAGGTGAGGCTATGATTAAACATGACACTTAGGTGAGGTGCCACTTCATTTTTTATGTAGTACATAGCCCGGGATGTCATCTAGTCCCATGGATGCTGTATTCTTAGCTTTGGAGAGTGTGTTTTTTACCAGTGTGGCCGTTATTACCAGAATTTAGCAATCTTTCAGTATTGAGATGGGCCCTTTAGGGGGTGAGAGGGGGTTGAAGTTGGCACTGACTCGATCTGCCATGATATTGGCAATATCCTTGGGATCAGTATATTTAATGACATTCTGTTGTAGCTCAGAGAAGATCTGAGCATTGCCATTTAGGATCTTGACATAGCTATAGAATGCCTTGTGGTTTTGTGGTTTTCTCTGGAATCTTTGCCAATTTTATTTTTTAAATATCATGTAGTCCATACAACAGTAACTCACGTATGGGTGAATCATAGTCCATACAACAGGAACTCACATATGGGTGAATCATAGTACATACAACAGTTACTCACATATCGGTGAATCATAGTCCATACAACAATAACTCACGTATGGGTGAATCATAGTCCATACAACAGTTACTCACATATGGGTGAATCATAGTCCATACAGCAGTTACTCACGTATGGGTGAATCATAGTCCATACAACAGTAACTCACGTATGGGTGAATCATAGCCCATACAACAGTTACTCACATATGGGTGAATTATAGTCCATACAACAGTAACTCACATATGGGTGAATCAGATATCTCTCCACATGTACAGCACAGTCACTGGTGCAAAGACAGAGTTGGTTGTGCAAAGGTAATTCCTGCTTGATGGCACATCAGGCTATGACCATGACCTCATTGTTGAGGTGTTCTCCCCTAAATTGTGAACAGCCATTGCCATAATCACAATTGACAAAGGTCAGTATAACAAAGCTTTCCATTGATGAGTTTCCTCACACAGGTTCATGAGATAGTCCTTGAGTTCAAACAAACTTTTCATCAGAGGAATGTGTAGGCTGAACATCCCTACTCCTACCAAATTAAGTTAAATTAAAATTATCCTTAGATGATTGTGTTCTTGACTACCCACTGCAGGTATAGTGGAGAGAACATTCCACGTCCCTTACAGCAGTAAGCACAGCTGCACGTTTAATACTATAGTGTGAGCTAAAGAATAACACAGTCAAAGGTGCAGGAGGAACTGTGGGAATGAATGCACACAAGTCATGAAGAGTTGTGTTGCTGGTGATACTACAAATGTACCCTGGTATGCAAACTGAATGGATACAAAATGATCCCACATGTGCAGCTCCATGAATGTGCTCTAGAAATGCCTCTGTTGTTCTGCACTAACTCACTGGTGTTTTAAGCAATAGTGGAGGCATCCTTCACCATCTGTCCCAATGGCACAGTTCATTCTTACTATTGCTGACATGGTGGCAAAGTACAGAATAAGTCAGTTCCAAAAGGCTCCATGTCACATGACTACGTCTGTAAACCAACACTGGATGTCAGCGTCCGCTCCATGATATGTATGTTAATGTGCACTACAGTGAGCAACATATCACACTTCTCAACCATGGGTAATAAGAGCAAGAGACCTAGGATATATTTAATGCCTCACACTTCATGAGCAGTGTTATTATGATGATCAACTATGTTGTTCATAAAATAGGCATTATTCCCCCACCTCCATGATGAAATCAGCCTCTGCATAGTACCAGTCCGCCCATATTATGGGCTACTATGTATATAGGCACAGCCATGGACAAGCTGCGCAGATAACAACATTCATTGGATGACCTCTGCTCATCATGGCCATTCATTACTGCTGTGAAAGACTGTGCTCTTGCCACATCATTGTCACTCCTATCACACACTGCAGTATAATATACTCTGGTAGTGTCACTGGCATCACAGCCCCCCTTGGAACTTGTGTTGCCTCATCAAACTCACCTAACTGTTACAGCTGCGTAATGGTCAGGCCTCCTATATCAGCTGCTGCCTACAGTCATAATCCACACCAGCGACCAGTGAATCCAGCTACACATCATATCTCATAGCAGCACGACATCAGACTTGCTAAAACAATCTCCAGAAGCAGATTCCAGATCGCAGCAGTCTTGTGATGGTGGTCTGAAAAGAAGATGCACTCTCATGTTACTGCACAAGTAAACCATTAATTTGCAATGTTGAAATTATTGATTTATAACTTTGAAGTACTGCTTTTTTCATAATACAGCAGTGAACATTATTGCATGACTCAATACAATAAAAAGTAAAGAAAGAAAGGAGGTAAGCAGTCCAAAATGGTGTGTGCCTTTCCTGAAAGAGACTTCAAGATGGTGAGACTAGAGAATGGGCAAGAATCTCTGGAATCCATACAATTAGAATTGCTGATGTGAAAATGGTGGGGAGCCTCTTAAAGAAACATTCAAGAAAGAGATTATAGGGATTAGTAAACAGCTGGTGGACCACATTGACAGGGACATGGTCTGAGAGTCAGAGATAGTCCATGCTATGGCTTCACATGAGGATGCCATTGAGAAGCTGAACAAAGAAAACTCAAGTCTGAAAGAGAAATATGACCTTCTGCTTTTAAAAATGGGAACTTTGAGAAGCAAACAGGTAGATACAAAGTACAGAGTGCTTAGAAAGACTATTTGGATTATAGGAGTCCCTGAGAAGATGGACATGGCTTATGTACTATGAAAGTTAGCAAAATGGTCTGGGTTGCATGAGATTTATATCAAAGCCTAGTGTGATCCATAGATTGTTTGTCCTTTGTCACGCAGATGGTAACCAGTGTGTTTACTTGTCAGATGTAAAATATATGAAATTAAGTTTCTGGTATTATTATACTGCTATGAGACAAGGCAAGGTGTGCAGCACTGTTTAAGAGGAGCTGACACTGATTTATGTGAAAAAAGAATATGCACAAAGAATAGGAGGCTGCTAATGACTAGGAATTGGGAAGTGAAGACAAGAGTGAAGCTACAGTGGCTGAGAAAATAAGAACTGCTGCCTGGAATAAAACCAAATGGTTTAAACAAGGAAAAAACCTGGCTCAGCAAAGACATTGCATGAATCAATGAGCGTGAACTGAGTGGATAAATGAGAATGTTGTATCTCTAAAAATGTATTATGATTGAATGATTTACTAAGTCAGAGTACACATTTATATTAGTTTGTTTATGTTACTGGCATAAATGTGGACTATCTTGATAAAGTAACACAATGTCTCTGTTCACTTTGAGACAAATTGTAGTAACTGAGTTGTTTCACTAGGATGCATGAGGTAAGATAGAGGATCTCCATTATTCCATGTATGGTCAACCACTTTGAGACAGTGTATTCTGATAGAAACAAAACTAGCTAGTGCTTTAGATGTAATTGATGTTTTTTGCAAGACACCAGACAAATAATTAGATCTGTTTGTTTGTAAATGGCTGTAGGTAGGAGCAATAGAGGTTGGTTTTTATGCACAAATTAAATATTTTGCAAATTTGGTGTTATCTTATGATAACCATGTAGGCAAATGTATACCTGTGGAGCTGGGCAAATATCTAGAGATCTTTTAAGCTTATTATTTACAGTAGAAGATTTTGTTGATTTGTAGTTAAATGTTTTTGTTAAGCTACCACAATTACTTCAATGGCTTCAGTATGTGACTCTAAAATAGAAAGTGAACATTAATAACAATTAGTAATCATTTAAGCAAAAATGTAATGTGCGGGTTGTGAATTAGAGATGAATGTAAATGGTTTAACCAAACTGAATAAGAAAACAGAATATTTATATATTTAAGAAAGCTGAAACCTTGTGTTGCAGCTTTACAGGAAGCACAAAATAGAGGAACTAGAAAAATGATTTGTTGATGAAATGTTATTGGGCAGGAGGGGTGGCTTCAATGTTTCAATGGGCATAAAAATATACTAATTTCATGCAAGTTACTTTTTCAGTTGAAAATACATTATGTGACATAAATAGTCGTTATGTAGGTGTCAAGAGTTATTAACACTTCTTATTTTATTTAGTGTATATATTCATTCTGGGACTTCCCAGACTGAATTTCGAAGGATAATGAATGATATGTTAACTGTCCTAGAGTGGACTGTAATGCATAATGACGACTGGAATATTATTACTAAAACTGCAGAAGAATGAGGAGGATCTGCAATGATACATCCCTCAAATGAAGCAATACATGTCCATAAATATGAAAACTATATCTTACCTCTTCGTCAAATATATGACATATGGTCGACAGATATGCAAGATTGCATAGTTCTCGACATTTTGGAATATTCCCTTTCTGCAATTTTGTGCAGTATTGGAGTTAGCATATATAATTAGAAGGGGATGTGGGAATGCAGCCTCCTATATTGGGTGCAGGGTGGGACTTCTATCCCCTGCAAGAAACAATGTTTTTTATGCTTTTTAGTTTTAAGTTTTGCATGCACTGTGGTTGTCTCTTGCCGAATGTGTAGTAGTGTGTTGGCATTTGAACATTTGCATTTTCAATGTATTATGGTTTCTATTTATAACACTGACAAAAGCAAATGTCAGTGAAAACTAATATAATCATATATATATATATATATATATATATATATATATATATATATATATATGGTTCTACCTCACATAAACGAAACACCACAACACCGACAACGCAATCACCGACACCACATAACCGACAGTACAAAAACACGAAATCCCACATGCCCGACAACGAAATAACCGACGGTACACAAACACGAAACCTCATACACTTCACACACCACAATCAACAACCTAAACACATTCCCCATCCAAAAACCACATACACAACACAAGCACACCAAAATCCCTACAAACCCACACTAAACCACACATACACAACTACCTACAACCCTGACCCAAACCCTAACCCTAAGGTCCGTCACTACCGCACACTTACCTGACCGCTCCTAACCCTAACTCACTTATCCCCTAACCCAAACACAATCACTACCGCACACTTACCTGTCCCGCTCTCTAACCCTGACTCACTCATCCCGACCTTCTCGCAAACACAATCACTACCGCACACTTACCTGACCCGGCTCCTAACCCTAACTCACTTAACCCACCCCTATCCCCACTTACCTTACTCGCACCCTAACGTCCGTCACTACCGCATACTTACACAGCCTTTTCCCATGTCGGCATCCTCGGCGTCGGTGCTTTCATCCATCGGGTCGGTCTTCTGCTTGTCGATCTTCTTGGTCCCGTCGCGTCGGTCTTCTGCGCTGTCGATCTTCTGGGGCTCGCGATTTCCCTGTCGATGTTCCGGCGTGTCGGTGAAGTGAGGTAGAACCATATATATATATACTGTATGTTTATAAACAACTGAGCCTGTTTAGTTACTAACATAAGGTATACCTGCTAATTAACAGAGTTGATATTTAGGGTGAGGGCACCTTCTAGTTTAGAAAAATATTAAAAATCTCCTACATATTTTCCCGAGCTTTGGCCAGAATTATAGCCCAAACTAAATCTCCCTCTCAAATTTCTGAAATAATTTATGAGAACAAACACTACACCAAAAATGAGGACATTATTAAAACCTTTGAATCAATATACTCACAGATTTATGGAGACCAGACACTACCAGCCTCAGAAGAAGACAGAACACGTTTTCTCCAAAACCTCACATTTCCGAAATTGGACCCAGATCAACAGGAAAAATTAAGCAATCCTATATTGATTAATGAAATAACCTCAACAATTCAGCAAATGAAAACACATAAAGCCCCAGGTCCAGACGGCCTCATCGCTGAATTTTATAAAACTTTTCACCCCCTGCTAGCCCAAATCCAATTCTACATCAAGAATTATATAATAAATAATAAAATCAATGACATACACTTTAATGCATCCAAAATTATCTTTATACTTAAAGACCATGCTGACCCAAAAAACCCAGATAGCTACAGACCCATATCACTATTAAATATAGATGCCAAAATTTTAACATCTATACTTGCAAACAGACTGCAAAACCTACTAAATAAAATTATTTCCCCTGAACAATCTGGCTTTACACCATCCAGACAAACAAGTGATAACACACTAACACTCAATACACTAACTTCTTATGCAAATCTAAATAACCTAAACATATACACACTAGTTATTGATGCCCACAAAGCCTTTGATAGGGTAAATATAGAATTTCTGCTCCAAACATTACCATGCTTTAACATACCCCAAAACTTCAACCAGATTATACAAATACTATACAAAAACTCTTATACATCACTATACATTAACAAAACTTGGTCAAATAGAATTTCAATTAAAAACGATACCAGACAAGGATGCCCCCTATCTCCTCTACTCTTTAACCTATACCTAGAGCCACTTTTCCTAAACAGAAACAAAATTCATATTATAACCCCCCAATAATTTATAATTCCAAAATCTTCCTCAACGCATTTGCGGACAATTTGAATATATACTGTACCACACCAATTTCAGATATAAACAAAATACTATCTGCTATTGAACAATTCCTGATGATATCGAATTATAAACTAAACCTCAAAAAAACTAACATCTTTCCTTTAAAACCTCCAAAACCATTTTCTCTCCTACTACTGGTAGGTAAAATTAAAACAAAAGAAGAAATTAAATATCTAGGCATTACATTTTCTACGAATAACAAAGATTTTTATCTAAACAACATAACCCGAAAATGGCAAAGCATTATACTAGACCTTAAATGATGGAACAATTTAAAATTACCATTTTTGGCAAAAGTATCTGTAATTAAAATTAATGTGCTACCCAAATTACTTTATATCTTCATGACATCCCAGATAATCATACCCAACAAATTTTTCAAACAGATGCACATATTGCTTGCTAAATTTATCTGGGAGCCCAAAAAAACAGGATTTCATATTCTAAACTTACAATTCCCACAAATAAAGGAGGCTTAGCCCTTCCAAACTTTGAAACATTCTATTTAATTATAAACACTAATAGAGTGTTGCAAATAGCTGAATATAACCCAAAGGATAAAGCCTGGGCCCCGCACTGGATAATAATATACTACGGACAAATCAAAAGTTTGGACATTAACCCTAAAGCATTACCATTCCTAAATCTTAATCTATGGAAATCATATAGCATAATAGAACCATTAAAACACTCCATCTTACTAACACAAAAATTCTTTAAATCTCTAAATCTCATACAAGCTATGAAAACACTACAACCTCTACACAAAAACCCTAACCTTAAAATAAACAACCAGATCCTAAACCTAAACTCTTTTCCCTGACTAATTAATACAACCATCCAAGATATATACCCATATCTAAACTGCTCACTACAAGAAATGAGGAATCAATTAAACCTTCCCAAGTCATACATGGTGATTCTGAGACAAATTAAAGAGTTGCGTTCCGGTTATCTCCAAGACACCAACATACCCAACAAGGACATAGAAATCTGTAATTTACTTTGGAAAGCTATCCTCTCAACTAAGAAATTCACCACCAATACTTATACATTAATCAATGACATTAAATTTCAGAAGGATATACTTTTTTTCTGACTATAGGAGAAAGATAAACTCATCCATTGACAACCACCAAATAAACCAAGCAATTTGTCTAACAATAAAATCCATACCCCTCAAGAAACTAGCATTTACCCAACTTATGATCTACAACAATGCATACTTTACACCTGGTATTCTACATAAATTTAACCCTATAAAATCATCACTCTGTCCACATTATAAAGATCAAACTGCCGATTTACTCCATCTATTCTGGAGCTGTAAATGTGTCTATAAGCTTTGGAACTCCCTGAAACTTCAGCTACAAAAGATGGGATATCAGACATCTACACTCATCTGGGAATTTACTGTACTACATATCCTACCACACAATATTTCCAAGAACCAAGCAGCCCCTCTGATTACTATCTTTCTTTTAATGAAACTATATATAGCGTCCAAATGGCTTAACCCAACTAGTATTTCATGGGAGGATTTTAGACCGATGGCGATCAAACACCTTTAGCCCATAAAATATTACTCGATAAAAGGGATAAAACATTAAAATCAGAGAATTATGGGAACAAATCTTTAACATTATTCTAGCATAGCCCATCACCAGTGCTCATACTAATCTACCACCAGGAGATCCCAAAACAATTCATATATCTAACTCCCAAAAACTTTCCTCTTTCTCTTCTTTATATTTTACTCATAACAACCCTTACTTGATTGTTACAATTATTCACCTATAAAATGAAAGCATCTATGTATATAGTGTAGATAGTATTATTGACTGGCCTACTTTTTACTGTACTATTCTCAATGTATAACACTTATTTGATGGTCATATGTGTTTTTGTTACTCCTTACTTGCTGTTTTGTACTATTGTAGATAATAAATAAAAATTATTGAAAAAAAAATCTCCTACATATTTTAAATAAACTTATTTAATAATTAATGTAAGGGATTAATAAAAAAAATCTTGATTATGGTGGGTAAATATCAACACACAGTCTCTTAAGATCAGATGATAAAGGACAGGAAGGCTATGAAATAATAAGATACATAACATACCCCACTGACAGTCATAAAGGTCATATGTGCTGGTGACAATCTGTCCACAACACCTACAATCAGCAAAGTATTTAGCATGTGGGGTAATTACATCAAAGATGACAGATGAGAAAGAAATGACAACAGACAGTCTTCTGCAGATGCAGTAGTGGGAGAAGATTGTACCCCCAGTATTACAGTCCACCTATGGGGAACATAAAGGTGTCCAGTAAACAGGATCACACAATCATGCAAAACATGCACTGTCAATACATCATTCAGCCTTAATCAGCATGTACCATACAAGGGCACTGTAAACCTACTTGGAAATTCAACTTCTACACCACCACATGAGATGAGGATTTTAACCCCTAGCCACTGATGAGGAAGTCTGAAACTCCATAGCTCTCAACACCAATCTAAAAAGTTATCAGACAGATTGGGCATGCCGTACAGTGGGTCATGTTCTACGGGTTCAGGCGCCTAGGCAGCAAGACATTTCCCTGTGGTACATTTGACTGGGGACACATGGCTGAAGTGACATTCAGCTGCAGAGAAATATGGCTGTTTGCAAATTCCCTGTGGGCGAAGAAAAGCACACCCTGCCATGCCCACAGCTTTAATAACCAAATGAATGGTGGCAGAAGAAGT
The DNA here is from genome assembly GCF_019279795.1 of Protopterus annectens. Lineage (NCBI taxonomy): Eukaryota > Metazoa > Chordata > Ceratodontiformes > Protopteridae > Protopterus > Protopterus annectens. The sequence continues at coordinate 429,339,408 of NC_056747.1, read as the reverse complement.
AATGAGTGCTGTGCTCAGTGTATAGTACATACTTATGTAACTACAACATGTAGAAGTGTGCTACAGCATGGAGGAAATCCTGCAGGATACTCTAGTCACATTTATGTTCCAGTATGTGTTTTAGTTAATGTTCCCTAGACACTGTGAAGGGGGCATTTTTCCACACACTCCAATTATAAAGGCACTGCCCATTGTGCACTGCATTTTTACTGCCACTGACATGCCCTCTGGCCAGCCTGCTGCTGATGCCTGCCATATTGCCTGCTGTCTCATGTTCCCTTGGGGACCATGGACATTGTTTTCCCCCTGTGCATTTGGTTACTGAAGTTGTGGGCATGGCAGCATATGCTTCTCTTTGCCCACAGGGAATTTGCAAACAGCCATATTTCTCTGCAGCTGAAAGTCACTTCAGCCATGTGTCCCCAGTCAAATGTACCACAGGGAAATGTCTTGCTGCCTAGGTGCCTGAACCCATGTTCTACACATAAGTAAGATATCATTTATACTGATGGATGGTACATAAATGCCATCCTTTAGTATTAGCTTCTAGGGCTGACCAGAAGAAATTTTCTAACACATTTGTCCTAGCAAAACCTGCTAAGATAGGCCAAAGCATCTGTTGGGTCTCACCATACTTCTCTACCTCTTACAGCAAGAAATATGGACAAGACCATAAATAATTGGGGGACAAAGGACCAAAAATAAGGATAATTTTTAAATATTGTTCTCTGTCCCTCTCGAAGATAGAAATCCATGCAAAAGAGACACGATAATGCCCAGAAATATGCATATCTGTAACATTCTCAAAGTGCAGCTTCCTTACTGTACTATAAACCAAGCAAACAATACACACATGACATAGTTATTCTGTACAGAAACAACAGAGAGGCAGCCAGAATGAAAGGTGACAGCAGCCGTAAGTGGTAGGACATATAAGCCATGTGATTCATGGTCTGTGCCAAACAAAAAACATTTTACTATAATACAAATCACTTGATTTAATATAAGCTGATTTATGTTTTATAAAATTTTTCAGTTGTGATTTTCAAGATCAGAAAACAAACAGTCATTTAAACAGGATTTTCAAATGAATGAGCTGATAGAAAGCCAATATGCTAGCCTCACAGATTTAAACACTTAAGATGTACATTATTTTTGTATGTATTCCATGAAAAGATTAACTAAAACACTGTAAAATAAATACATATGTACAAACATATACATCATTTTAATGTGATAAAATAGAATTACATTTTCACCACTTGTCTGGCTGCAATGCTTTGAATTTAACAATGGTTCATGTAAAACCATATGGTTACGATATGGTTAACCACCACTTATTCATAAACATACTCAAAAACCCATCACTAGATGCACACTGGCTATATAATGGTTCCAATCCAACTCAAACAACAGATAGCAGGCTGTACTATGGGAGAACAACTTATCTTCCCACCTTCCAATTGCCCTTGGTGTCCCTCAAGGCTCCATATTAGGCCCTCTCACATTTTCTATTTTTATAAATGACCTACATTCTGTAATACCTCAAGCTACCTGTATCCAATATGCAGACGATTCCACGTTAATATGCTCAGCCACTTCTCCATCAGACCTACAGTCCCTAACCCAAAACATGTTTAATACAGTCGAGAAATGGCTTCTATACTGATGCCTCATCTTGAACCCCAAAAAAACAAAACTGCTACTATTCACTCCCACCCATAGGGCCTTCCCACTTAACTTTACTATTACATCAAGCAAAGGTACTATCATATCTCCTGATCCTACTACAAAACTTCTTGGGGTACTAATTGATAACAACCTTACCTTTGATTCCCATATTAACAGTACTATAAAAACAGTGAAAAAAAAATTAGGATCCCTCTACAGGATCAAACCCTTTCTGACTCCACTAGCCAGGCCAATAGTGCCCATACCCACTTAATCTCTACCCTTATCTATGCCTCCCCTATATATACTAAACCTATGTAAAAACAACCTGAACAAGCTGGCTATCTCCTACAATAATATTGCCAGATTTGCAACTGGGTCTGCTTTCAGAACCCATCATTGTTACAATCTTGAACAATTAGGATGGCTAGAGTTGCCAAATCTACTACTATTTAACCAATTAACAGTTGCCCACAAGATCCTGTATCAACCTACTAACACACCCATACTTACAAACCTTATCACCCCCTATAATAACCTTAAGACCCTACGCTCATCAAATAAACTACTTGTACAAATAGGTAAAACTAACAATATGGCTGGTGACTCTTTGTTCTCTAACACTGTGGGTAAAACCTGGAACTCCCTCCCCAGTGACCTAATCTCCCTTTCCTCAATAACACTATTTAAAAGCAAACTGAAACCATACCTTAAATCACATTGGTTATGCCCTTGTGCTAACCCTGACTAACTACCTCACTTATCTCTGGGTTCTAACCACCATACCTGTATAAGCTAGTTACTTTTCTGTTAACTATTAAGAGAGTGTGCTTTTATATTTAAACTAATGTTATTAGAGATATCTTTGTATGGCTAACCGTATCTGACATGTACTATGATTCTGTAAGCAGAAATGTAAGGAAATGTAAAGAACAGCAAAAATCTGTAATGTACCTGCATTTGTAAAATGTCACGTAATGTAAATAATACTGTGTTTTGTGGAGCTTTTCTCCCCAGGCCTCTACTGAAAATGGACATATATCCAGTTGGACTAGCCCGGTCAACAAATGTAAAATAAATAAATAAAATAAAATAAATAAAAGGTATTCATTAAAAGCTGGCTAGCTGTATGCATATACATGACTTTACCATTCAGCTCCCTTTACTAAAATATCTTTTTCTTAAATTGAAGTTAGTTATGGAAAGGGAATTTACCAAGGCATTCAGAAGTACATGGGGCAGATCAAGAGGAGGTAAGGTGAAAAACAGAAAAGGATGGTAGACTGTTGAGTTCACTTAAAGGGTAGACTAGACAGTCTTATAGTCTCCATCTGTTTTCAAGACAGTGTAATGTATTGCAATATGAATCAGATTATCTAAGATATAGCACCAACATTATTAATGTATTTGGAAAAGAAATGTTGATCCTCTCTTAGATATAGGTGACAGAAAATGTACAAGAGCTGAATGTATACATCACATACAATGATGTACCATCTCTATGCTACCAGTATTATGTTATAATTTACATACACCAGGCATGGTTTGTTCACACGGGTGCAGCTTGAGTGCCAAAGTTTCAAAGGCAGACGTGGGACAATCCCAGCCTAACCCACACCTAAACATGCTACACTGCAATTATATCATAGCTTTTATTTATTTTGTAGGTTATGCTATTTAAACATTTATTTTATTTCATTTAATTTCATGTTGTATCCTAAAATTCATATTGTCCATATTCTGATTAAGCAGTTCTATAACTACTCTATGCATCATTTAAACAATAACAGAAAGTATGTTATTTTAAAAGTACCGACTTTCTCTTCAGTCCCTCAGAAATGTTGATAGACTCTTGTTCAGACAGACAGGCACAGATATTGCAAAGTTCTTTTCTGGACTCTGCACTCCATTGTAGTTGCATAAAGACAAATTTATTAACACAGACACATAAATACACAAATGCACACAGATACACACACACAGACAGACACACACACAGACAGACACACACACACATACACACACACACACACAAACCAGCACACACTAATATATATATATATATATATATATATATATATATATATATATATATAATTTTTAGGTTTACTAGGTATGTAGAAGTTATGTAGTGAGCACCATTCAGACTTGCACTTATCTCAAACACTTCCTTGAAGCAACATGTATTTAACAGTTGTTGTCATGTCAACCGTTTAACCTATGACCTGTGTATATCTTACCATGACACAAACTGTGGAGCATTTACAAACAGATCTGGGATGCAGCATCAATCAGCTGTCACTTGTTTTGTAGGACATGATTTTGCCACACATTTTTGTCCTGTCCCTTGTAAAATTATTGATTTTTGTGATAAATCGTTTATAATTGCAGTCAGTCAATAATGACAGACATTAGAGTTTCATATTTATTAATCTTCAGTAAATGCATGCTGATGCTAAATTTGTTGTTGTGTTAACTTTCTAAGTGAATTGTAATATTTAACACTTATCTCTGATTTTGGGCCTTTAACCCTGATTCTTGAAAAAGAAAAGTGGAGAGTTGTCTAGTCATTTAAATTCTTATTCCAAACACTTCCTTGAGCTGCAAAGACAATTTTGAAGCTTGGTTGGAGTGTGTGCGCGTGCGTGCGTGTGTGTGTGTGTGTGTGTGTGTGTGCGTGTGCGTGTGCATGTGTATGTGTGTGCATGTGTGAGCATGCACATATTCTTTTATGTATATGTGTGTAATATGTGTGTGTGTGTGTCTGTGTGTGTGTGTGTGTGTGTGTGTGTGTGTGTGTGTGTGTGTGTGTGTGTGCGTGTGCATGTGTATGTGTGTGCATGTGTGAGCATGCACATATTCTTTTATGTATATGTGTGTAATATGTGTGTGTGTGTGTGTGTGTGTGTGTGTGTGTGTGTGTGTGTGTGTGTGTGTGTGTGTGTGTGTATATGATAACAACTATACATCATTTGCATTAAATTTTTCAGCAAGCTCTTCTTACCATGAGTGGAGAAGGAATTCATTTATGGTTAGAAGCAATTTCCGCTAATCAGATCATGTTTTGTGGAGTTGCATTCACTCACTCATATTGCCAAAGCTCCGGCCACAGTTGCTCAAGCATAACATCTTCAGTAAGCTTTGCTTTTGTTCTGTTGCTCATTTCACAGTAGAGCAAGATCATAATTGTCACATGACAGTGATCTCTGGGGCATCTGAGGTCACTGCGCCTTGGAGAAAGAGCAAGACAGGTTTTGCATTCCCTGTCAATGATCAGTGTTTCTACACGACCTGGTAACCTCAGAGTGAGAATAATAAAACTATGTATAAGTAAGGAGGATATGGGGCTGAAGCCCTGCACATAGTGGTTGCAGAGGAGGGAAGCTTTCTGCAAAGAATGCATTTGATTAGTGTCATATTAGTTTATAAAATGACAATTCTGAGGAAATACATTAAGAGAATGTATGCACACAAGCTTTCATTTAAAAGCTCTTGTAATGAAACTGCTGGGATGTGAGCTTGTTGTGTAAAACAGGATAAGCCATTACTGTTCTGTGACTTTGAAAGTACATAAAAATCTGACAAAGTGTGGAAGAAATCATTACATTTTATTCATAAAGCAGTGTGAAATAAAAGTTATAAAATATGGTATTAAACATGATTTTTTAAGAATTGTTACTAATACTTTAAAATGTCAACATACAAGCAAAATATTTTAAAATATTTTCCAACAGATTTTGATTACAACTTTTTCAAGACACCATGGTAAATATATGATACAGAAAAATCAAATCTTACTTGAAAAATGTGCGTATAGTTGCGACATGGATCTGTGCTACCGTTTTGCCCTAGTCTGCGGTACAATGTCCCAAAAAGACAATTTTGATAATTTAAAAACATATGTTTTAAAACAGCTGACTTTATCATTCAATCTCATGATAAATGTACAGTGAGAGAAATGAATAGATATAAGTTGCACAGGCACATTTCTATTTCACTACAAGGCACTGAGCCATAGGACTGAGATGGTCAGTTTCCACTTTTTTGTTGTCGTTGTTAGTTTCCAATCTTGAGCTAAAAGTAAATCTGTATTTCCAGTTCAGAGACAATTACAGTACTGGAATTTTGGTATGTGACAGGTGTGAACCTTGGTTTGTTGATGGCTTAGTAGGTGGGTCTAATCCTGAGAAGAATAGTGGTGACAAATTGCTTGTGTATTTATATTTTTTCCACTGCACTGAGCCTGCCAACAATCAAGCCTCCCATATCAGGCAGTCATATTTATTATCATGTTCAGGGTATTTATTTTATTTTACTTTTATTAATTTATTGACATTGGATAATCACAGTGGACAGAAGTATCCCTTTTCAGGGCTGAGCCAGGAGACACCCGACTCAAGTGACTTGCTGTGTTACATGGTAGGCACATGAAGGTGGAAGGACTCAAACTTTGCACCATGAACTACAGGAAGCAGCTTGTTAGCAGCTGAAAGCCTTAATCCTCTGCACTAGTTGTCAGACATATTCCCTAATATGGGCAAGAGCTGGTTCGGGAGACAGCCAAGCAGGCAGCCATGGGCGGGGGAGTTCTGTCCTCAATGACACCCCAGCAATGAGTACTTATTTATAATGAGTTCTATATATCCTTCTGGACAAGCAAAAAGCAACTTGTGTCACTGTGGGAGCCAGTATGCCTTCCCCATGTGATCACATGCATCCATGCACCTGCAATGGAGGCTACCATGTTGGTAATGTGTTGACTGGATCCCCCATCCCTGGGCCATCCTTTATGTTACCACCTCTCCTTTGAGGGATTGTGAAAATGGAGAATCCCAGTCTGCCTATCTCCCACCAAGGATAGGCACACCCATCATCCAGATGCCAGGTTTAAAAGATATCCAAGCTGCAAACTAAAATGAGATCACCTGGTCCAAAGTCTGGACTTTGCCCTCCATGCCATTAGAACTAGTTAAAAGTACAGCATTCTTGATATAAAATAATACTAACAGCTAACATACCAGCAGACAGGTACCCTGATGTTAGCATTATCATGTCTGCCTGCTCTAGAACCGATCTTACTAGTACTGCAGAGTTGGAAAGAGTCAAGTGGAAGACATAGATCAAACCTAGTGTCTGGGCACCATGTTATTAAATAAATAAATACATATGTAATTAAGTCACAAAAGATAGGGAGATTTATTTTTTTTTTGGTTACTATGAAAGAACAGTTGCTGGCTAATCCTAAGACTAATCGTTTCTTTCCTATGAGTTATATAACAGGATAGCTTTATGCTTTAAGAATTGTATTTTACAAAACAATATAACCTTTTCTTGGTCTATATTAAAACATTGAACGCTTAAAACAGCAAACAATGTTTCATCGACCCTTTTTCAGGGAAAGCTGAAAAAGTCGACACCTCAGAACAGTGATTTCTTTCCTAGGGAAAGAAATTGCTGTTCCAACCATAAAAAAATAAAAAACAGTAAATACTTCCAAACACATACACACGTACCTTAACCCTGATTCTACCCCCCCCCAAAAAAGTAAACAGCTGAAAACACATATGCATGTAACACAACCCTACATCTAACGCAAAAAAAAGTAAACATTTTAAAACATATGCACTTACCTTAACCCACACCCTAACCCTAAGGTCAGTAACTGTTGCACATTTACGTAAACAGTTCCAAACACATGCACACTTACCTTAACCCTAATTCTACCCCCCAAAACAAAAGTAAACAGCTTAAAACACATATGCACTTAACTAAACCATACATCTAATGCAAAAAAAAAAAAAACAGTAAACACATTCATACATATGCACTTATCTTAACCCGCACCCTAACCCTAAGGTCAGTAACTATTGCACATTTACACTCGGGAGCTATACCGGACAAGGGACCACACTAGAGTGCAGAACACGGCAATGCAACAAAGTGGTCAAGCGACTTCTTTCCCAGGGAAAGAATTCGCTGAACAGCTGCTTCACTCTTTTGCCTGTTCGCTCTTTAGGTGTCGATGAAAACTCATTCGACAAAATGTGTTTTCATCTTTCTAATAGGAACCCCGTTTTCTCATATCAGAAGACTGAATTATATGAAAATCAGTCCAGTGCTGGTGGGTTGGAATCATAAGGCCTTGTTAACAGTTTTTCAGCAGGATAACAGAATCATCCTATTAGAATTAAATGCTATACTAATATGTTAACTTTACAAAGCACAAGGATGAGCATGACACGTGAGAAAAAACAAAGCAACAAATGGCTTCTGATAAAAGTGAAATTGGGGTAATGTGAAGTGAAACTGTAAGGACAGAGGGAGCACAATGAAGCATCACTAAGGTTTCATTCTCAGTTGTTTACTTGTTTACTGGGTAAGCCGACAAGGTACACCTTTTGCTTTCCTGGAGCAACCCAGAAGAACTGTCTGGTTAAGCCAAATGGTTTGCAAATGAAAACTGAGGAAACTGAACTGAAACCAGGACTAGAGAGTAAAGGTTTATTAACACAGTTTTAACCATCATGGAAATTGTTTCAAGATAACTGAAGGCCAGCTAAGGTGGGAACTAACAACATTTCAGAGTTATTCTCCCTCCCTGGGTGGACTCTGGGAAGAAACAAATGATTGGTGTTGAACTGACCCTTGGTGTGAAGCAGAGCTGTAGTGAATCAGTGTACCAAGGGTTATGGGTGCCGATAAGGATGTGCATTTATACCATCATACCATTCAAACTACTGCCTCCCATCAAGGCATGTCCTTTCCAGAACATTACTCTGCTGATCAAGTGGCCTGATTTCTTCAGTGATCTAGAAGTTAATCTATTTCCCTTTACGTCCACTTCATCTCCACTGTTCATTTTAAGAGATGAAGGTCAACAGCCCTCCCTGGATGGCAAGATATGGGACAGGAAGAAGCCGATTTTGCAGCAGGGGCATAATGAAAAAAGTGAAATGTAAAAAGTAGATGTCTTCCTTTTAGAACAATACTGGTTTAAAAGAAACTGTAAAAAACAAGTGGTCATTATATGGATGTCAATGCCCTGCAGTTAACAGACTTCTGTATTTGCAAAACATCAAAGAAACATTAGAAAATCTGGGCATACTTAGAGCTGTCTGCTCTCTAAAGTTTTCTTTCAGAGTTCTAATTACCAATTCCAAATTCTCACAAATGCTGTCACTGCCAGCTTTACAGATTATTATATTCTAAGGGCTGACATTTGCATTAAAGATTTCTCTATTAATTTCTGATGCAAGCCTCTACTTGGTGCCGCCAAGGACAGCAGACTTTGAAAGAAATATATAAAGGAATCTCCAAACATCTTTATGAGCTTGATTTAGATTCCTTTAAAAACTGTAAGACATGATTCCTGAAAAAGTTGAAATATAAGAAAATCAGTCATGCAACCCCAGAGGCTAAAGATAAACAAACTTCTCCATGCTGTCTTCGCATAAACACACACAGATGAGTGGTGTGATCACTCTTCAGGACAAATAGCGTCACTAAAGGAAAAAATTCCCAGAGCTTGCATACTTTTCAGTGATGGATCATTTACTTACAGGTCTCACTGGTATCAGTACAAAATCCTGAAATTCAAAAGCTCAGTACTCAAAATCCCTTCATTGAATACAAGTGACATCATGGACTGTGACAGCCTCATTTTCTCATAGTGCTGAAACATAGTAGGGGTACCCCACCAAAAAAAGATTTGGGATGTAACTATCAGCAGGCTTGTCACCATAATATCAGGGTTATGTGTGTAGGAACTCTGAATGATGTACTTTGTATGTTGGAACCTTCGATCATAATACTTCCCAGCACTCTAATTACTTTCTTCCTACTATTACATCAAAACATCATCATTTTTATTGTATTTGCAGTAGTTAAGTTTTGATACAACATTACATGCTGTTCACATTAAATCATGATATATAATGAATAATTTTAACTTTTTAAGCAAGAATCAGTGTGTTGCTATTAGCTCATTCCTGGCAGCTGCCTTTAGCATTAAGAATGTTTTATGAACTTTCCCAGTTTTGTATTCATTCAGCAACACTGCCATGCTAATAACTATGGACATTAGTAGAAGGTGTGCTTTATGCAATATCACCTTTTTATATTCCTTCTATTTTGATAGTAATAATAATAATAATAATAGTAATAATAATGATGGGTATTAGTATAACACATTTTATGAAGTATCACCTTTTTTCATTCATTCAGTAACACTATTATGGCAATAAGTATGGATATTAATAATGATGTTTTATTAAGTATTATTTTTGTATTCATTCTGCAGCACTGTTTTGGTAATAATTATGATTTCTAGTACATCGTGTATTTTAAGAAGTGTCACTGTTTTGTATTGATTCTGCAACACTTGGTGATAATTATCGATAAATGTACATGATTAGTTTTATGATGTCATCTTTTTGCATTCATCCCATAATAAGGTGCAGGTCATATTTAAAGGTCCATTAGCATCAACAGTTTTATAGGAAAATCCATAGAATACACCATAACAGAGCTCATTAATGCAGACATAGGTAGCTGATCGTATCTAGACCCCAATCAATTTGATTTTGTGAAGGGCAAGTCCTATCTTATGAATCTAATAAGATTCTTTAAATGTGTTACAGAGGCTGCGGGTAGTAGTCACTGTATGCATGTTGCTTATATCAACCTGTCAATGGGTTTTAACACTATTCCCATCGCTGATATTATTTAAAAAAAATAAAATGTCAGTTTGTCCGCAGATTAGATATCAAACAGATCCTACATTGTGAAAGTTGTTGGTACCTTTCCGCACATAAAATGGTAATTGGCGGAGTACCACACAGTTCAATACTCAGCCATGTCTTCTTCAGCATTTATTTTGCATACATCCAAGCCAACATCCCAAAAGTGTGGTTGATCAAGTTTGCTGACAGCTGCAAGTAAGGCACTATTATCCATTAATCCCTGATACTAAACAGCTCAAGCAAAAGCATATACCTGGTTTACCAAAAATTGTCACAAGCTAAATGCAAAAGCATATGATATAGTAATATTTAGCAAAAAGGCTGATCCTGCCTCATACATTATACATTGGACATCTCTTCAGACAGATGTGGGCATGATAAACCTGGGTGCTCATGTGGATAACTCATTCTCATTCCATCACCTCGCTTCCACCATAGTCAGGAAATCTTTCTACCTGACCCAGTTAATTTCTAAGGGCATGTCATCAAGATCCAAAGAAGTTATCATACCACTTCAGTCTTCCCTTACCAGACCCATTCTTTGAATACAATGACCCCTACTGTATGTAGAACTCCAAGCATATCCCTTAGCAAGAAAGGACCCAGAGGTTTCTATCCGAGTAAGTCAAAGGCCTTAGATCTTTAAACAAATCCCAGTAGATTCTCTTTATACTTAACAGCAAGTTAGCTACTCTGGGTTGACCAATGTCTTTGTTTTCAAACCATAAAAGGCCATATCCTATCTGACTAGGCAACTTATGGTCCCATTAAACACTTGCTTAGTATTGTCCCTACATTCTTGTCCAACAACACTATTATAATAACAACTATATGTGTTAGTGCATGACGTGTTTTACAAAACATCCCTATTTTTATTTATTTATTTATTTTATTTTACATTTGTTTACCGGGATAGTCAGACTGGATACATGTCCATTTTCAGTGGAGGCCCGGGGAGAAAAGCTCCAAAAAGACATTTAACAAACTGTTACTTTTACAGTTTAAAATGCAAAATAAAACACAAATAAAAGGATTTTTACACAGATGTAAGCAAACAAAAAAATAGATATACACAAACACATTATTACATTTTTACTCAGATGGAAAAGTCTAGACAGTGTTTTTAAGAATGATAGGGTATTGAAATCCAAGGAAATCATAGTATTTATAAGTTAAGAAACAATAAAGTATAGGCAGAAGTCCTCCATGTACACACGAGTAATGGTTAGAGTTTGTCTGAATTAGGACAAGGACATAGCCATCGTTTTTTTTAAAATACTGAATCAGACTTTTCTTGAATTGAGGTAGAGAGAGTTCAGATGTAAGATTATCAGGAAGAGAATTCCATGTTTTGCCAACAGAATTAGCAAATAGAGATTTATCGGCTATCTTGTTGTTTTTGAAAATTTAAACTAGTGGTCTTTCAGATGAACGGAGTGCGTTAAGGTTACTGTAGGGGGTGATAAGGTTTTTTTAGTACGAGTGTATTATCTGGTTGATACAGGATCTTGTGTGCAACTATTAGTTGGTTAACCTGAAGTAGGTTAGGCAGTTCAAGCCATCCTAGTAGATTTAGGTTATGACAGTGATGAGTTCTGTAGGCTGCATCGGTAGTAAATCTAGCAATGTGATTGTAGCTGCTAGAAAGTTTATTAAGGTCAGTTTTGCTGAGGTTTGTAAATAGAGGGGAGGGTGGAAAGTAGATGTGTATGAGTAATTACAGTTCTGGCTAATGGCGTTAGGAAGGGCTTGATCCTATATAGTGAGCCAAGTTTTTTATTAACTATTTGAATAGTTTTATTGATATGCAGATGAAACTTAAGGTTATTATCCATTATAACTCCTAACAGTTTGGTTGAGGAATCTGGGAAAATAATGGTGCCGTTGTTGGATTTTAATGTAAAGGTTATAGAGGCAGAAATGTGAGTGGCGGGAAAAGCAGCAGTTTGATTTTGTTAGGATTTAACATGAGATGACAGTTAAGGAGCCAATTTTCAACTGTGTTAAAAGTATTTTGGAATAGAATCTGCAACTCTGTAGGTGAACTGTCAGAGCATACTAAAGTGGAGTCATCTACATACTGAATGCATGTTGCATTTTGGATGACCTTATACAAATCATTGATGAAAATGGAAAATTATAGTGGACCTAGTATGGAGCCTTTGGGTACTCAGAGGGTGATGGATAAAAGGGTGGATAGTTTGCCCTGCCATAGGACAGCCTGTATTCTACCACTGACATATGATTGAAACCATTGGATGGCCTGTTCCTCTAGGGAGATGGATTTCAAAGTTTTCAAATTTATGATAATAATTATGGGCATTAATTAGTACAAGAAGTCTTTTATGAAATGTTTACTCTTTGTTTTCATTCTATAACACTGTTGGGTAATAATTATGGTTACTATTACATGTCATGTTTTATAAAGTGGTTCTTGTTTGTATTTACTCTGTCAGACAATAAGTACTGGTATTACATGAAACATTGGTTCATTGAGTGATTTGTTGCCTTGTGTCTTAGTGACTCACACCATAGTGCACCTGCACAATCACAACTGCACTATAGTATGCACTTTCTTAGCTCTTCTACACTACTATCTGCGAGGACTTTATTGATCAAGGGTTTATGTCATGTGCTTTGTAATGCTTTAACTTCTGGCAGGCACCTCATTGATTTACATACCTCTTGTAGCATTTATCATTCCTGCCTTATTCTGTTGCTTGAAATAACACCATCCCAGTTTGGTTGTATGCTTGTTTGTTTTGTTAAGACACCTCAGTCCAGAATCTGCAGATCTAAATGTTCCCCTCTTGGGTCAAGAGTCAATGACTTTCCTGATCTCCAAAGCACAGGTATTTACAACTAGACCAAGTTCTTCAATTTCAGTGGACATAGTACTATAAAGTAAACACACAAAAGGAAAGAAAGAACTGAAAATGTACCCTTTCTATGGATCAAACAAAGCTCAGATGCCTTTCATGAACATTCACAGAATCATTGTCTACCGAAGGGATAATAACTGGAATTCTGTTATGTTTCTAGCGTATGGGCATTAAATATTGTTAGTCTTCATTGATTCTTATCACTGAAATGTTTTTATTGTCTTTTTTGATAACCAGGTATGCCACTATGCATCAAATACATTCAAGGGTGACGTGGGAAACCTATCTAGTTAAGCAACATACTCAGATTCAAACAGTTTGGAAAAGGAGGCTCAGGGTATCAACCCTGGCCTATCTTAAAACAAACAACTTTACATTTACCACTCAACATGATTTTTGTCCAGGCCATGATATCAAATCTGCCACCATTAAGTCAACAGTTTCATTCTAAGTGAACACACTCAGGTAAATCAGTGAATTCTGCCTTCTTAGATCTGTCAAAAGTAGTATACACCAATGACCAAAAACATGACAATTATGTTTACTCAGACAATGTGGCCTATCCAAGCAAACAGCTGACTGGTTCAAAAAACATCACAGGGATATCAGGTTAGATGGAATAAGGCACTAGCACATACTAGATCCCTCCTGGTAGTTTAGTGCACTATTGTTCACAAGTGCACCATCCAGTATCATCTAACTTTCTCTGTATATAATATTTCTTTATTATTTACTAATATATTATGGAAGTGGTCCTCCTGTGTTCTTTTATTACATTTTAGGCTGGACAGAGAATATTGTATCATTTGCAATGCATTACCTAAGTATACCACTATGTATTATATGAGCAGAACAGCACATATTATTTTCAACGTTGTACCCTGTATAGGGAATATGCCATGGTGATACAGCGGTAGCGTTGTTACCTCACAGCAAGAGGTTCTCCCGTTCGATTCTCGGCTTGGCTTGGGAATGCCTTCTGTGTGGAGTCTGCATGTCCTCCCTGTGGTTGGGTAGCATTCGAAAGACATGCATACATAAATGGGCGTGCCTTCGTTGAAGGTTGGGTGTCGAGCTGGCACCTCAGCATTTCGTAAAAATCTACTGCCAATCATTAGCGGACCGGAGTGCCACTGTGGCGACCCCCTACCAGGAAAAAGCAGAAAGACCAACAACAACCTTGTATAGAGAATCTTTATAAATCTGTGTATATGCACTCTAGTAGAGTTAAGTAGATTTTACCAGGTACTGCATTCATGATACTCTTTTCTGTACATCTGCACTGGCTGCATAATAAGTTGTGCATTGTGATGCACATATACATACATTTCTGTATATCGGTACCACCTGCAAAATCAGTCATGTGTTGTAATGTATACAAATGCACTACTCATCTGTATAGATATTACAGCGTATTTGATACAAACGTTATATTATGCACATTGGACTTTCTTTTCCTGCACCTCCTCTGAAAATGGGCTTCATTGCAAATAAATAAATATGTAAATAAACAAATGTGTGCACACTGTTCACATAAACTAAAATGTGTCTGTAATATGTGCCTAAATGCCCATTCTGTGCTAAACCTCTTCATCTAAACCCCTTCTATAAATGGACTTCACAGAGAAGCATAAATAAATACATTAAATGTGAGTTTCCTTGCTTTAAACATGAAAATTATGTATGGGACAGAACATAAAATTAAGCTGCTATATTCCATTGAGGGAGATGATTAACTTAGAAGATAATGCAGTAATCATATGCTTTGAAGACTGAGAAGGTGTTAATACAGTCTGTATTCAAATTATATACTTTAATAGTGACACGATAGAAGGAAGGAAGGGTTACAATGGCATGATAAATAACAGGGAAACTGAAATGAGAAAGGTCATCACAGAAGAAGAGACAAAAAGACAGAAGTAGATAAATAAGAAACCAGGATGCAATGGTTTGTCTTATAAAATTTGGAAATGCTGAAGAAAATAATTCAAGTGATGTCTTTTATGACATTTTGGAGAAAAAGGCAGATAACGAGATGAAAATTTGCATGACTGTTTCTGTTTCAAATAAAATAGGTGAGATGGAAAAGCTGTCACACCGGAAGCCTATCTCCCCTCTATACGTGGACTTTAAGCTTTTAATTAAGCATTTTAGACATGGAATTGTTCACTAATTGCCTAGAGTAATAAACGAGTGTCAGAGTTTGGTGTTGAAGTGTTGAGCATCATTGATTCTTCGAGTGTGACAAGTGATGCTTTTCATTAAGGTGGTAAACGTAGAACAGAGGGAGTAGGTTCTTTTTTCAGATCAAGAGATGTGCTTTGGTGGGTTAATTAAATACATTTTTTTCTAGGAAATCTGAGAAAAAATGAGAATAAAAAATTTGTAAAATGGTTCAGAGAGATTTCCAGAGGAATGAAAGGTAAAGTTTTACCCTATGGACGTTTAAGTAAGCCTTCTGTATCTAGAAAATTGGTAAGCCAAATGTATCCATTATGCCCTTATTATAACTGGTTTATATAAATGATTTTAGAAATAAACTCCTTAAAGTGAATTAAAAGGAGAAAGCAAACTATATCAGAAAGGAATTGTTTGTGCACATGATTTGTGCATACTTAATTGGAATAAAAATATGGTAAAATGTGCTAGTGGTTAGTAAGATAAAGAAATTAATTAAAATACATAATCTGAAAACAAATGGATTATGTACTGGTTTTAAGACAAGCACTTTTTTAAAAGATTTATTTTTTTTCAGGAATAAGAAGAAAGACAATGTGGTTGTAATCTGATGATACAAATTTTGATGAAATGAATTGTGAAAGAAAGCTGTTTAAACCTGAGTTGATGGTTAAGAGGTAGGTTAGTCTGTATGTTTGATAAAAGAATGGTTATTGTACACCTGTTACATGTATAATCTAGTGTATGTATTGAATCTGTATCCTGTTTCCCATACTCTTTCTCAAGTTGAATTTTAAATAGCAGACATAATATATTATATAACTTGCTTCAAATTAACAACTTGAATTCCTCGTATTTCTTGTTAACATTTCCTAGAATTTGTAGTGACTTCCATACATGCAACATATAAATCTGACTAGTTAGTGTAGCCAAGAAGCATATCCTATTTGCTAATTTACATAACCTTTCCTTTTTTGTCTTTGTTTTGTATGTGACTCTACTTCACCCTGTGGTACAAGAATAAAATGGCTTACACTAGGTTATATTTTCAAATCACAGCAGAGTCACAGGCTTATACATTCATAGAGTATTACTAGGCAATCAGTCTCAGTAAATTTTAGGAACCTAACCAAAACAAAGCACAGTTATTTGTTTTCTCTAATTATAAGGGCCTGAATTGACGACTCAGGGGTAAATTTTTAAATTACCATCCACTCATCAATCCTAGTTTTAAAGATAGCCAACAAATTATTCTGATGTGAACAGAGAGCTTATTCTAATGGAAGAGGATTCTTTTGGAGAGATATATAGGTTCATAGGAGGTTACTAGGCTAATGGCCCTAGAGCTGTCACACACCTAGCCATATCTATTCCGAGTTGCCCCAATTGTCGATGGTTAGATGAGTGAAGTTCAGAGAGGTAAGAGCCTATGGTAGTTAATAGTAACTTCTTCAGTCCAGGACAGACATGGGAACAATCCCAGGACTGAATTTACGGTTGCCCATCCATTAATCTAGGTTGTGCTTGAAAAGAGTCAGTAAGGGGCTCTATTTCATGTAAATTGGAAGCTTGTTCCAGAAAAGTGGCAGTGTCTGGGAGATGTATGCATCTCTCCAGCATGATCTGTTCATTTCAGAGGCTAGGTTAAGATATCTGGAGCAAGTGACCTTCCTGCAGTTTGATTTACGAATGCATACCATTTCCATCAAGGCCAGATCAGACACTACTCTGTAAGGCAGGCACAGTTCACCCATTAGCAACCTGTAGGAGACAGAATACAGTGACAGAGTGTTCAGTCTTTCCATGTAAGACTTGTTTTGTGTACCCTGTAATTTCTTGGTGAGAAACCTCTGTGGTCTCTCCAACTGTTGTAGGTGTCTGGTAAGGTACATGCAAAATAGATATTTGTACTAAATTATTGATCTGATGAGGGCTGAGTATAACGGGATTATAACATCCTTAGATCTAGATGCAATGCATTTACTAATAAGTTGTGCCATGCAGAAGGATTTCCTTACTACTGTGGATATGTGGTGGTTAAAATTCAGATTGCTATCAACCTGAGTATCCAGATCCTGTGCGCCTAGGTTTACACTTAGAGTGGTGCTGTCTACAATGTATTTAGCAGGCAGCTTTAATGCATGGCTTTGGCAACAATAATTTATCTGCACTAACCCTGTCTGCAGTATATTAACATTGTTGGGGGACTCAGTGATTGCTCCCAATTTGCAATCGTCAGTGAACTTGGTCAGTCATAGACTGTCCGAGTTTGGCTGGACTTCTGAGAAATAAATTCTGAACAGTAAGGGGCCAGAAGGATGTGTCAGTATATCAAGTTTGTAGTCACCAGCAAATGCTGTCAGCAACAGACAATTGATGTTAGTTTGGACATCAGAGAAGTATATGCCAAACAGGAAGGGACCAAATATGGAGCCTTATGGGACACCACTTGCAGTGAATTTTTTAGAGGGAAGTGTGTCACAAATTGTCACTGCATATATTTGTCAATTAGTCAGTTTGTAATCCAAGAGGTTCCACAGAGGTTAATATTTAGGTTGGAGAGCTTTTTAATAATTCCAGAGTGTGAGATAGTGTCCATGGCCTTCAAGTAGGAAGTATGAAACTTTCTTCTGCATATCATTACTAATGTGTCTTCATCCAGTGTGTACACTTTGTATTATGGTGTGCAGCTTTTTAACAGTTATTTCACATGTTGTAAAATGTAATGCTTATTTGTAATGTTTGTTCCTTGTGGCCCACCATACTGGTGAAAAGTTTATATTCACCAGCTCAACCACACGATTAGCAAACAAGAAGCAAGTAAATAAATACATAAATAAATAAATCATATGTGCATTCTCTGTGGTGTATCATGCAAGCTTGCCTTTGTATACGAACAGCAAATAATGCAAGGTAGGTTCAGCAGAGCTCAATTCTGGACATATCTATTCTGCATAATTGTATACAATGTTACAGAGGGCAAATATATAACAGATTGACAGAAAACGTCTTTCGACTTTTCCTGGTCAGGGGTCGTCATAGCGGAACTCCAGTCCGCTAAAGATTGGCAATGAATTTTTACGGTCTCAAGTTGACCACATTTAATCAGAAGAATGACAAATCCTGAAGTAAACCAAGTAAAAAGAAATTTGTATGATTGGTGAGAAGAAACTGCATGTTCCAAGATGGCTCTGCAGATTGTGTGGCTAATGTTTCACTGCAAAAAATAAATCCAAATGGTGTCCATGCAAATTAGTCACATAGCAAAAGGGCTAATACTATTTCACTTTTAGCATGGAGTGAATTTCATGAAGCCAAATAAGCTAAGTAAAGAGTGATTGTTGTGTAACAATAATCTCAAAACTATAAAAATGCAACCAAAGTGAATCAACAAGTATGATTCTGAATATTAAGACTATTAAAATGCATATAAATGTATGCAGTTAATCAGCAAAATACCTATTTATGAAACATGGATTATTCAAGTAAATTTTTAAGAATGTAAATAATTAATTCATTCATTCAAAATGGGATATGTGTAACATAAATGCAAGTTATATGTTGTATAATATTACCAAAATATTTTAATGTAGTAAACAGAATGACAAGTGCTGGAGCTTTTCTCCCTAAACCTCAACTGACAATGGACACCCACCCATTCAGACTTTCCTGGTAAACAGATATCAAATAAAATAAATAAATAAAGTGACTGACAGCATTTTATAAAAAAAAACATCTGTATGTGAAGTGTGCTTTAACACCAACGTATCAGACCTCTTGTACTGTATGCTTGAGAGCTGCGCATATGATAATCTGAGTGTGGCAGTGAAAGTTAAAATGGAAACATGGCATGACACTTTAAAATAATCCTTGGATATCTCTAACCATGATTTTGCCTGAATTTGTAAACAGTAAAGATTAGAAGCTTATAGAAATAAAATATGTAGATTTTATGACTAGAGAACCAAGATGCAGCATCCTGTACTGACACTCTGAAGCAGGGTGACTAATCATTCTCATATGCACTGTATAACTTAACATAGATTTCTGTAATAAAGCAATTGAGATCAGGAAAATTTATTGATTCTCTGGATGTCTTTCTAGTAAGTTTGCACCACTTTCTCAATAATTATATAAACATCTTATCAATTAGATTTTTAATACCTAGGAATCACCTATCAAGTGACGTAAGATAGTATCTTAGTCTAACTAACTTCCTATCCCAGCAAAAACTGCTCCTTTTCCCGAAAGGGAAGTGTTGCCATAAGGCACACTTATCTAGGTCCTTATTTCTAGAAGCTCACATTGGTGTAACTGAAAACAGTAAATTATAAAATGTTGGTAGTGTAAGTTTGTATTTTTTGTCAAGCTTGCATAATAATAATTATTGTATAATTGTTTTCTTAATTATATGTCTGAGAAAGACAGGCATTGTCAAGAGAATAAGTTACTGCATTAGAATGTAATGGTGTGTTTTTTTTTTTTTTTTTTTTGTAGTTAATACACTATAAAGGCTGTGGTTTAGCTAAGTGAAAGGACAGAGTGAGAGTGAAAAGAAAAAAAAAATGTGTTGACATGCCATATATGGTTACAGCGGATTCTTCTAAGGAGCAGATGCAGCACCAGAAAAAGCTATGACATAGTGTTAAAATTGTCTGAACATTAAGGCCCTACTTACTGGTAAGCTTGTGGTTGCTAATGTTTTGACTAGAATGTCACCTTATATGATAATAACTACTCTCTTGTCATGAACAAAACACAGGTGCCAAAATATAAACCCCAGTAATCCTACAGATACCGTTAACTTTCTGAGAGGGTCAGCCATTTGGATTCATGATAAATTCATCATAAAACCATGAACAGTACCAGGGTAAGAAACATTTGTGGCACTTCAGTATGCCTAAATTGTGTCCTTTGTTAGTTGCTCAGAGGGAGAAGTTCTTAAGTGCTTGGTTGACTGAGTCTTTTTAAGAGTCTTTGTTGTTGAGTACTATAGAAGCAGTTCTGAATTCTGTGCCAGTTTCTAGTGAATCCAGACTACTGAAATAATTCTTTGCCAATCAGTACTGGCTCTTTAGGTAAATGCCCACATCAATTGCAGGCAGCACTTTGCTGGTTCCCTTCCTAGGCACCCCTCTCCATTTTTCACTGCAAATGGATCTGCATCTGTGGATGACCAGGGGCCTGACATTAACAAGATGAAATATCACAATTCTCTTTATCGAAATGTAGGGTTAACAGTCCTCATTCATATACCAAAACACAATTTTTTACAGAATTTAGCTGTGCAGTTCTAAATTCTGTGTAATTAGCTGAGAAACTCAGAACAAATTCCTTGAAATACTCAAAATGCTGAAGGAGGAGTCATTCAAGTTTCTCCCCAAGTATCTGCCTCATGCCATAACTCTTTGAGGCTAATGTTTTTCTTTTCAGTGTTTATTCCTGTGCAACATGGGATTGTTTGCTTTTGTTCAGGTTTATTGCTTTTTTGCGAAAACAAATGTTTTGAAGAAAAAAGGGATTATTTTACGCATTGTTTATCTAATACTCTGTGAGTTTATTGTTTTTGACATCCTGAAACTTTACAGCCCAAGAAAAAGATAATGTCCCATTTATTGGGAGCTTGGCATAATGGTTAATGTGTTTGCCTTACAAACACAAGGTGCAGGGTTTGATTCTGATATGAGGTAATTGGCTAGGCTTACAGTTCCCCACAAGGGGAGTTAGCATGGTACTAATCTGTGAACCTATATGTACAGCTATTTCATGAGACTAGTACAATATTTTTGTGCAGAAATGTAAGCAGATGGTGCTACATAGCTATGAGTGTTCCCCAGACTATGGGAAAAAGCATTTTGGATTGCATGGCTCCATGTTTTTTATTGTCTTTGTTACATAACTGTCACATTACATATCAGATCAGCAAGCTTTATGCATAGCAATACATGAAGGAAGGATTAATGAATGAGCTCAAAAAAACAGCAGAAATGGCATTCTGCAGGAGATATACAACAGCATACATAGTAGCATTAACAATAACAGCAATAATACTAATAAGCTAGTAATATTCATGACTATAAATATTAGCAATTTATTTTTTTATCAAAAAGGCATTGTTGTCTACATTGTCCTCCTTACCCAGTGTGATACATCGAATTGCAAGGAAGGAAGAGGAATGTTACTATTCCTTTGGTCATGTTGCAGTTGTATATTACACTATAGAGAGTCAATTGTTCAAAGTCTCCTTTTCAATTTTTATGGCTTGCCTGTTCACCTTTTAGGGAAGGTACAACTCTTCTGACGTCATGGATGGGTCATAACTAATTAATGTGAACTCATGTCAGTAAAACTTTGCCATAGCATTTTCTTTGTTTGTTAGGCATCTAGTGAAACTGAATATTTAAGAATAGTCAAGCCCATTGCTCCCCGAGGCTGGCCTTTCAGTCATAGTAAGTTTTATAGGCCTGCACACTCTTTTTCAAATTACTCTAGGAAAATGCAAAGGCTTCTTTTAAGTGTTATCCTGGATAGGTCACATAACTGTGGATGGTGGTGGCATGTGCCAGACTTACATCCTCTTCAATATAAAGGAGGTACAGTGGTAGGTTAATTCTTCTTGCATTCATCATTTCAAAGGCTGAGACACCTCTGGATTTATTCAGAGTGACATAGATGGCCAATAATACCAGTAGTAATTTGACATCTCAGTCTTTTTCTGAAGAGCTCCGGCATTTCTTTGAATATGGACTATGGTCGGTTCCACATGACTAGAGGATTCTAGGTAATGGGATACATGCAATTTCCTTTGCAATTCCAAAAATTTTCCCTACATTTTCTAATGCCTCTCTATTGCAATGTGGTCCCTGTCAAAGTCTACTCTCATGGGTATCCCCTGTGACTACACATATGATTGCATAGTACCAAGGTAGTTCTTTCTATAGTATTATTAGGAGGATGTAAGCACTCAATCATTTTTGTAAATTTAGAGAGGGAAGTTAGCAATTACAGATTGCCTCTAAAAAATTTAGTTACTGAATGAATCCAATCAATTTGAAAGTCAGACCAGGGTGTTTTGATTCCTCTTGTCTGAAGGTGTGCCATGTGTTTATGGGAAATTGGCTGGAATTTGTAGCATATTATGATCCCTGCACATACTTGCTGACATTGCTAAATGTGAAGTCATTACGCTACTTCTTCAAGTATCTCATAAGTTCTGCTGTCACCCCAAGGGATCCCATCATGTACATGCTGTAGCATAATTCCTCTGTGTCTCAAAGATACTACCTACTGACATCTATGTGTGTTACCAATCCCCAGGAGACCACTATTTAACAGAAATTGGTATTTTTGGTTATACTTGGTATTAAGATCACAGCTGTTCTGTAGATCACCTTTATCAAGTTTATTTGCATTGCAATCCTGAATAAAAGGATAAAACATTCCTGCACTTTTATCTAACTGCTGCATTTGCACTAAGTCAAAATCAGGTTTGTCACTGTACAAGGACAAAACATTCTCCTGGTCTTGTCTATTTTGATGACAAGAAACTACATTTGCACTTGCTTGGATTAAAGTAGAGTCCCATGTTTTACATTTTGAAGCACTTTTCAATGTACCTTGACCTTTTTCCAATATGCTACTAAGTCATGATCTTGCACCAACTAATTTGTAGCCAATATTAATCATCAGTATAACCCTTCTTTCCTAAGATGTCAGCATGACATTACCTTTCATTCTGGGGCATATGTGAGGACATTATCACAGTCTGTACATATTACAGTGTCCTGCAAACTGAAGTGGACAGCTTGTACAGCTACATCCAGCTAGACAGGCTGTCTGTCTGGATAAATGAATTATTCAATAGTATAGCAGGGTGAAACAATGGGGGCAGCAACCATAGGCACAAACTGTTAGGGGGCATGACTGAGAGCTCTTACATTTTTTTTGTACTGAAATATGCTGGTCCGGAAAGGCACTTCAGCATGTTTTTTTTTTTTTTTTTTTTTTTTGTTCTTCAGCTGAAGAGCTGAAGGAAGGATTGCTGTAGAATGCTGAGTGGTATAAAAGTACCAATTTGCTTTCTAAGTAAAAACCAAAATCCTGACAGGACACCATGGTTTATCTTCATTCCAAGTCACAATACCCATTTCCATTCTGGCTTAAAGAGCAGCCATCAACATATTTGGAAAGCTTTTTGCATACATTTTACACATGATAGTCATGTCTGCCTTGCTGTGTAGCAAGGTTTAATGTTGAGTCCTACTGAACTGATTGTCTAGGCTCCTCAGAGTCTGTGCAGTGATGCATTTGCAATTATGTCAATCCTTGGGCAATTAGGTTCTTTTTGTTTTTGGTTTATCTTATTTCCAAAGGTTGATCCCAACACAGACCAATCAAGCCTTATTTCTGCTGCTAGACACATTACCATTGTCAAGTCCTTGGTCTCCCAAAAGAGCAATGGGCCGATGTTGTGTATGTACCACAACATTTTTTCCACAGATATATATGTATATATATATATATATATATATATATATATATACACATATGTATATATATATATATTTATCTCTGTGTTGCCATACAGTTGAAAAGGTAGTCTTTTTACAGAGATTTATTTCCTCTACCTGACTTAGTGTCTTACTGGCATAAGATATAACATTGTCATTAGAATAATAATTTTAATATATTAAAGCACTGATGCGACTGGCAAGTATACCCTATTATCTAAATAGAAGCATTTACCCATTTGTGGATATGCCAGGCATGGAACCTAACTCAAGCTATCTTTAATAGCTTACATGACTTTTGGCCCTCCCCATCCAGGGTTATGACCTTTTAGCAGCTTCCTGAGGCGATGTACCACCTCAGCACAGTCTTGAATAAGCTATCTAAAGTAATTGCAAATACCTATAAAGCCTTTAAGCTCCCTTGCATTTTTTGGAGATTTGATATGTTAGATAGCCCCTATTTTGTTGTTTTGAGAGTATACTCAATCTGTTCTAATTTCATTCCCTAGGTAGCCGACTTGCTTGTGACTCACCATCTACTTGTGAGAGACAACTTGGCCCCAGCAGTGTTGAGCTGGTTTCCCACTTTACATCAGTAAGATGATCTTCAAAAGTGCTACTTCAGATTAGTACATCATCTATGTAAATCAAAACGTAAAGCACCAAATCCAGGAAAAGTGACACGAACAGTTTAATACACTAACGCTGAAACTTCACAACACGTTTTCGTCCTTGACTTCATCAGATACCAACACTCTTGGTAGACTCACCTTAAATACATAAACTAATTAATGATAGCCAATGACAAACCTGTCAAATCAATCAATTAAAATTAGTTAAAAACACATACACATATATACACACAGTTTGTACTAAAACCACCATGAAGATCATACCCTATAATAAATAACATATACAAAACATAAAATGCTTGTAAATATAAATATTTATTTATATAAATAAACCTTTAATAAAACCATGACGTTATGTTCTAAAAGAATGTAATAACAATATTTATCTGGAATGGTATAAGAATACTATAATTTAGCAGACCTCAACTTTAAAACTGGCTTAAGTGTAATCATGTCATTGAGACCTGGTTTTCTATTGGCTTCTAAAACAATTTGCCAAAATAATTCTCTGTATTCCACCAATGTTTCCCAATTCCCCCCTGTAGGGTCAACTGGCGCACTTTCTAACACAAAAAATCTAAATGTTCCTAATTTACATACAATAGTATGCTTATATAATGCATTGTTTTCTTTTTTAGTCCTAATGTCATATAAGTGTTCATAGATTCTTTGTTTTAACATTCTTTCACTCTTCCCTATATAAAATGAATCACATTTTGTACAGGTAGCTAAATATATTATACCCTTGGTGTTACAGTTAACATATGTTCCTAAAGTTAATGTCCTTTGTCTAATAGGTAAATCTAGTGTTTGTCCAACATTAAGGTGTTTACAATAACTGCAACTTCCACATTTAAATAAACCTACCTTTTTCCTAGTAACTTTCCCAAACAATCTTTCAGTTGTACCTCTCTCCAAAATATTCTTAATATTAGTACCCTTCCTGTAGGTGAATTTTAATTCCTTGTCAAAAATACAATGCAAGTCAGATAGTCTAGCAAAACTGTTCCATTCTCTATTAATAATTCTTTTTACCAATCCTGACTGAAACATCATAGGTTGTTGTTATACCAGATTCAAAATCCACCCCACTATTTAAGTTATTAACATTTTGTCTATCAAATACTCCACTTATACCTAAAATAGGTGCAAACTTGCCTCTTCTTTCCCTAGTAACCTCACTACATATTTGGTCAAAAAGTTCGCTCGGGTAACCCCTGTTTGAAAATAACCTTTTCAAAAATCCACATTCATTGAAATAAGTAGTGTCATCTGAGGTCATTCTGCTAAGACGAACTAATTGACCTTTAACTACACTTCTCTTTTGGTGGGGTGGATGTGAGCTAGTGAAATGTAAGTATGAGTTTGAAAAAGTCTCTTTTCTAAAAATCTTTGAACTGAAACCTTCCTTAGTCTTAGTAATATTAACATCCAAGTAATTCAACATTTGGGTGTCATAATGAGGATTTTAATTTGTTTTTAGAATTCTTAAACAATACTACTGAATTTTTAAAATTTACATACAAATATGACACCCAAATGTTGAATTACTTGGATGTTAATATTACTAAGACTAAGGAAGGTTTCAGTTCAAAGATTTTTAGAAAAGAGACTTTTTCAAACTCATACTTACATTTCACTAGCTCACATCCACCCCACCAAAAGAGAAGTGTAGTTAAAGGTCAATTAGTTAGTCTTAGCAGAATGACCTCAGATGACACTACTTATTTCAATGAATCTGGATTTTTGAAAAGGTTATTTTCAAACAGGGGTTACCCGAGCGAACTTTTTGACCAAATATGTAGTGAGGTTACTAGGGAAAGAAGAGGCAAGTTTGCACCTATTTCAGGTATAAGTGGAGTATTTGATAGACAAGATTTTAATAACTTAAATAGTGGGGTGGATTTTGAATCTGGTATTACAACAACCTATGATGGTCAGTCAGGATTGGTAAAAAGAATTATTAATAGAGAATGGAACAGTTTTGCTAGACTATCTGACTTGCATTGTATTTTTGACAAGGAATTAAAATTCACCTACAGGAAGGGTACTAATATTAAGAATATTTTGGAGAGAGGTACAACTGAAAGATTGTTTGGGAAAGTTACTAGGAAAAAGGTAGGTTTATTTAAATGTGGAAGTTGCAGTTATTGTAAACACCTTAATGTTGGACAAACACTAGATTTACCTATTAGACAAAGGACATTAACTTTAGGAACATATGTTAACTGTAACACCAAGGGTATAATATATTTAGCTACCTGTACAAAATGTGATTCATTTTATATAGGGAAGAGTGAAAGAATGTTAAAACAAAGAATTTATGAACACTTATATGACATTAGGACTAAAAAAGAAAACAATGCATTATATAAGCATACTATTGTATGTAAATTAGGTACATTTAGATTTTTTTTGTGTTAGAAAGTGTGCTAGTTGACCCTAGAGGGGGGAATTGGGAAACATTGGTGGAATACAGAGAATTATTTTGGCAAATTGTTTTAGAAGCCAATAGAAAACCAGGTCTCAATGATATGATTTCACTTAAGCCAGTTTTAAAGTTGAGGTCTGCTAAATTATAGTATTCTTATACCATTCCAGATAAATATTGTTATTACATACTTTTAGAACATAATGTCATGGTTTTATTAAAGGTTTATTTATATAAATACATATTTATACTTACAAGCATTTTATGTTTTGTATATGCTATTTATTATAGGGTATGATCTTCATGGTGGTTTTAGTACAAACTGTGTGTATATATGTGTATGTGTTTTTAACTAATTTTAATTGATTGATTTGACAGGTTTGTCATTGGCTATCATTAATTAGTTTATGTATTTAAGGTGAGTCTACCAAGAGTGTTGGTATCTGATGAAGTCAAGGATGAAAACGTGTTGTGAAGTTTCAGCGTTAGTGTATTAAACTGTTCATGTCACTTTTCCTAGATTTTGTGCTTTACTTTTTGATTATCAGTGAACGTTGGGGCACCTGCCTTCTTTTGCGGTTACATCATCTATGTAAGTTATATTCCCTCTGCTTTATGCATTAGGCATGACCTTCTGCAGGAAGATACTGAAATGTACAGGTTCAAAAGTACACCTATGCCAAGTTTACCTTTTTCTACTAAATGTGAAATCCAGTTTGTACTGGTCTTGGGAATGAACCTTCTGGGTCCAGAATCCATTTAAGATATCCATTTTTGTAAAATATTTTGCACCCTCTAGATATATCATAGGCCAACAAGATCAGGGCAGCTAATGATTCAGCTTTTGGTGATCAGTACTGATACTCCCCTTATCTGTGGTTTTGAGAACAGGTTATATAGGGGAGTCATGCACAAAATTCACCTGCCTTATAATTCCTGTCTCCATCAAGGTGTACAGAATTTTCTTGATATGCTGATACGATGCCACTGGGATTCTGTACTGATGTATAGAATTGGGTGGCACCCAAGTAATATGAAGGCCAGTCACCTCACAGTCATAAGCATCTTATGCAAATACATCTACAGGCTGACTAAACCTTGCGCGCATTGCTCTTTCTCCTTTTGTGTCTTACAGCTGGCCCGCTCAGTCTGAATCGGGAAATTTGAGAAAGGCAAATGATTACCAAGCTCCCTTTTGTCCACTGTTACGTCACACATGTTTTGAGATCAGCCAAGCACATTTCCCTAAGCACAGTCTCTCAATCACTGCACAAAACAGCACAAGGAATCACCATTAATTTCTCCATGATGATACTTCCGCTTTATTGATGGGACACATTTCCTCAGTAGGATTAAACCATTTGGGAGTGATCTAATTCTCCATTATTTTCAATGTTTTGCTTGATACTTTCTGATAACAGGAACAGCTATATTCAGATCATAGAAGGACTCCCCTGTTATAGTAAATACCTCAAATTAATGTTCTACAGCAATAGGGTTTCTCTTGTGTTTTGCACCAAGACATGCATAAATGTATATGTGATGTCTAGGTAAGGTGTGGAATCTGATTTTAACTCCATTATTTTGTCAGGCATTTTTTACCTTTTTAATATTAGTTAATTACTATTAATATTACTTAATATTAATGCTTAACTGAAGTAGTTTCAGCCACAATTTGACAAACTTGCGGCATAGTCTGCACTGATTTCAGAGCTTGTAGAGTCATGCTTATATGTACTGGATCCCCCCCCCATTCTTAACCACAAAATGTTATTGATAAGATCCATGTACACACCCAGGTGCATGAGTTTATTCAGACATACATACAGGAGGGAGATTAGGACCCTTACTACCTGTAAAGTATGATACAGTGTCTTTTTCCTGTATATTAAGGGTTAAAGCACAGATTCCAATAATCTTTCAACTTCATCATTATTTGAAACACCTTTTAAAATCTTAGACTTTTTCACAAAACTCACTGTGATTATATGGGCAAGTGCCAGCATAGCCAGCTGGAGTTTTGTAAAGAATGATATGTCCTTTGAATATCAATCTGATTTATATAAGATGCTTGTTTTACCAATGCATTAGAACTGTATGTCATTTGTATATCAAATTAATTTTGTATAGATGCTTGTGCTGAAAATGCATTTGTGAGCTTTGCTTGTGTTGAAATGTATCAACAGTGCACCCTGCTAAAATGAAGAGAAATGTACATGCATTATTGTAGCTGAATTAAATGTATATGTTTTAATAGAGGATAATGGTACAGCAGAGTTTAATTTTAAGAAAAATTAAGGAAATGTAAATGAGCTGTTAAACCATTAAAAGACATATCACAGTGCTGAATAGGATTGCAGATGCTGGGTCTGGGGAAGAGCCTTTGTCCATTAGCTCACTGAAAAGACGGGGGACACCATTTTGATGTGTATTGTGGCCATCTGTGCTAAATTCCTGTCTCAGTTTCAAAGGGAAATACTGTGAGAACCTACAGTCAGGTGACCAGATGAGGTCATTCTGCCAGCCCTCTTGGAAATTATATTTTAGATATTACAAAGATAAATCTCAGAGTACTGAGTATTCTGTTTGGGAAGCCGGACTAAAAAGACCCTTACCAACAGCATCTTCCCTTGCAGTAGTAAGTAACTTAACTAGGAAACAATAAATCTCTTAGATTCAGTCAGGAATATAGCTATGCTTAGTTTATATATTGTTTTTCTTGATTTGTCTGAGTCTGTCCTTCAATGTTCTTTTCAATATTTCCTGTGATCTGAACTCTGTGGTTGACTGTGAATACATATTCAGTATTTTCATGTATTTTTATTATTTATTATTAAATATATTTAAAACTTTTATTGTGGCTGATCCTTGTAGAAAGTATCTAAACTTGGAGAGCGCTTATATTTATTTGGTGACATTGTGTGGGTCACTCCATAAGGCCTAACTGTCTTGGTGAATTACTACCATTTGTATTAGTATTAATATTACACAGTATAATTGGACACCCTTTGTAATAGCCATAAAAAACTGACTGGTGGCAGTGAATCTACCATATAGTCTGGGCAAAGTTGGTAGAGTAGGTAATCTGTGCCAGCCTTTCCCAGGTGTGTGTGTGTGTGTGTGTGTGTGTGTGTGTGTGTGTGTGTGTGTGTGTGTGTGTGTGTGTGTGTGTGTGTGTATGTGTGAAAATTAAATCTCTCAGAGTGTGTGTGTCAGCTACCTCGGGCAGGGACACAAAGCACTGAGTTTACCGAGAGGGTGCTGGAGGACCTGGCTTGGTTCATAGGTTCATAGGTTCATAGGTTGGTACTAGGCTATCAGCCCTAGGGCCTATACAAGCCTAGCCATAACAATTCCCTGGCTATTTCTTCCCACACTATTTACTTCCCTGGACCCCCTGTCTAGCAGGGCAACTGACGTGATCCCCGGGGTGAATTTCCTTTCTCCCATCCAATCGTCAAGGTTCCCTTTGAAGAGGGCCAAATAGGCACTCTGCTTGACATGTATGGGCAATCTATTTGGATTGGACTTGGACTTGAAGTAACACTAATGTCAAATGGTTGGACACTCAGCTGAGGACCTAACCCTACAGCTGTACCAGTGGGGAGTCATATTGGGGATCTGGAGGGAGACAGATATAGAGACATTCAGACCCCAGACTGAGTGCATTCCCTGTGTGCTCTTAAGGGAAATTGTACTTGATGCAGAGAGGTCTGCATCTGGAAATGCTGAGTGTATCCATTTGTATTCCAAGTGCACATCCATCTCCAGTGTCAGTGGTGAGGATTCAGGCTCCTTGATTACTGGCCCAGTGTAGGGACAACAAATATTGGTGCCCATCACATATTTGTAGCAGTGGTGGGCATCACAGTCAGATTACCACTTTATAATACAGCTCATTCATAAGGCAGTTCTCTTAACCCAAGCACAAAACAGATCTAGGTAACTGTGCTCTTCTGTCATAACTGAAACACACATTTTATTGCCTTTAATGACATTGACAAACAATAATTTATGAACTACTGAACTTTCCTTTGCATTTTCCACATAGGAGGTAGGGCGTTCAGGACAGGGCACTGGTGTGTTACTATTTGGATGGCTTTCCAAGATAACAGAGTTTACTTCTTTAGAAAGGAACATCAGCTTTCTTGCTTTTATCTCAGTTTTTACCACATCCTGCTTGCTTTGACAGACATGTCGCATGCACCCTCTATCCCCATTGGGTTAGATGCTCAAAGTTTCCAAGCACTGCTTCTGAACCTTTAAACTCTTTCCAAAGGGAGCTCTGTTATTCACTTATAACTGTAAGACCCCACAAAAACAATTATAGGCCTAAATGATTTAAGAAGATTTAAGAAGATCATTTCTTTCCAATGAAGAAAATATCTCCTGGCTTATTGGTGACATGCACTGGATGGCTTACTTTCACCTTCCCAAACCTTAGCTTCAGTCACACTTTCCATTAGGTCAGTCATTCCCCTGCTGTGTAGCCTGTAACCTTAAGGCCATCACATATATATATTTTTCTGAATCTTTTAATGCTCTACTCAGCTCATTGTAGAAACCATTTGACATTAGTGTTACTTCAGCTCCTAAGTCAATTAAAGCCTCTTATTTTAAGATATGTTTCTAATTTACTTCAACATAGAACCTACATGTACTTCCATTAGGAACTAAGTGGTCCAGGTAGAATTTGTTTTGTCCTATCCCACTGCTGCCAAAGGTTTAGGAATCTACGGTGAATGGTCACCTTTAGGGACTGTGTTTTCTGTTACTTTTACTCTGCATACTTCTTTCATATCAATAACCACATCAGAATAACTTTCCTTAGTAACATGAGAGGTGAAAGAAGAAACTAATCACTGATTATTGAAGAAACAGTGGACAAAGAGGGTAGGAAAGCCAGTATTGCATTAAAGAGAGATCTAGATCAGCAGATCACATCTCTTCACCACCACAGTTTTGCACCCTGGACAATTGCTACTCTCGGCTCACCCTAGCTATGCTACTGGGCTGGGGGTCATCATGATCAGAATGAGTCATAGCCCTCCTTCTAGCCATACATTGTCTGATTGCTGCTCAGTGGAGGTACCTGACTTTCCGGCTGGTGTTTGTATGCCTGCCTGACATTCTGGTGCACTGCCCGTATCTCTCTCTTTCACTCTCTCTCTCTCTCTCTCTCTCTCCATCATCATTTTCATATTGTGTTTTAGATGTCCCAGGTGTTTCTGTCTCTGTATTTCAAAATCCGACTGACATTTTTGTATGTAATCCATATTACAATGCACACTATCAAAACACAGTCCTTTCTAAACAAGAAATATTCCAAATCTCTGACCTTTTCTGGTAGCAAATCTCTATGGTGATTAAAGTTTTCCACATCTTTCTTTCTGTTGTCTCAGATGTACTTATAAGTCATGCACCATTAGGGTCAGACATTTGTTTGCAGCCTTAACGTATTAATCTCTCTATTATTTGTTGTGTGGAAATCACCCATTCTCATACTCACATGGTCTACAGGCACAAGGGGTAGAATTTGGTGCCACCTTGCTTGCTGATATACTACACCACTGCCATGTTGTCTGTGTGGATGGATATTACACCCTGTGGAAGGAGTTCCTGGAATGTCTATAACACTGCGAGGGCCAGCTCCTGATTTCCAATGTATTGAATCATAAACTGGCCTCTTGGGAAGACTACACCCCTTGAACCACCTGCCTACACAATGCTTCCCCAACCCCAGGATAGATGTGTCCCTGGTAACTGTGGCTATTGGAAGTGGGAGGCAAAGGGTGATCCTATGATTAGATTTTACATATCTATCCACTAGAGAAGATGCTTCTTCCACACACTTGTTATTTGTGAAGTACCTGGTGTGCGGTACCTGGTGGAATGTGGCCGCAATCAGACCCAATGTGTTGAGAATTAGAAATCCTGTTTGAGGACCTAGATATAACAGCTGGTGAATGGAGATTTGAATTTGAAGAATCAGTTCTTGTGAAAGTTTTGCTAACCTGTTTAAGGTGTCCAGATCATATCCAAGAAATAGCACGTTTTGAGTATACTGCAGCTGTAGCTTTTGCTTATTGGTAGACCAAAGTAATACCTTGCTTTGAGGAGTGACTCTCTGGTGGTAGAGATGAGGAGTTTGATGCTCAGGTAAGTGGTAGCCTCTTCAAAGCACTTGGAACCACCCTTGAGAGTGCTGTAAGGCCAAATGACAGGCAATACAACTGGTAATGACTGCCTTTGACCTAGAAATGTTGAAATCTGATAGCAGCCTTGGCAATCTTGATGTGCATGTAAGTGTCCTAGAAATACAATGAACACATCCAATCCTCTTCATGGAGACAGGAGCAGCTGTCTTGAAACTGGTCAAATGGCAATCTGTGGGACTCTTTGAATGTTTTTAAGATCTTTTTGGTTTCTTAAAAAGGAAGCTGTAAACATAACACCCATGGCAGACAAAGTCTTGTCCTCCTACTTACTCCTTTCCAACTTCTCTTTCTCTTTAAGCCTGAAAAGTGAGGACTTATTGAAGGGAGTGCTTATGATGTCTCAAAGTTCTCCACAATGTCTCAAAACCAGAACCATGGACAGTGTGCCATAATAATGCTCATCTCTGTCACTCTAACCACTCTGTTAGAAGCATCATGTGACACATGCATGGAGAGGACAGAAATTTTAAGCAAAGTTGAAAACTGTGCTTCTATTTATCTGCAAGTGTCCTGTATCCCTTGTCTTTTCAGTGCATCTTGGTTCTGCTCAGCTGGATTGTCCTGAAAATGGTTCATATGCACCAGGTAATTTACAGCACAAATTGTAAAGATACCCGATGCAAAAGCATGCCTCCCTATTCTGTCCATTGCCCTGGAATCCTTATCTGGTGCTTGGACAACTGTTGCTCATCCTAGAGCTCTCTCCATTGAAATTGTTACCATGAATGAGTCAGCAAGGGGACCTTACTCCAAAATAGTCTGTCACTAGGAGGAAGTAGTATCTTGTTTGTCTTTCTTGAAATGGACTCCGCTACATCAGAGTTTTGCAATGCTGTTCCCATGAACAAGTTGATCAAGCAGTCATCAGGGAGAATGACTGAAGATGGAGAAGAATCAGTTAGAAAAACCTCCACCACAATCTTTTCATTGGGGAAGGGGGAGCTACCATCAGATACTACTAGTCATATTCCATAATATATCTTTTTCTGGCCACATGAGTGTAAACTTTACAAAAAAGGCTTATGTAGAACTTCTATTGGTGAGGTATGATATAAGGCGATAAAGGGTGCAACGCTTGTGAACAGTGTCAAAAGGTTGTCAAGGGAGAAAATAAAGTTAGGGTGTACCCAACAAGTGGGCCACCATGTAGACATAGGAACCCAGCAGAAAATCTGAAGGTCAGAATTATCTATGTAGGCAAAAACATTCTTGCAAACATTGCAAAAGTATTCTACCCTATCACCAAAGTTCAGTTCATATTTCAAAACAAGAAATTGAATACGTGCAACATTAGATGTAGCTATTACCTCATGCTTTCTTATTGGAGAATTTCTCAACAAAGCTCACTAGGAAAGAAGGGAAATTGTTAGTGGAACTGTAATAAAAATGGGAAAATATAATGTTTTTGAAATGAAAAATGCCTGAAAAATAAACTAGCTACATTAGACCTACACCAATTAATTAATGCACATATATAATAGTATACAAGCAAAAATAAAATAAGCTGCATTCTAGACACATTTTAAATCATATATAACATGTGAAAAATGTCTAAAATGGTATATAACTACAGTTGCACTGTGAAAGTGTACAAATTAAAAATAAAATTAAAGCTTACTCCACAAATATTTTCAGTGTTGCAAATTTTACTGCTTGATATTGGCTACGTCACAAGATGAGAAGGTCTAATTTGGAAAGTAACATGTTGGGACTCCTACCCAGAAGTGTCATGTAATTGTGGAAACAGTTAGGAAATTATCTTCCAAAATCTGAAACAAAGCATCAGACACAGAAAATCTTGTCTGGAATTTATATAACCAGAAGCAAAATATTAATTCAAGTCAGTAAATCAGTTATAGCAGTTACTACAATCAGGTCTATGTCAAAAGATTGAAGGGCCAGATCGTCGAGACCATATGATTGACAATTCAGTCCATCAAACCATTTTGGCTCAGATCGCTTTACAGTGAGGATCAGGAAATTTGTCTTTTTCCCCACTAAAGGGCGATCTTGGAGTTGGTATATATAATTAGCAGCGGGTGTGGGGATGCAGGTCGGATTGCCCCCTACAAAAGCATTGTTTCTGTTGTATGTGGGTATTCCTTGGGTTTGAATTTTTTTTGATAAACTGAATTGAAAATGATATGGTCTCGAGTATATGGGTTTTGAAGATCTATACATTCAATCGTTTCACTTAGACCCCTACAATCTGCCTGATGGAGCTTACCCCTGGAGACAGAACACAATATGTATTATACTGCCTATTAACACTTTGAAAATTTGGCAACGAAAAAGTTCACAGTATGGGCCGGACCCGGATTCATAAAGGTTATCACAAAGCATACACTATGTGTAAGCTTTGTGTAACCTTTCTGAGAGATTAGACAGCGCAAGCATTGTAGTAAGACTGCTCTTGAATTCAGAAAGGGCACACAAAGTCTACACTGTGTGGTACCCTTTGTAAATCTGGTCTTATATTTTTCAGCTAGAATGAGATACCTTCTATTTGGATGTTAAGACGGTTTACTTAGTGGACATTCTCATTTTAAAGGCAACATATTCACTTCCTTAAACAAGTTATGTACTTTTTGCATATTAATTTGGAAAGGAAATATTTTAACTTATTAATTTAAAGTAACTTTAAATGCATATAGCTGATGCTTTACTTATTTCTTTAAGGGCCTCTACATTCTACTAGTACCTTTCTTTGTATGTTGTGCCTGTCCTAAGAAGGGTTATTACTAACAGATAATTGCTACCATTTGAATTTGAATATTTAAAGAATTAATTATTTTAAGAATAATCAGGAAGATGAGTTCTAGTCTGTTAGATTTAATTAACTCCTGGAAGCACACCATCAGCTTTAGATTTACCATGTACTCACCATACTCACCAGACATTTTTTGATTGTATAAGCAAAATAACTGTAGTCAGTTTGTAATTATTGTTGCTAAGATTGCACTGGAAGGCATTAAACTCAGTGTGAGGTGGGTGAGATCT
This sequence comes from Protopterus annectens, assembly GCF_019279795.1. Lineage (NCBI taxonomy): Eukaryota > Metazoa > Chordata > Ceratodontiformes > Protopteridae > Protopterus > Protopterus annectens. Next base: position 429,303,145 of record NC_056747.1, on the reverse strand, counting down.
TATGTAGCAAGTGTTTATAACTCTAATCTGTAGCTGTATAGTGTAAAGCTTCACCCCAATCCCTATAACCTTAGTAATTCTTTTTAATCCTAACCGTCACCTTGCTCCTACCTCTAACCCTAGTTCTACACTTTACATTAGAAATAAAACCTTTCTGTAGCACTACCACTACACAAGACACACAGACACAAGCCCTATGCATCAGCACACATGCACACACAATACCAAATCTATCTCCTAACCTAGCTCTTACTCTAACACACAAACACTTACACATACATTTATACTCCCTAACACTAAAAAGTTCAGTATACCTGAAAGTTTTGCGACTTCACAAACCCAGACTTACCTTCCACAATCCACCTTTTTCCATTTGACATCTGCAGCATTTGCTAAGTACACTCAAGAAGTTGTCCACACACAGAAATCATTAAATCAAACAGATCTTCAATCAAGCAAGGTGGACCTGTGAAGATATATTTGGTCTTTCCCAGAGACTATTACAGCATCTTGCTGGAGATGAAAACCGTACTGGAGTGGAAGACTTTCTGTTTTACTGTTAAGAAGTGATGTTCTGATTTTGTTTGCTATTTGGTCACTACAAATAAGTTGCACACAGATTAAGAACTTACTCCAATGTATTTTAATCATTACACTAGCTGGTAATTTCACCAAATTGCAGCATTTTGATCCTGTTTCACAGCCATCATGTGCAATGCATTTGAGACCTATTTTTCCAACCAAAAAGAGAGCGAGACTCTATTACCCAAATAAGGGTGAGGAACCTGTGCTGTGTGTGTGAACTGTTACCTTTGTTTTGCCTAAAATGGAGCAGTCCATGGAAACTTTGGAAGTTGTACTACACAACAGTATGGTGATGGACACATGTATTTTTCCCATTCAAGATCAGAATAACGTAACAGTTAATCTACAGAAACAGATGATGACAGATAAATTGACTACAATTAAGGAAAGACTGCTAGGTAATGAACCCTCATTCAGAATTGAGGAAATTAAGCCTGGAATTAGAACGTTATAGATGGTAAGAAACTCCAAGAAAGTATCAGTAAGGGTGTGATGCTGTGGTAGATAAGAATAAATTAAAATGGGATGTACATATTTCATTTCTTTTTTAATTCAGACTGTAAAACATTGGTTAGCTATTGTTAACCTTTGTAAAATATGCAAAAAAAAAAAACTTTATTCTGAAATTGTATTTATGAGATATCCTAACAAGGGCAGGAGTACTGTTGTTTGCATTTGATATTTCAAGTGACAGAAGAAAAATGCAGGCAGTCTGTAATCATTTTTGCCATCATTTGTTCTTATGAGATTGTGCAGTTTAACATGAAATAATTGCTTACAAGTCAATGCCAAGGAAAATCATAAAACTATATTAAGGAATCTCTGTGACCAGAACTGTGAAAGGGGCCAGATGCAAACAATTATACAAGCAGTCAATAGATTTGTAGGAAATACTGTTTACTTTTTGATTATTTTTTTCTATTGTGGTAAAGAATTAATGTAATCTGATTTAACTATCCCTAATTTTTGGGGGAACTATGAACCTATGAACAATACATATCTGAAACAAGTATTACTTGGATGCTTAGAGGGCCATGGCATTTACGTTTATGTATGTTATTGTAAAATCTGCATCTGCCTGATTAGTATTTTGACTACCTTAGAACAGTCAGGGATAGTAATTCTTTTGGTTAGAGTGAAATAGTTCATTCAACTGTAGGTTAGATTTTTCTTTAAATATTTTGTCTTTGCAAATTATTGTCTTTGTATTCTTTGTGCATCACTTTGACCTCTGTGTATTTAATCTGTATCATCATTGTCTTGACTTCTTTACTGTTTAAGTAATTTTTTTTATTTATCCACATCTATGGATTATTTGTTATCTGAGGAGAAGGCATTATTTAGCACCAAAGGTTGTCATGCTATGGTATCCATCCCCAGAGCTGCATCACTTGAGCATATTAACAGTGAGGCATTAATTTTAAAATTCATATCTGGCTAAATCAAGAGTAGTATAATAAATGATGTGTCAGGTTTCTAGGCCAGCAATCTAGAATGGAGGCACTGCATCCTTGGCAGGAAGATATCTGTGTGGATTTGAATAATTCTGACAGGCTTCCCTGAGAAATGTGTGTGTGTGTGTGTGTGTGTGTGTGTGTGTGTGTGTGTGTGTGTGTGTGTGTGTGTGTGTGTGTGTGTGTGTGTGTGTGTGTGTGAGAAAGCAATTTGTTTAACAAGCAGTTACCATGGATAAGGAGTACTGGAAGACATGGTGGTTCATGGACAGAACTGTGAAATAGGTACCCTCAGTATTAGGTCAAAGTCTAAGTTCTGTAAGAAATAAATGTGTAATCCTAGTCCTGGTGTGGGTGTTGGAAGCCCATACCCAGGGCAGGATGCATATATTTCTGTTATGCTCTTTTGAACAGACTGCATTTGGTGAAAAGGTTAAATCAGATCTTTGTACACTACTTTTTTTTACTTTAACCTGTCAGGTACTACTGGTGTGACTTGAGAGATCACCAGTAACCATGAAACCTATTTGGAGCAGCCGAAAAAAGAAGAAGAAGAAGAAGTAGACCCAAGGCCCATATTTCCTGTCCCTTATGTATCTAAGTGGTACAATGGTTGTCTCTGGTGGCATTTAAACCTAACCAGTGCCAACTTATTTATCACAGAGTGGTGACAGTGGGCAATCCATTATGACGAAAAACAATACGTTATAAATGTGGGACCGCTTTGCCTGCCACTCTGTTACAGAGACATACTCCTAACAGAGAAAATACTCTCAGCAAAAGGGAGGAAGACAACAGCAGCAACCTGAAACACTACTAGCATACAGGTTGGAATATACTCCGAATAATAAGTGTGGGAGTCAGCAGCCTGCTTTACCACCATGAATGCATACAGATCTGAACATACTTTAAGTAAGAAGATACAGTCTGATATACTGTTAAAATGTTAAGTACTGATGCTTTTGACACAATTCCCTACTCAGGCATACTAGAAAAATGAATTAAACTGGGAATAAACCCCCTGTGCCACCCACTGGATTACCAGCTGGCTCACAGATAGGATGCAGATAATCAAAACAGAAGAAGGTACCTTCACAAAGACACCAGTCACCAATGGAGTCCAGTTCACCAGGATTCTGTGCAGGGATCTTTCCTGGTTGGCATCTAGTTTTCTGAAGTAAAAGCCAATACCAAATGGCTCTGGTTGACTCATTTTGTAGATGGCTAGGAGTAGCCATTGAATCCCAAAAAAATAACTGGTGCCAAAAACCACCAAAACTAAATTCCAGAAAATGCATTACTGTATCCTTTGTGAAGTCATCTACCCCCAGGGAACTACTGTATTGACAATGCATCTCAAGAGTTGACCCAGCTGTTTGGGATTTGGGAACTTATGTGGACAGTCACCTAACTTTTGACCAACATGTATCCATTATTACAAGAAAGTCCTTCTATATTGCACAGTTTATAAAAAAAGAGATTGTATCTAGATCAAAGGACTTCATTGCCCCCTTTACTCATCCCTCATTTGGCCATTTATTGAATATAATGCTCCCTTTGTCATGTATCTGTCCAGACACATGCAAAAACTAGAATGCCCAATTAGATACCTGACTAAACAGATACAAGTCCCAAACAACATATTCTACATGATCCACCTCAGAGCCCTGTCATTATATTTGGTATCCTACAGACTGGAGAGGTGACCTGTGCCTGGCATACAAGGCATCTTCTGACCCAATACTGATGGATTTATTGCACTTCAAGTCAGAAATGGCATCCAAATACCAATGCTTAAAAATGGCCTGCAACGGCAGCTAGCCAAATACTTTTCCTATGAACCTATGGATCAATAAAAATAAAGGACTATGTGTATGAAATTCAGAAGAAAATGAGATATGGCTTTGGCTAGAAGGCAGAGGAAAATGTATGTGTTATCAAAAAAAAAACAATTGTTAAATTAGTGAAATGAGCCTCAAGTAAAGTTAAGGAATTAGGAAAATCAGAAGAAAACCACTGACATGAATTGCCTTCTCTTGATGAAGAAATAGGAGAAGAAAAACCCATGTTTGGAGTCTTACTTGAAAATACTTTCATATCACATCAGTGTACTGATAAAAATGTTTCTGGGCCATATACTTGTGACAAACAATGAAAATTAAGAAAGCAGAATAGGAGGTTGATACATTGAGCATAGCCTTAGAAAACATTACCAAGGTGAAGGAGAGACCAAGGGACAAGGCAGTTCAATACCATACCCAAGTTTTGTACTACAGAATGGCTTACTGAACAGGGTACAGGGTGAATAAATGCAGAAAACAAATACTACTTCAACTGCTAGCTCTAAAACCTTTTAGAACACTTGTGAGGAAATTGGCACAAGTCAAATTTTGAGAGGACACTTAGGAATGGACAAGACTAAAGCTAAAATTTAGGAAGGTTTTATTGGCCTGGCATAAAAAAGGCATTCTGAATACATGTGCAGTATGCCTAGAATATTAAAGGAGTATATCACATCCTTGGTTCAGAAGTCTGCTGATATTTATTCCCATTACCGATGTCCTATTTGAGAGGATAGCCATAGGTCTTGTAGGCCCATTAGTAAAGTCCAGTATTATCCCGAGGCTTGCAGAAGTTGTCCAAAAAACTTGGATGAAAGAGAAAATTCCCTTTCAAAGTGCAATATCACACCACACTACACAAACCTACAACATAGGTTAACAATAGTTATGCCAATAGTGAATGAAGATATTCAAATGTCACAAGAAATGCTACAGAAAGTAAATAATGGCAGAAGAGTCCAAAGGTAAAAGGAACTGTTCAGTTGCCTTGGTCTATAATCCAGAAAGTCCATAATATTTTGTAATGACTTTCAGAAACTGAATGAGATATCCAAGCTTAACATATACCTAATTCACTGAGTAGATGAGCTCCTACAAAGGCTAGATAAGTTAAGGGTTTTGAAGACCCTAGATTTAACCAAGGTGTACTGACATCTCTCTTACCCCAGAAGCAAAAACAGACGCAACATTCTCAACAACCAAATGTTTCTTTCATTATACTGCCTCACACTTTGGAGTTCAAAGGTCAAGAACAGAGTTCTGAAACCTAGGTATTCAGTGCCATAAACTTACTATTTATTCAGAAGACTGGAAGACACATTTAGCCAGTGTACAGGCTAAGGCAAGAATATTTAATACAGACAAGACTTACTGTTAATGCTGACAAGAGTAAGTATTACATCCTAGGCAGGATATGTGACTGGGAGAGGGGTGTTCGAACCTCAAAACAGGATAGAAGTTGTGAAAGAAATCACCAACACAAAGCACAAAGAAAAGTACTCCTGGGAGAGTAGGCTATTTTATGAAGTTCACACCCTAATTTGCTTCCAAATTATGGCCTCTAACAGATGGTATGGAAAGAAAGGCTCCCATCTAATGTAGGTAAACTGTGTCAGGAAAAAATAGTCTTAAATCAGCTAAAAAATATTCTTTGCTCAGAACCAGTACTAATTGCCCCAACTTTGACAAATTATTTATATTATGCAGAGCTGTAGCTGAAATGGGACAGTGACAAGAATAGGTGATAGAGTAGATTCAGTTTCTACATTAGCAGAAAGGTGAGCAGGGTAGAGATAAGATACTCTCCTCTTGAGTGAGAGTGCATCACCATTAAATGGGCACTCACTTCACTGTACTTTTATTAGGGTGACATTCCACAGCAGTCATTAACCAAAGACCCCTGCAATGGCTAAGCAAACAAAATATATCAGTAATAAAATAGGCATGTGAGCTTTGTCCCTGCAACCATTTATGTTCACCATCAGGCACAGCTTGTTATAAAAAATACCAATATAGATGGGTTATCTAGTGCTTAACTCATCCCAAGCAGTATAGAACTGTGGGGGGGGGGGGGGGTTATGCTGGGATGAAATCACTGTGGTTTAGTAGATATGAAATAACAGTGAATATATTATTTTTTTTACTAAAGTGCTGATTGGTTTGAAAACATTTTCTTTTGTAATTTACTAACTGAATGGGTGTTTATCCAAATGCAGTTTCCAACTGTAAAAATGATTGACCTGGGAGAATATACCAGATGTTTAACTGCAGCACACAACAGCAGACTCTGACTGGAAGCATCTGGTCTGGCAATGTTAAAAGGACTTCTAACTCAGCAAGACAAAACAGACTGCATGTTACTGCAGTAGGAGATTCTTGCCAAGAGTAAAGACTCAAAACCAGGATGATATCTAAAGATGTGGACTTTACCAGACACTGTTTTATCGGTTTATCCAAGGTGGTAACCTAAGGGGAATGTACAACTTTATGTTCTATTGCTAATTAGTGACATTTTGATTTAGTTTGCTATTTGTTCACTATAAATAAAATGCACAAAACCTAATAACTTTGCACAGTGCACGTTTACTAACTTCCACCACAGAATGTCATCCTCTTCTGCTTGCCAACTTATTCAAGTCAGCTATATGCCTAGGTAGCTGACTTAATATTCAGTGTTCTAAAATCTTCTACTGGGTTACTAGATTGTGGAAGATTCAACTACTAAAAGATGTCAAGATCCAGTCATATTTAACAGTGAAATTCCACAGAAATCTTGGGTCTTTGGGGATACTGCAGCCAGCCAGACATTTAAAGTGCTCAATATATGGACATAAAGAAACCTTGCACCCACAGTTACTTTCTGGTTAATTCTATGTTTTGATTAGTTCTGTGGAATTTCTTCTTCACAGCATGTGTCCCATTTCTTACTTTTCTGTATAATTAGTTTTTGCTATGTTTTAGTGTGAGTTTGCCATGTAGTGGGTTAAGGAAGCCTGTCCTTTTTCTCAATGTCATGTGATCGCAAATTTAATATTTGTAATATGATGAAGTGTCAAAGACAATCTGGGAATGTCTGTTTTTAATTAAAATGAGTTTGTCTTTTTCTAGTGGCTGCATAATGAAAGAGTTATGGACTGCCATGGACACCTGAGTAAGTATTATGTGGGGAGTTTAACCATTCACAATGGAGTGCAGGGGGACTTGCCTGCTCCCCCCCAAAAAAAAATAACAGTTTTGTGGATTTTTCAGTGGATGCAACTTTGAAATTACATGAATGCAATGGTAAAAACCAGTAATGAAGGGAACAAGTACAAGTTGTACATATCAAATAAACCAAATACAGCCCTTCATTCCGACTACTATAGATTGTGTGGTCACTGGAGGGACCAATCTGCAGCTCTGAAAATGGGACTTTTGAGTTAGGTTGTCAAAGTGAATGAATAATTTCACAGATCATATGAAGACTAGTCAATTTTCTGAGCAGAAAGAGGAAAGATTTCTTTGCAAATTAATCCAACATGAGTCATATGAAGGGAATCTCTATTACAATTTGCAGCTGAAACTTTTGTCTGTTGACCAAGACCTAAAGAATTAGAGCATATAAAAGGCTTGGCTCCTTGCTACACATAGAATGGTTTGTAAATGTCCTACCATCAAGCAGCTGCCTGTCTATGGAACACTGAGCTTTCTCCTCTGGATGCAGAGAAGTCAAAGAATAAGGTACAGACATGCAAAGTTACGTCAACAGGCAAAGCTATGAACAGGAAACTGAAGTTCCCACATAAAAATGCAAACATGACGACTGGCACTGTCTGATCTTAACACAACAGCAATTCCTGCATACATAGGCAGACATCTCTGTCTTCATTGCACTGGAGCGACAGAACAGTTTGCAGACTAAGCATATAAAACTTTTGTGCCTCAACCAAGCTGCTAAAACATGCACCAGAAAAAAGTCAAAAGGAAATCGTTGATATCCCTTGGTCTTGAAGTACTAAACAGAGTATTTTCACCTGTTCTACTCATGAAGGTTCACACCTAATGATGTTGGAATAGGGGTCCTAGTTTTGAGCCAAGGAGGTCCATGATGATAGATTGTCTGGTTTTCATGAGTAATGACAGACTCTGTGCTGTTCCATGCAGTCCTGAAAATAAAAGGTCATGGAGTCAGGATCTCTGTAGGGTATCTAGCTAGATGCATGAACTGAGACATTTAGGCTGACAGGGATACTCATTGTTTCTGTGGAAGCTGTAAGAAGGATTTGCACTTACTTATCATACTGTACCTGCAAATCTCACTAACAAAGAATAATAACTTTCCTTCCACAGCTATGAAATTTTGACTATCAGTTTAAACTTATCCTTTACCCTCCAGTCCCAAGAGAAAGGACCCTGAAGAATTAATTAAGCCTACTTTGAGGCTCTTAACAAAATGAGTTATTATCAATGAATTGCTGACAGGAAAACTGAAGATCAGAAACACACGAACGGTTCGTGTGTTTCTGATCTTAACAAAATGAGTCAGGAGAAACTATGTAAAATGCTGTCCCACTTATCATGACTGCCATATCACAAGTACAGTGAAATATGTGAAATTAAACTTTATTTGTTGTAAGTACTCTGCATTTGACTATAACTCCTCTGGTAAATCAAGTAGGTATATCTCAATGTTCAACATCTAACCTACAGGTTACTGATGAGGATTAATGCTTCATACATGCTCTGCCATCTCAGCCAATGTCAAGAATTTAAGCATTTGTCTCCCTAAAAGATACAGAAACTAAGAATAATGACATGAGGTGGACTATGACCCAATTAAAAACTGCTGGCACTTTGTAAAAATTTCTCAGGAAAACAGAAGGCAATGTACTGATAAGCTTGATATTATTTGTTAAACATGGGTAGCATTCTGGAGCTTGGTAGATTAGATAGGACATTTTTTGGAAAAGTAGCAGTTACTGTGGCTTGATGAGCCCAGATGGTATTAAGAATAGAAGCCATCATTGGGGTCTCCTATTAGCAAAACATTCATTACAGGACCCAGATATGTAGACAGACAAGATGCCCTAAAATAACTCTCACTGTCATATATCCCAAAAGGCATAACATGTGGCCCGATAGTGCCTCCATGAAACAACCCAACAAGCTAGATCTCTCAGATCTCGGACTGTCTCCACAAGTAGAAAGGCAAACTTCTCTGGACCACATCAGAATTAACCCAATAAAAGGAAAGGGCTGCAGTGGAAGTGGGGTGGGAGCAGAATTTCTCCCATTTCTGATCATACAAAGAGATGGTAATCAAAGAAAGCTTGACAGTGCCATCACCAGAGAATCCTGGGTAGGGATCATCGGCAACAAGTTATGCAGTATGGGATATACTAGAAAGCTGTGCTGCTAGAAGGAATCTGCTCCCATACCTTACATCTAGGTAAAACCCCTAGCAGCAGTGGAAATGCCAGACAGATGCATATCATACAGAAAATTCTGTTGAAGTGCTAGCACCTTCTTATGGTTTCCCAAATGCATCCATTACAGTAGGCATTCACCATGTCTCCTGAGTCCATTCAAATATTCTGTGGGACCACATAATTTGACCTTGTAAAACGTCACATCTGAGATGTAAAAACTAAATTAGTTAGATCTAGAATTAGATATGATCCTTCCAAATTCTTAGGGACCAGGAACAAGCAGGTATAGAACTGCATTCCCAGTCCCTTGACAGAATCATACTCTCTGCCCTTTCTTTGTGAATAGGCACTGACACTGCACCAGCAGCTCCACTCTCACTGACTGACTGGTCTACTAGAAAACAATGTGCTACAGTCAGCTAAAGTAATTTTAAAAAATCTCCTCCTCCTATGGAGCTGTCACTGTTCTGTGACTGTTGTTTTGTGAGTATTTTGATTTTTTTCCCACTCTGTCCTCCTTGGCTATTAAAACTAGTGGCTCTTGAGTTATTTCCCTCTAATGTAAATCTGCCTTTAGAAGCTTCTCCCAGTCTCATTTTATCTAGACATCTTAGTTCTTAATGTCCCATGTAGAACAAATGGGTAAAATGGAACACATACTAACAAGTTCAATTAATAAGTTGACACAATGGTTAAAATGTGTTACTTTATACTTATGAAACATTTTTTGATGAATTAATATAACTGAGTATTATTCATCATGGATTTTAGTTAAAAAAACTTTAAAACTGAAAGTGTTATAGAACCTTTCTCTGTGGAACAATGAGGAATACAGACTTTTTAAGACTCAAAGTGAGGAACATTCCTTGTAATGAGATGCACTTTAGAGGTATGCTGGTCATACTGGTTGTGACGCCCCTGCATTGGCCCAGTAATCAAGGAGCCTCAGTCCTCACCACTGGCAACACTGAGGGACATACACAATGGGAGGATGACAAGTACACACACAGTAAAGTACAATTTCCCTTAAGAGCACACAGAGATCAGTCAGTCTGGGGGCTGGTTTCTCCCTCTTTCTCCAGATCCCCAATAAGACTCCCCACTGGCACAGCTATAGGGTTAAGATCTCAGCTAAGGGGTCAAGCCAAGACTTCCACCGCCCTCTCTGTCCAACCAGTGCTTTGTGTCTCTGCCCAAGTAGATGACACACACACACTTTGAGATTTGATTTATATACAAACACACACACACACACACACACACACACACACACACACACACACACACACACACACACCTGAGGAAGGCTGGCACAGGTTTAATAGCTATGCCCCCTTCTGCCCAGACTATAAGGTAGTTATCACTGCCACCAACCCCTACTTATCAGCTTCTTAACGCCCTTACAAAGGTGACCAATCCTACTGTGTAACATTACCTTTATCCAAATGGTATTTGTGACCAAGACTAAGACTATTTAGGAGTGGCCTGTACAGTGTCACCAAATACATATGCAAGTACTTTAAGAGCTTAAATATGTATCTCAAGTATCAGCCACAAAGATAGGTTTAAATATATTTAATAATAAATAATAAAAGAACAAAACACTACTCAATAACTCAACACAGTGACTACAGAGTTCAGAATCACAGGAAATATTTTAAAACAACATTGCAAGACAGTCTCAAATAAATACAGAAAACATCCAAACTAATCTTTACTATATTCCTATCTATATCTAAGAGATATTATGCCCTAAAAAACTTACTTACAGAGCAAGGCAAATGCAGAAGTGCTGAATGGATGTTTCTAGGTCCAAGACAAGATGCAAAATGCACTTTCTCTCTCTCTCTGAGAGAGTTCTTAAATTAATATCACATATTACTGCTGGGTTAGCCTGGATGACATCACTCTTTGTCACCTGCTTTCAGTTCCCAGGCTAACAGAAACTTAACAAAATGTAACATTTCTGTGTGAAAAATACAGCTCTCTCAGATGTTTGCTCAGAACTGGAAGCCGTAAAACAATTAAACACTTTAATATTTTAGACCTAGTAATTATTTCTCTCCAAGACAATAGAAAGAAATGTCTAGCTCTAGACATCTTTTCTCCTTGCTGCATTAACTAAGTTTTATAGCACATTGTAAAGCACTTAATTTCAATTTATTTTCTTGACGTTTTGTAAGTTAATCTTCAATGTTCCAGCAGGGTATGCTGTAGTTACATTCTTGAAGCTTAGTACAAAACATACGGTTCTGTATAAATCATATCAATATTCACAAATAACATAGAATTGTTTACAAAATTCCAGATAGCTGGGCTGGCAGTGTCACAATCCACCCTCCCCCCAACAAAAAAAACTCAAGCTAGTTTTTCAAGTGACCCTTGAGGAACATGGCTTGAGAGGGTGAACCTATCTGGGAATACACTACCCCATTCCCTGTCTTGAGAGCCTATCTGTGTTGGAATTGCTAACCTCACTGCAGTGCTGCACTGTCATATCATATGCTTGCAACCCTAGGCTCCACCTTAGTAACTTGGCATTTTGCTGGCTGGCTCAGTGTAGCCATGTTAAGGGATTGTGGTCTGTAACTACAGTGAATTTCCTTCAATACAGATAAGGCTGAAGTTTCTGCAGTCCTCACACTATGACAGATGCATAGCATTCTTCCTTGGGTGGGAGCCTAAGACTGAGATAAACCACTGGGTGCTCTTCTCCCTCTGTGGAACCAGGCTAAGTACAGCCCTCACCCCATGGTTTGAGGCATCCACCTGCACAACCAATTATTTGCTGTAATCTGGACTGGCTAACACAGGGGGTCCTCCCAAAGCTCCTTTAAGCTTCTGGAATGGCTGATCACATGCTGGAGTCCACACTACCTTATCTGGCCTGTTCTTCCTTGTCAGGTCTGTGAGGTTGCAACTATGGTACAATAACTGGGGATGAACTTTCTGTAGTACCCTGCTGTCCCTAAGAATGCTCTCACCTGTTTTTTGGTAACAGGGGTGGGCAATGTCTAAATCACTTCCATTTTGGCAGGTTCTGGCCTGATCTTACCACTCCCCACTCTATGTCTCAGGTAGGAGACCTCTGCCATACACACCTGACATTTGTTGGGCTTAATGATCAACCCTGCCCTCTACAGTCTGCCCGGCACCTCCCTGACATGCTGAAGGTGCTCTTGCCAGGAATGGCTGTAAATGGTAATATCATCTAGGTAAGTGAGGGCAACATTTCCTGGTCTGGCTAGGATATGAACTTCCAGGCTCTGGAAAGTTGCTGGGGCAGTTTTCATCCAAAAGGGCATTTTGTAAACTCATACAAGCCAAAAGGAGCCACAAAGGCTGACTGCTGTCTTGCACTGGGAGTCAAGGGCACCTGCCAGTAACCCTTGGTAAGGTCAATAGTGGTAACATACTTAGCCCCACCCAGCTGCTCTAGGGCTTCATCTGTCCTAGGCATGGGGTAAACATTTGAATCTGTATGACTATTTAATTCCCTGTAGTCCACACAGACCTGGTGCTGCCATACTTCTTTGACACCAGCACCACTGGGGAGGCCCTGGGACACCTGGACTCCTAAATTACCCCTAGTTCCAACATTTCCTGTATCTCCTTCCTCAGAGTCTGTTTGACTCTCTCAGGCACCCTATAAGGGGGCCTGCTTAATAGGCCTTTGGGGTCTTGTATCCACATGGTGCTGCACCCGGTGAGTACACCCTGGTTTCTCGGTGAACATGTCCCCAAACTCCTATAACACTGCTCAGATTTCTCGAACCTGAGTATGAGATAGCTGCTGGGACACTGCTACCCCTTCCATTGAGGTGCCAGTCCGAGCCTTACTGATGAGATCAGTCACCGGATCCCCCTCAGACTCCTCCTGCCATTCTCTGCAAATACTCAGCACAAGGGCCTCCCTATCATGGTAAGGTTTCATAATGTTAATATAGTACAATATTTTGCCCCTGCCTCCTGCCAAGCAGTTCTACCATGTACTTAACATCACTGACCTTCCTTATTATCTTATAGGGTCCCTCCCAGGCTGCCTGCAGCTTGTTGTGTCTGACAGGAATGCGAACAATTACCTGCTGCCCTACAGCATACACTCTAGCTTGAGCATTCCTGTCATACCAGACCTTTTTCCTGCTGTTGGGCTTCTGCCAGGTTCTCCTGGGCCAAGCCCATGAGTTCCCTGAACCTTGTCCTGAGGTTTAGGACATATGCCACAACAAACTCCTTGCGGTATTCACACTCACCCTCCCACTCATCTTGAATCAAATCTAGAGGTCCCCTCACCCTATGCCCATACAACAACTCAAAGGGTGAAAATCCTGTGGATTCCTGGGGCACCTCTATGTAAATAAACAACAGATAGGACAAATATTTGTCCCACTCCCTCTTAACCTGGTCTGCAAATGCCTGTAGCATGGGCTTGAGTGTGGAGTTTAACTTATCAACAAGACAATTAATCTGGGAATAGTAGGGGTGGTCCCTTAGGTGTTTTACCCCACAGTACTTCCACAGACAAGCCACCAGGTCTGACATGAAATTGGCATCTCTGTAAGTCAGTATTTCTTTTGGGAAACCTACCCTGCTGAAAATCTCTAACAAAGCATTTGCCATCTTTTCTGCCTCAATGGAGGACAGAGCCACTGCCTCAGGGTATCTGGTAGCATAGTCTACTACCACTAGGATATACTTTTCCCCTGTGGAAATTGGGGTACTCAGAGGCCTCACAATATCTGCAGCTACCCTCTAAAATGGCTCCTCAATCACAGCAGAGGCGTCAAAGGAGCTTGCACCTTGTCGCTTGCTTTGCCTACCTTTTGGCACTGCCCTGCTACATCTCTAGAAATCCCAAGCCAATAAAGGTTCTGCATAATATGTCTCTTTTTACATTTTATGCCCTCATGACCTGCAAAGGGAATATCATGGGCTATGGCTAGAAGTGGCAGATGGTAGGGTCTGAGCACTACAAACTGCTGTATTCTCTCACCCTCTAGCCCTCCCTCAGGGGGTCCACTCTCTATACAGTAACCCTTTTTCCTAGTATACAGATTCCCCCTTCCTTTGAGAATAAGGTGCCACACTAGCTACCTCCATCAGGCCTTTTAAAGTAGGGTCTGAGAGCTGAACCTGTCTTATCTATCTCTTTGTAACCCTTCCAAGCTCCCCGTCAACAGGAAGTCTGGCATACTGTGACAGTAGTGCCTCACTGTTGGCCTGGGTACTACTACTACTCACCTCTGTCCTTGCAGTCACTCTGTCCGAGGGAACACCAGTACCCACAAGCAGTTATGGCTCACCTTCAGTCTCACTACCACAGGATAGCTCCCTCCCTGAAGTAGCCACCTCACCAATCCTGGCTGCAAGTGTGCAGTCTGCCTGGGTCTCCCCCAGGCTACCAGACCCACATGCTTGTCTCCAAGCCTGACTGACTGCATGTGACTGCATGCACACATGGTACTGCATTATCAAAATCATTCCCTATCAGGACATCTGCAGGAATATCCTCAAATATACCTACTTGCTTGCTTCCTTTTCCACCCTCCAAGTCAAGGTGAACCCTAGCCAAATATATTTGGAATGAGGCCCCTCCTAAAGTTCTGACTGGAGTAGACTTCCCAAACAAGTAGTGCTCCTCTGTAACCATTGCAGGCTTCACAATGGTTCTTTCAGAAGCTGTGTCTCTCTGAGCCATGGCCTCTTTCCGATTCACTAAGCTAGGATATAAACTCTTGTGGTAGTTTGCTACCCTTGTTGTTTCAAGGCAACTTACTGTTGGCATTTTGTCAATCCCACTTACTGACTCTCCAACATTTGTTCCCCACCTTGCCTCCATGGACATGTATATGCTACATGGCCCCAGTGGTTGCATTTAAAACATTTAACCCATGGTTCTGAACATGTACCTGGACTAGTGGCTTCCCCTACTACTGGCAGACTCTGTTGGGGCAGTCTGGGCTGCCCACCATAGGTTCTCATAGACACATGAGCAGCTCTGGGTGTCCCTTTCCTGTGCAGTGATGTCCTGCTTACTAGGTATAGGTCTCCCTTCTTCCCCAACTCATCTGCAGTAGTACATTGTCTATCAACTAACCACATTCTCATCTCCTCGGGCAATGTGCTAAGGGCTTGTTCCCTCACCAAAAGGTCTGCCAGCCCTTCAAAAGTTGTGACCTGTCATCCACTCACCCACCTATGAAAATAAGTGCTTAGTTCAGCAACATATTCACACACACTTTCATCTGCCTTGCATCTATGTTCATGAAATTTTTCCTATAAGCTTCAGGTGTTAAATTAAAACATTCTAGCAAACAGTTTTTACAACATTATAATTTAAACAATTAGTATCAGACAGTTTGGAAATTACAGTTACGGTTTTACCATGCAGTAAGCAGGTCAGGAACTGTACTCAACATTATACTGTTTACATACCTTCTCAAACATGAGTGAAACTATCAAAAGTATCCCCCTCTGTAAATTGTGGAAGAAATTTACTGACCTTTGTTGCTTCTGGGGTTCGGTTACTCCCTTCCCCATTACCTCCATGACCCTGATGAAGAGTCAGCATCTCCTTTTCATGTTGCTTCTGTCTCTCATTCTCCTCAGCTTCCAGGTGTCGCAGTTTCACATTTTCTTCAGTCTTTATGCTGCCTTTATTTACAAATGCTTAGCCTCTCACTCAAGTCTCTTTAACTCAAGATGGATTTTTAAGTCCTTTGTGGAAAGGTTGAACTGTCCATTTTCTGAGAGTTGTACATCACCAAGGCCAGTCTGATTGTCCTTCTGGTTGCTATTCTGTGATGTAGCTGTGACTAAAACTGCAATCATGTCTGCTTTAGTCAGGTTGGCATGCATCAGTCCTTTAGCCCAGCACATCTCAGCCTTGTCAGCTTGCAATACTCCTCTGCTGACATGCTTGCCGGCTCTCCCAGACTAACTAAGCTAACAAAAAAAATAAAACAATTGTGATATGAACTCTGAATGTTCACTGCATGTCTGATTGAGAGTACAGACACCTTCAGTGACCACTGTACACAAGCTACAGGAATTCAATATCCACACCACTACAAGCCAATTAATATGTGAAGTGGCTATCTCACCACAGTCAACCAATTAATATGTGATGTGAATATTCCTCCACTGCCAACAATTAAAATGTGACACCCCTGCACTGGCCCAGTAATCAAGGAGCCTCAATCTTCACCACTGTCAACAGTGAGGAACGTACACAATGGGAGGATAACAAATGTCCACACAGTAAAGTACAATTTCCCTTAAGAGCACACAGAGATCACAGTCAGTCTGGGGGCTGGTTTCTCCCTCTTTCTCCAGATTTCCAATAAGAATCCCTACTGGCACAGCTATGGGGTTAATATCTTAGTTGAGGGGTCAAGCCAAGACCTCCAACACCCTCTCTGTCCAATCTGTGCTCTGCATCCCTGCCCACGTAGCTGACACACACACACACACACACACACACACACACACACACACACACACACACACACACACACAAACACACACACACACACACACACACACACTTTGAGATTTGATTTATATACAAACACACACACACACACACCTGGGAAAGACAGGCACTGGTTTACTAGCTATGCCCCCTTCTGCCCAGTCTATAAGGTAGTTATCACTGCCACCAACATCTACTTATCAGTTACTTAAAGGCCTTGAGAAAGGGTGACCAATTCTACTGTGTAATGTTACTATCATCCAAATGGTGAGTGTGACCAAGACTAAGGCTGTTTAGGAGTGGCCTGTACAGTGTCAACAAATACATATTCAAGTACTCTAAGAGTTTAAATATATCTCACAAATATCAACCACAAAGATAGGTTTAAATATATTTAATAATAAATAATCATAGATCTCATTAACAGAAACATTGGAAACCTCCAAACACTGGACCCTACCCAGTTCGGCTTTGTTAAGGGCAGATCATGCCTCCTAAACCTGGTGGACTTCTTTGAGACAGTTACCAAGGCTATAGATGAGGGAAAGGTGGTCCAGACAGCCTACCTAGACCTCACAAAGGCCTTCAACACCATTCCCCACTCAGGTATTAAAGACAAGCTACCAGCCTGAACATAAACCCCTACGTCACAAGATGGGTTGCCAACTAGCTCACAGACAGAACCCACATGGTAAGAGTTGCAGGAGCTAGGTCTGACTCTAAACTGGTTACAAGTGGCATTCCACAGGGCTCATTCCTAGATCCCCTCCTGTTTGGCATATACTTCTCAGAGGTACAGGCAAGCACAGGAGGACTATGGCTGACCAAGTTCGCAGACGACTGCAAACTAGGGGCTATAATTGACTCTCCAGCTGACACAGACATCCTCCAAAAGGGTCTCACTGAGACAGATACCTGATGTCAAAACCATGGCCTCAAGCTAAATGTCAAAAAATGCACAGTCATCCCCTTTGGAAAAAACAAAGTACCCATAAACTACCACATAAGTAGTTGCACCCTAAATACGGAAGACATAATAAGGGATCTGAGGACCCAAGTAGATAGTAACCTCTCCTTTGATAATCACATTGGGCCCCTCTATGCATCACTCATCAGACCCATCATATAGTACAATGCCCCATCTGGGATGTACCTTACAAGACACCTGCAACAACTGGAAAGACCACAGAAGTACCTCACCAAGAGGATCACTGGCCTCAAGCAGATGCCCTATGCAGCTCGACTGAAGAAACTCCAGCTGTACTCAGTTGCATACCGCCTACTCAGAGGTGATCTCTGCCTGACATACAAGGCCATGTCCAACCCAGAATTGATGGACATGCTCCACCTAAAGAAAACCATATCCCCTTGAGCCATACGCTCCATGGATCTAAACCTCACCACAACAATAAATAGGACGTGTTGAGGGGATAGATTCCTGTCCCAAAGACTTCCCATGCTCTGGAACAAGATTCCAATCTACATTAGGCAGAGCTCAGAAACCTTGACGAGTGGATGGGAAACAGAAAGTTTACCCCCAGGGATCACTTCAATGGCTCTGCTGGACAGAGGCACAGGGAACTAATCTAAGGGGGCAGTGAAAGCCAACACATTCCGGCTAGGCTTATAAATGCCTTCAGGAAGGTAGCCTACTTCCTACCTATGAACCTATAATAAAAGAACAAAACAGTTCTCAATTCAACACACTGACTACAGAGTTCAGAATCACAGAAAATATTTTAAAACAACATCACAGGATACTCTCAAATAAATACAGATAACATCTAAACTAATCTTTACTATATTCCTGTCTATATTGAAGAGATACTATGCCCTACATAACTTAATTACAGAGCAAGGCAAATGTAGACGTGCTGAATAGATGTTTCTAGGTCCAAGACAGGAGACAACATTCTCTCTCTCTCTCTCTCTCTCTCTCTCTCTCTCTCTCTCTCTCTCTCTCGCTCTCTCTCTCTCTCTCTCTCTCTCTCTCTCTCTCTCTCTCTCTCTCTCTCTCTCTCTCTCTCTCTCTCTCTCTCTCTCTCTCGCTCTCTCGCTCTCTCTCTCTCGCTCTCTCTCTCTCTCTCGCTCTCTCTCGCCTCTCTCTCTCTCTCTCGCGTCTCTCTCTCTCTCGCGTCTCTCTCTCTCTCTCGCCTCTCTCGCTCTCTCTCTCTCTCTCTCTCGCCTCTCTCGCGGCTCTCTCTCGCGTGTCTCTCTCGCCTCTCTCGCGTCTCTCTCTCTCTCTCTCGCGTCTCTCTCTCTCTCTCTCTCTCTCTCTCTCTCTCTCTCTCTCTCTCGCTCTCTCTCTCTCTCTCTCTCTCTCTCTCTCGAGAGAGAGAGAGAGAGAGAGAGAGAGAGAGAGAGAGAGAGAGAGAGAGAGAGCGAGAGAGAGAGAGAGAGAGACCAACACTAGTAGCAGCCAGGTAGTAGCCAAAAAGCGAATCACTAGAGTTTCTTTTTCTTGCCAAAACATGCTTAATTCCTCTCACACTTTTTGCAGTGTACACTGTGTCTATCTCTCCTGCTGCCACTGTTTATATAACTGAGCACTGGTGTTGATCTGAAATTTCTCCTGTTCAGTGTTACAGCTTAGTGACTGCTCTGCTTTCAGAGGCTACAGTTGTTGTGTCCAATGCCTAGTACATTGTCTTTTGGTTGACTGAATGCATTACTGCCCTTTCCAGTGTTAACAGATGGAGACTGCCCTGCTTTTACAAGTTATAGCTATTATGGCCAGAACCAATTATTGCTCTATGCTGTACATAAGTACCCTGACTTGTACAAATACCTATAACTCTGCAAATTAGCTGTATAAAGTTAGCAGTTTTGTTCTAATGATTGGTAATTTTTCTGTGGTACATAAATTTAAATATTCATGGCCTGGTATCTGTGAGGTAAACATCTGAAATGTTGGAACCTGCTAGAGCTAGTCCCAAAATATGAAGACTGAATGACATAAAGGTTGGACTTACATATACCAAGTCCAAGATGCCATTTCTTGAAATATTCCCTTTTCTTGAGGTATGGCAATCTCGGAGTTGGTATATATAAAGAAGTTGTAAGGAGAACAATTTTTGAGCTTCACTCTTCTCCTGTTTTTTGGTCTTTTTTATGTCTTTTCAGCACTCAACATTTCTAGTGTCAACATTTCAATAGGAAGCCATCTGTGAACTTAAAATTTTCCTCTATGGTATTAGCAGTTCAGCAGCAATTGTTCCACAGCATGTAGACGTGACGTGTACACTACTAAAAGTTATAGCTCTACAGGTTAGTTATGTGAAATCAGCAGTAATTTGTATAATATAGCTAAATTCCATCTTTTCATGGAGTATTGCCAGGTTAGCAGTCACCTAATCTAACCTTGGAGTATCATTCTAAATACCTCACCCATAAACCTGTAGTAGTCTCTCTCCAGTCTCTGAGTAATATAATCAGCTCTAGCCCTCCACCCTCTGGTAACATGGCCCAGTAGTCTGATATCACCCATTTGTCACCAGCCTAATCACACTATGTGCTCTAAGGCAGTGTAACAACTGCCTTATACTTACTGACTGCTCGCTGCGTCTACCAACAAATAGTACATCCTGCATGAGATGTAAATATCTAAGAAATAAGGAGGCAAACGGCTTCACCAGCAAACAATAAGCATCATACATCCACAGCAGTGCATCAGACATAATGCACTACCAAGCCCATAATATAAGGTGAGGGTATAAAACATTGCCAAAATCTACTAGATCCCACTCTAAAAGGTATCAGCCTCCTGCACACAAGGCAACACCAGCTGTTTGCTGAATTTCCTGTTTGCACTTAATTTTAAATCGTTTTTTTCTTAAAACTTGCATATTTTCTGTCCTTGACCTAGCACTCTTGTGTGGGGTCATTTACTGCACTGTTATAACTTGATATTACTTGTGAACCTCTGCTATCTCTGTAAAAAACAAAACAAAAAAAAAAATCTTGCTTTTTTCCCACTTTTCTGAGAGTTAAAAAGGTTCAGTTACAGGCTTGCTGTTCCTGAACTGTTTGAAAGTTTCTGTGAGGCCATTTTGCTTGGGCTGAAGGAGGGTCTCTCTGTTCATCAGTGGCAGTGACTAACATTGAGCAGCTTCCCTGCCCCCGTAGAGGTGGTTACTGACTTGAAACTGTAGTTTTATTGGCCACTAGGGGTCATTTCCATAACTCCTTCATCTTCCTCTCTTAAAACCTAGTTGCCTCGTGGTTTGAGCGTCTTTTCAGGCTTGTTGGCTGTTGGTGAAGCACCCTCCAAGAGGAAAAAACGCTGAGAGAAGAAGGGAGCCACTTTTGAGATTTTAAGTATTTTTTCTCTGTTTATTTGCTAAGTTTTTCTGCATAGCTGCCTAGCTTGAGCATTTTCTGGCTTGTTAAACTTGATTTCTGTATTAGTAGCTGTATTTAGAGCACAACCAAAAGCTGTTTGCTGAATTTCCTGTTTGCACTTAATTTTAAATCGCTTTTTTCTTAAAACTTGCATATTTTCTGTCCTTGACCTAGCACTCTTGTGTGGGGTCATTTACTGCACTGTTATAACTTGATATTACTTGTGAACCTCTGCTATCTCTGTAAAAACAAAACAAAAAAAAAAATCTTGCTTTTTCCCACTTTTCTGAGAGTTAAAAAAGTTCAGTTACAGGCTTGCTGTTCCTGAACTGTTTGAAAGTTTCTGTGAGGCCATTTTTGCTTGGGCTGAAGGAGGGTCTCTCTGTTCATCAGTGGCAGTGACTAACATTGAGCAGCTTCCCTGCCCCCCGTAGAGGTGGTTACTGACTTGAAACTGTAGTTTTATTGGCCACTAGGGGTCATTTCCATAACTCCTTCATCTTCCTCTCTTAAAACCTAGTTGCCTCGTGGTTTGAGCGTCTTTTCAGGCTTGTTGGCTGTTGGTGAAGCACCCTCCAAGAGGAAAAAACGCTGAGAGAAAAAGGGAGCCACTTTTGAGATTTTAAAGTATTTTTTCTCTGTTTATTTGCTAAGTTTTTCTGCATAGCTGCCTAGCTTGAGCATTTTCTGGCTTGTTAAACTTGATTTCTGTATTAGTAGCTGTATTTAGAGCACAACCAAAAGCTGTTTGCTGAATTTCCTGTTTGCACTTAATTTTAAATCGTTTTTTTCTTAAAACTTGCATATTTTCTGTCCTTGACCTAGCACTCTTGTGTGGGGTCATTTACTGCACTGTTATAACTTGATATTACTTGTGAACCTCTGCTATCTCTGTAAAAACAAAACAAAAAAAATCTTGCTTTTTCCCACTTTTCTGAGAGTTAAAAAAGTTCAGTTCCAGGCTTGCTGTTCCTGAACTCTTTGAAAGTTTCTGTGAGGCCACTTTTGCTTGGGCTGAAGGAGGGTCTCTCTGTTCATCAGTGGCAGTGACTAACATTGAGCAGCTTCCTGCCCCGTAGAGGTGGTTACTGACTTGAAACTGTAGTTTTATTTTCCCTTTTGGGTCTATTCCTGCTTCTTTCCAGCCCCTGCTATCAAGCACGCTTTAACGTGCTTTAGCGATTAGCAGAGTTGCCACTAGAGTAGCATCTGGCAGCGCCGGTTAAACAAGGTTAAACTCTTTCTGGCTCCAGAAAGTCTGTTCTTCAATTTTTCCCTTAGAACTGCTCTGTTAGGAACCTAAACCGTTTACACCTACACTAAAAAGTGCAGCACTTGTTCCAAATAGCTTGTTCTTCTCAAAAAGCTCAGCACTTGTCTTATAAGCATATCCCTTGTCTTATAAGCATTCTCTTTGCAGGTCAAGCACTCCTATATTATACAAATCTCTCACTAGCAAAACCCCCCAGGAGTGCCCACTTCCCTGCTAAGCCCACTACTTTTCTGTCTCATACTAACTCATAATTCTTTCTAGCATGTCGAAGGGTCAGATGCTGGCGTCCTCTCCTGCCCATTTGGTGAATCTGGGAATTCTGAGACAATGTTACAATTGCCTCATGTACACGGACAACCATCTCCTCCTCCCATGTAACACTAACACTTGTGAGAGATGTAGCTATTTAGCCAGACTGGAGGCTGAGCTCTCTCAACTCAGGACTGGCAAGACCAGGCAGGAGGAGAAGGCAACTACTCACACCACAATACCAGTCTCACATAACTCAACCACACCACTGAATCAAACACATAAACACACTAAGACATACTCGGAGGCTCTGAGTAAAAATTTACCTAAACAGCAGAGGCCTCCAAAGCAGACACCCAAGCAACTGCAAACTCAATACACCACACAAACAACACATAAACAACAAAATCAGTGTGCAAAGCAGTCACTGCCCTTAAGGCCAAATACAACACCAAACATACTTGTCATAGGTGACTCCATAGTCAGACACACTGACGTCCCGCTCACCAGACTGAGTAAGGAGAAGGTCACAGTAAGCTGCCTGTCGGGCGCTAGAATCCGCCACATAACACAAGCACTCAGGTCTCTCAACAGCAGGTACAAGTACGACTCAGTCATTGTCCACGCTGGTGTCAACGACCTGAGACGTACCTCCTTGGACTACATGAAAAGAGACATTGAGGAGCTCTCTGATTATGTAGCCCAGGCAGGTATGACCCTGACCTTGAGCAGTATCCTACCTTCACCTAGAATGATGCCACAATACAGTGATAAGATGATCAGCTTTAATAATTGGCTTAAATTCTGGTGTCATTCAAAGGGGATCAAATGTCTGTCTGCCTGGGATGACATGCTGGACAAGCCACGCTGCTTCGCAAGGGACGGCTTGCACCTGTCACCCCTAGGCTTCCGGATATTGGCAAAGGCTCTTGCCACCCCCATAGTGCCTTTTTTAGGCAAGGCTCAAACTCTAAACCTACCACCCTAGAGCACAAAAAAGTAAAAAAACTAAGGGTAATGCTGCTCAATGCCAGAAGTCTCAATCTCAAGATGCACGCACTCGAGGCCCTTCTCAGTATGGAGAACATCGATGTCTGTGCTGTGACAGAAACCTGGTTCAAGGCTCCTGAGAGCACCCCAGCACTAGCAGGTTTCACCTCATATCATGCGTTCCGGCCCCAAAATCCGGACAACACCAAGAAAGGAGGGGGGGTGTCCATATTCATAAAGGACACCCACACCTCAAGGTTGGTGGCAACGCACGATGCATCGGAGACCATCCAGGTGCAATTAACCATAGGCAAGACTGCTCTGCAATTTGTAGCATGTTACAGGCCACCCTCTCAAACTCAGGAACCTCACATGGCCTTCCTGAAAACAATGGAGGGATAAATGTATCTCCAAACACTATCATACTAGGTGACTTCAACTACCCTAATATAGACTGGGAACACTACTCAAGCCCAAACACTCTAGCCCAAAGGTTCCTGGAGTTCATAAACTCAAATGCCATGGAACAACTAGTCACCATCCCCACAAGAGGAGAAAACATACTTGATCTCATCATCACGAACATGGGATCACAATGTTCAACACCGGAAGTATACCCCTCACTGGTGAGATCAGATCATAAACTAATCTCGCTGGAGGTCCTCATCCCGCCCCCACCTGAAACAAAAAAAGACCACAGTGAAAAACTTCTCAAAAGCCGACTTCACACTTCTAAAAACTAGTGTGGTCTCCTTTAAGGCCCCTGAATCACTTACAAATGCCTTCTACCAGCACCTACAGAACTGCATGGATCAGGCAATCCCAAACAAAACTAAGACTCTTTGTACCAAAGGCAAGCGTCCAGTCTGGTGGACCCCAGCCATAAACAAGCTCTACAACAAAAGGAGGAAGCTACTACAAGATAGAGCAAAATCCTTGAAAGGTAAGACACCTTTGATCATTTTAAGTAAAAAACTAAGAGCTCTCATAAAATCATCCAAGGCAAATTTTGAGAGAAAAATCGCCAAGGACTCAAAAGACAATCATAAGGCCTTCTTTAGCTATGTTAGAAACCTAGGAGGAAACTCCCAGATATGCTCAGAATTAGTTCAAAATGATGTGAAGATTACTGAACCTACACACATTGCCAACATACTGGCTGACAGGTTCAGTGCAAACTTCTCCCCAAAAGGAGAGATATCTATACCAGAGGATTGTAGCCCCCCAAACATCTCCAACGCCCAGGTGAGAGCTGCTCTCTCCAAAGCAAAAAACACAGCATCCATGGGACCGGATGGTGTCCCCAGCTGTGTGCTCCATGAACTCAATGAGGAATTAAACCCGCAGTTAGGACAGCTGTTTAATCTTAGCCTCACCTCAGGATACGTACCCAAGGAGTGGCACACGGCGACTGTGGTCCCACTTCACAAGGGCGGTGCCTCCACCGACCCTGGAAATTACCGTCCCATTAGCTTGACAAGCCTTATCTGCAAAGCCATGGAGAGGATCATAATGGAACTCATAAATAAAGACATAGGGAACTTGCAGACTTTGGATCCAACCCAGTTTGGCTTTGTCAAAGGCAGATCATGCCTTTTAAACTTGGTTGACTTTTTTGACCATTGATGAGGGAAAGGCAGTCCATACAGCCTACCTTGACCTGGCAAAGGCCTTCGACACAATACCCCACTCAGGTATCATCAAAAAACTCATCAGCTTGAATGTAAACCCATACATCACAAGATGGGTTGCAAACTGGCTAAGTGACAGAACCCACAGGGTCAGAGTTGCTGGAGCCATGTCAGAATCAAAGCCTGTCACAAGTGGTGTCCCACAGGGCTCAGTCCTGGGTCCACTCTTGTTCGGCATCTACTTTTCTGAAGTACAAGCAAACACAGGAGGGTTATGGCTGACAAAGTTTGCAGATGACTGCAAACTGGGCCATAGTCGAAAACACATCTGACACAGATATCCTTCAGAAGGGCCTCACAGAAACGGATAACTGGTGCCAGAGCTATGGCCTAAAGTTAAATGCCAAGAAATGCATAGTCATACCCTTCGGGAAAAACAAGGTTACCCATAGCTACCATATAGGTGGCAATCCACTGAGCACAGAAGAAGTCATCAGGGATCTGGGGACCCAAGTTGACAGTAGCCTTCGCTTGACACTCATGTTGCTAAAGTAGTTAGGAAAACCTTCTACATTGCCCACCTGATCATGAAGGGATTCACATCTAGATCAAGGGAGGTCATCGCCCCTGTACTCATCACTCATTAGACCTATGATTGAGTACAATGCCCTATTCGGAATGTATCTGACCAGACACCTGCAGCAGCTGGAAAGGCCCCAAAAGTTCCTCACCAAAAGGATAAAGGGTCTCAAAAATATGTCTTATGCTGCCCGACTGAAAGAACTCCAGCTCTATTCAGTCTCATACCGCTTGCTCAGAGGTGACCTGTGCCTGACATATAAGGCCATGTCAAACCCTGATTTGATGAATATGCTTCACCTCAAAAAATCTAGATCCCTCAGAACCACAAGGGCGGGAGACTTAAACCTTGACACGGTTATTAATATAACATGCTGGAGGGACAGATTCATCACCCAGAGACTCCCTATGCTGTGGAACAAAATCCCGGTACAAGTGAGGCAGAGCACCTCGCTGGCCTTGTTCAAGAGGAATCTTGACCAATGGATGGGGGATCGCAGATATACCCCAGGGATTACTTCAGTGTCACTGATTGACAGAGGCACAGCAAAATAATAGGCATAGTTTTATTCAAACTAAAGGGGTGGCGAAAGCCAAATAACTATGGGCTAGGCTTATAAATGCCCTTGGGCAGATAGCCTAGTATGAACCTATGAACCTATGAACCTATGTACAGCAAACCCACATAACAAACCTGAGTCACCAGGAAGGAAGGCCTAATCCCAGGAAATATTTTTCTCATAGGTGATTCTTACAGTTAAGCATACAGACTCCACATTCACCAGACTGGACAATACTGGCTTACTGTAAGCTGCTTGTCTAGTGCCAGGATCCATGCTATCACAAGGGCCCTAAGGTCCCTTAATCTAGAGAAATACGACTTTGATCTAGTTGTGACCCATGTGGGAGAGAAAGACAAAAGGCAGTTCATTCAGAGGGACATGCAGAGAGCCATAACAAAAAAGACACAGTCTTTGATCAGTATCTTGACTTCATACAGAATGTGTAGATACTAAGACAATATAACAGGCTTTAACTATTGGCTAAATGGAGAAATACAAATAGGAGAATGGCCAAGGAAATAAAAGCCATAAGTGCTAACACATAAATGGAACAGACCATACAAAGCACAGAACAGCTATCACAGCAGTAATATAAAACTTTAATACAACTTATAAAACAATAAAAATGAATGAGCGCTTTCGCGTTTACAAAATGCTTCTTCAGATTCATACAAAATAAAAACAATTCAATATTTAAATATATACAGACCAATCAAGCAAAACATATCATCACCTAAGAGCTTAACTTCCTCCCTTTTAATATTGGTCTTAAAGTCAAACAACCATATAAGCACTAAGGACCCCTTGAATCCTCCATTAAGTCCCATTGTTGTAGGAGCAGGATGGGTCACTGAACTGCTATCGGTCTTTATTGAAAGTTAATTAAAACCTGTTCTTGCTCACTTAGGCACTGTTTTGAATGCTGCATCACATTTTTTTCATGATTTGTATGATTATGTTAATACTATCAGTGATTTGGAACGTTGTTTTTGTAACTATGGATGTGCAAAATGTATTTACAGTGACTCAATGAATATGGAATAGAAATGGTGAGATATATACTAACTAGTTGTTCAATCTATCCATATAATATGGTTTTGGTGATTTGCACTTTATTGGAATTTATTCTTGAAAATAATTTGTTTATTTATGAAGATGCTATTTACAGCACTGGGTGGTAGCCATGGGTACCGCCTGTGCCAATTCCTATGCTAACCTTGTGCTGAGTGGTTAGGAGAAGCTTGTTCTAGGAACTGAATTATATTTTGACAATATTAAGTTTTATTGTTATTTTATGGACGATGTGTTTATATTATGGGCAGGTGCCAGGGATGAACTTTCAGCCTTTGTTTCATTTTTGGAGACCACTATGACCTTTCTAAAATTTACTGTTCATATGTCAGATAAGGACATGGACTTCTTAGATGTACATCTATGTATGGATAGAAAGGGTGGTATTAAAACATCTATGTTTCGTAAGAAATATTGGAGAGAAAATGTATTAGTTGGGGAGAGTATGCACCTTAGACATATATATCCCAATACAATTAAGAGTCAGTTTTTGAAAGCCTCTAGGCACTTTTTATGCCAATTTTTGCACTACCCTAGACTCTTTGTTTCAACAATTTTTAGAACATGGCTATGATGTTTGTATATTGGAGAAGACTCTGTTTCAACATTTTTTAGAACATGGCTATGATATTTCTATATTGGAGAAGGAGAAAGAAGTGCTGACAAAGAGAGACACTATTGGCAAACCATTTTTTTTTCATCTGGCCGCAATTGTTGTAATTCTAGAAATGTTGCCTGTAGAAGTTCCAAATGTGGACTTAGGGTTACTTTAAAATTTACTAATGATATGGGCCCTATTTGTGACATCATTCATAGGATCTGGAAGATTCTGACTATGGATTGTAAAGTTGCTAGTACTGTTGGTCATTCACCCACTTTTCTCTTTAAGAATAGTTTAAACTTGAAGAGACAGCTGTGTGATCTAAGTAACAAACCTCTGAATTTGAGAAATAGTATTAAAGTGGGCACCTATGCTTGCTTCTGTTGCAGAGCTTGCCATACTATCTCCAAGCCACAATGTTTCAAACATCCAGTCTATGACTTTACATTTAAACGTAAGCAGTATGTTGACTGTAAAACTGAAAAATGTAGTTTATTTAGCTACCTGTGAATCCTGCATATAGAAGGTAAAACAAATAAAATGTTAAAAGATAGGATTATGAGGCATTTATATGATATAAAGACTTTGAATTCAAAAAATGCTTTAACCAAACATGTTATGGGGAATAAGGTGCATACTTTTTCATTTAAAGCATTAAATGTATCACAATGAACTGTAGAGGTGGTGATCTTGTAAATTTAACTGAAATGGCTGAAACGAAATGGATATTTGGGCTGTAAGCAGACAAGTATCCAGGCTTAAATGGTTGTTTGACCAATATTAAAAGAGAGGAAATTAAGATCTTAGGTGATAATGATATGCTTTGCTTGATCGGTCTGTATGTATTCAAATATTGAACTGAGTTTATTTTGTATAAATCTGAAGAAGCATTTTGTAAAAGCGAAAGTGATCATTTGTTTTTATTGTTTTATAAGTCATATTAAGGTTTTATATTTACTGTTGTGGTAGCTGTTCTGTGCTTTTTATGGTCTACTCTATTTAAATGTTAACAAGACCAAACAGATAACTGTGGACTACAGGAAGAGCAACAGAGGGCACTCTCCACTTGCAATCAATGAAGAAACAGTTGAGAGAGTAAAAAGCATAAATTTTCTGGGGGTGCACATTGCAGAAGACTTGACATGGTCAGCCAACGCAAATGCCATCATTAAGAAGGCACACCAATGGCTTCACTTCTTGCGAAGGTTGAGGAGAGTAAACCTACCATCAACAGCTCTCACAACCTTCTACAGGGTCACCATCAAAAGTATATTGACAAACAGCTTTACAGTATGGTATGGAAACTGCTCTGATTCCAAGCACCAGTCCCTCCAGAGGGTAATGAAAGTGGCTGAGAGGATTATCTGGAATTCCCTCCCATCCATACTAGACCTTCACATGTCCAGATGTCTCAGCAGGGCAAGGAAAATAACCAGGGATACCACTCATCCTGCTTACAAGCTATTCCCACATTTAACATCAGGAAGGTGCTTTTGATACACCATGAAATTCAGGAACAGCTTCTTTCCACTAACCAGCAGGTTACTAAAATCTAGTAACAGTACCCTTCACACTGGACATTAAGGCAGTAATCCAACAATACTGAAAAGTCTCTATAGTGCAATATGTAACAAGGTCTTACCTGCACCCAGACAGCAAAGTCAGCAGTAATCAAACTGAACTGTCTTACTGTGCAATATAAATGTAGGCCTTAAATCGATCGCTTAAGTGCATTTTTTCCAGTGAAAATAAGTTAGTAACCTAGTAATGAGTGACAATCTGTTAAATGAGTGCAATAATGCAAGTATTTATTATTGTTGTGTTTGTCATCTGTATCTATAGAATCTTGTGAATTATTGTGATGTTAAATGTAGTCTGTGTTTTGTATACACAATGAGCCTGAAGAAACGTCATTTTGCTTAGTTTACATGTGCGAATCGAAGTGACAATAAAATTTACTTCTGACTTTTGACTTTGACTTTTTGGATTGAAGTCACTAAATACCAGAATACATTTGGATTTCAAACTTAATATCTTTCAGAAAATACATGCTAACACAAATTGTGTCATTTTACAGCTTTCTAAGCTTATATGAGCAATATTTAAAATATGTCCCTTTCTTTTCAGCCTTTGACCCCCTATTATTTTAGGCTTTGCCCAAATTTTCAACAGTAAGAGGTTGAGAGGTATGGTTGTGTGCATCAAGAGACAAGACCATCACACATATTGTCACCACCACGGTAGTGAAACAGTAAAATTGTCTTCTCCTGTACCCTGCCTGTCTCCATAACCACTTCAGTGCTACAAGGACTACCTGCGCACCAGCATGCCATTTTGCATCACGCATTCTGCTCTTGCCATACACGTTCAATGAAAACACATTAATAACTGCATAGAGGCAGCCCTATCCACCAGGAAAAAGTACAGAACTAAATCAAAAAACAAGCCACCTTGGTGGAATCACAAAATCAATAGGCTATATAACAGAATGAAAAAAATTATGGCAATAATTAGGAGGTGCAGCAGGATAAAAGCACTCTCATCACACTAAACAAAAACCCAGAGGACAAATAAGGTTTACCAAATCTAAATTTGAGGTAAGTTTGGCCTCCCAGACCAAGGACAACCTCAAAGCATTCTTTAGCTATGTCCGCAGCCGCAAAGGCAATACACAGTTGTGTGTAGGGCTCATTCTTAATGGAGTCACCTATAATGAGCCATCAGATATAGCAAACATCCTGGCTGACAAATTCAGCTCCAACTTTACCCCTCTCCCCCACTCAACCTTCCCTCAGTAAATACCATCAAATATAACTCCCCCTACTATCACTAGGGAGCAGGTCCTTAATGCTCTCTCTAAGACAAAGAAAACTACAGCAATGGGCCCAGATAATATCCCAGGATGCCTTCTAAATAGCATGAAACATGACCTATCAGGGCCTCTGGAATTACTGTTTAACTGTAGCCTCCAAATAGGGTTTGTGCCTCATGAATGGAGAGCAGCAACAGTCATCCTTCTGCACAAAGGTGGGCCATCTACAGACTCTGGAAACTACAGACCCATACATTTCACTAGTCTTATATGTAAAGCCATGGAAAGAATTATCATGGAAATGATCAAAAGAGATGTAGTAAACTTCCAGACCCTGGACCCAACAAAGTTTGGTTTCATCAAGTGTGTCGGATAGCCCACAACACTTAGATAGTGTTAAAGTTGAATCCAAATAATGCCAAATAGCCACAGAAATGCTGAAAAAACACTGGATCCAAGTAGTCACAAGCAATTTATTGAAAAAGCAACAACAGATAAGCGCTTTCGTCCCACCAATACAGAACTTCATCAGACAAATAACATTTAAACTCCAATAGTATTTAACTGATTCTAACATAGTCACATGCACAAGAATACATAAAACCACACCCCCTTAAACACATATAAAATTAAAATATTTATATGATATATACTTAGAATACAATTTAATGGTATAGTAAACAATAAATATATGCATTCTAAAATATAAATATATAAATATGTATCTAAAAACTAAAAACTCTTTAACAAATATAATATATGTAAATATAAGGTTCATAATTATCTAAGCAAGGCTTTAGAATAAATATATTTATTGTTTACTATACCATTAAATTGTATTATAAGTATATATCATACAAATATTTTTGATTTTATATGTGTTTAAGGGGGTGTGGTTTTATGTATTCTTGTGCATGTGATTATGTTAGAATCAGTTAAATACTGTTGGAGTTTAAATGTTATTTGTCTGATGAAGTTCTGTATTGGTGGGATAAAAATGCTTACCTGTTGTTGCTTTTTCAATAAATTGCTTGCTACCACTTGGATCCAGTATTTTTTCAACATTTCTGTGGCTGTTTGGCATTATTTGGATTCAGCTTTAACACAAAGTGTTTTGGGCTATCCGACACACTCGACTGCCTGGGAGTTGTGCGGTTTGTGCTTTTGTTCGTTTTCTTTTTCTTTTTTTGGTTTTGTCAAGGTCAGATCATGCCTACTCAACCTGGAGGACTTTTTTGAGAAGGTAACCAAAGCAATAGATGAAGGCAAAATAGTTCACACTGCCTACCTTGACCTGGCCAAGGCATTTGACACAATACCTCACTCGGGCATTGTTGACAAACTCAAGAGGTTAGGTAAAAACTTGTATGTCACTCGGTGGATAGCTAACTGGCTCACAGACAGCACCCAGGAAGTTAGAATTTGGAAGTCCATCTCTACTAAGAGGCCAGTCACAAGTGGAGTCCCTCAGGGATCAGTCCTTGGACTATTGTGTTTTGTCATTTACTTTTTTGAAGTCAAGGCCAATATCAGTGGTCTCTGGCTGACTAAATTTACAGATGACTGCAAATTAGGAGCTGTCATTGAATCTCACACTAACACAAATGTTTTCCTGGAGGGGCTGACACAGACAATCAATTGGTGTCAGAGCCATGGACTAAAACTAAATGCCAAGAAATGCATAATAGTGTCCTTTGGGAAGTCATCCACCCCGGTAACTATCATATTGACAATACACCCCTTACAGTTGACAAAATAGTCAGGAACCTAGGGACACTCATAAATAGTAATCTGGCTTTTGATCATCATGTGTCTATGGTAGTGAGGAAATCATTCTATGTTGCACACCTTATAAACAAAGGTATATCAGCCTGGAAAACTTGGCAAAAAAAAACAAAACCCCCACCAATCTCATGAAATATAAACAACTTCTGAATCAGGCTAAACGCTTAATTGTTAAAAACAAAAAAGAATACATACAAACCTTCCAAGGCCAGCATACACAAAATCCACAAAAATAATGGGGAGCAATTAACACCCTCCTCCACCCAGGAACAAATAGTACCCCATGCCCAAAACCAGAAAAAAACTACCACTGAACTAACCTCAGTCTTCAACACATACTTTATAGATACCATCGCCAAACTTACAACTACCTTTTCTCTCACCAATACAGACCTATTAGGAAAGTGAGGCAGAAGCAGAAAGTAGTTGATTAAATATACATACATATGCACTCAAAGGCTACAGCATTAAGCAGTTCTATATCAACTTGATTATGTTTAGGATGAATACTTTGAGTATTTTGCTTGCTTGTTTAGCCTATGATGGCTATGTATTCATGCACAACAGTGGTCTATCCTGTCCTTCCTAACCTGTTGCTGCAGCTAGCACTTCACAGCGATGCCTCTTATCTGTCGGCCATTCAGTCCTGTCTTTCCCAGGCCCTGAGTCCAGAACATCTCAGTCAAATTCTGAAGCATGAACCACCCATCTAAGTGCGCATCTCATCGCTTGTCACTCCTTTTACTGAAGAAGAATTTATTCATATTCAGGCTAAAGCTGTCTCTTTCTAATTGTACATATCCCCTCCTTCACCCTTCCACCTCAGCTGGTTTCCTCTGTAAGTGCCACTAATCATTCTGACTGCTCACATC
This sequence comes from Protopterus annectens, assembly GCF_019279795.1. Lineage (NCBI taxonomy): Eukaryota > Metazoa > Chordata > Ceratodontiformes > Protopteridae > Protopterus > Protopterus annectens. The sequence continues at coordinate 429,269,616 of NC_056747.1, read as the reverse complement.
ATGCCCCCCCCCTTTTATCATTGTTTTTGGAAAATATAGCCACAGGCTATTGTGCGACTCCTCATATTCCATTTCTTTCAATCCTATAAATGTAAAGTCTCATTCTTGAAACAAGTGTCTCACTCCCAGTATGTTTTACAAAACTGAATATAGTACTGAGTTTTGCAGGCTTGGCTGTGTTATTTTATAATGGTAAAATCATTTATTTATTTATTTACATTTCTTAAGTAGTTAGTTGCACTGAATGGAAGACAATTTTCAGGCATGGTTTGGGCAAAACAAGCAAATAGAAAACATTACAATTTAGATAGCAAATAAAAGTCTATAGTACAATATCCACAATGGACAGCAAATGCATAAATTAAATAATAAATAAGAGAAATCATCACAAATCAGCCATGAAGTAGCTGTATACTACAGTTTAGATAATGTAACTGATATTATTACAATACAGAACTGAGATTTAATTGTTTAGACCACAAACGATATAAATGTCATAACTACAGATAACTACAAAATTCACATAAATTCAGAATGCCAGTTTTAGCATAGTATATGTGTTAAGCCATAGTTGAGGGCTGGTTAATCTTAGCATGATGGTGCAAATGTTTCAAACTTAACTATACTAATGCTAGAGGCACCAGATAGGGAGATGGAAGACACTGGACAAAGACAGATCATCCATCCAGGAGGAGGATATGAAGGGATTCAGCTATGGGAGTAGTTCCTGGTAATTATCAGAAGACAAGCTTATTATGTACAAACACAAATATCTTATGCAGCATGTATGCACGTGTGTGTGTGTGTGTGTGTGTGTGTGTGTGTGTGTGTGTGTGTGTGTGTGTGTGTTTAGTGCATGAAAAAACTGCTATAACATGTATTGCATGAATCGTTCCAACTAATAATGTGAGTCATCTGGCAGAGAGACTTACAAAAAATCCTGTGTGGAAACTGTAATTTCTGGAAATACTTAAAGTAATTATATCAGACATTGTAAATACAACAAATTTTGAATGGGAAAACAACAAACAGTATTTATTTATTGATTTAGTTATAGTTCATAGGTTGGTACAAGGCTATCGACCCTAAGGCCTATACAAGCATATCCATAACATTTCCCTGGATATTTATTCCCACAATATTTACTTCCCTGGACCCCTGTCTAGCAGGACGACTGACGTGATCCCCAGGGTGAATTTTCTATCTCCCATCCAATTGTCAAATTTCCTTTTGAAGAGGGCCAAGGAGGTGGTCTGCTTGGCATGTATGGGCAGTCTATTCCAGAGTATGGGGAGTCTCTGGATCAGGAACCTATTCCTCCAGCATATTTTGTTCAATGTGATGACAAGGTTTAGATCCCTGGAGCATGTGGCTCTGAGGGATTGGGATTTCTTTAAGTGGAGCATATCCAACAGCTCAGGGTTTGGCATGGCCTTGTATGTTAAGTAGAGATAACCTCTGAGTAGACGATATGCCACAGAGTACAGCTGGAGATTTTTTTAGATGGTCAGCATAGGGCATCTGCTTTAGGCCTGGGATTCTTTTAGTGAGGTATTTCTGCAGCCTTTCCTGCTGTTGCAGATGTCTTGTGAGGTACATACCAAATGGGGTGTTGTACTCTATAATGGGACTAATGAGGGATGAGTACAGTGGAACAATGACCTCCTTTTTTCTGGATGAAAAGTCCTTGGTGATGAGGTGTGCCACATAGAAGGATTTCCTGACTGTTGTGGTGATGTGGTTATTGAAGGTGAGACCACTGTTCACCTGTGTCCCTAAGTTTCATCACACTTTTGGTGTTTAGTGTACTGCCACCTATGTGCTAATTCATGGGTACATGTTTTTTCCCAAAGGGGATAACTATACACTTCTTGGCATTAAGCTTGAGCCCATGGCTCTGGCACCAAGCATCTGTTTCTGTAAGGCCCTTTTGTAGAATATCTACATGATTTGAGGATTCAGTAATGGCTCCCAGTTTGCAGTCATCTATGAACTTTGTTAGCCAGAGTACCTTAGTGTTGACCTGTACATCAGAGAAGTAGATGCCAAACAAGAGCGGTCCCAGGACTGAACCCTGAGGTAATCCACATGTCACTTGTCTGGAGCTGGATTTGGAGTGGGCTACTTTTACAGTCTGGATTCTGTCAGTAAGCCAGTTGTCAACCCATCGAGTGACATAGGGATTTATGCCCAGCTTAGTAATTTATCTATGATTCCTGAGTAAGGGATGGTGTCAAAGGCCTTGGTGAGGTCCAGAAAGGCTGTATGGTCCTCCTTACCCTCATCCACAGCTCTGGAGACTGATTTGAAGAAGTCAATCAGGTTTAGGAGACAGGATCGGCCCTACACGAGCCCAAACTGGTTGGGGTCCAGTGTTTGAAGGTTGCCAATGTCTTTGTTTATAAGTTCCATGATAATGCATTCTATGCCCTTGCAGATCAGGCTCGTCAGACTGACAGGATGGTAGTTTCCGGGATCCAAGGTGGATCCCCCCTTGTAAAGTGGGATATCTGTAGCTGTGCACCACTCAGTGGGCACAAAGCCTGAGGTGAGGCTATGATTAAAAATGACACTTAGGTGAGGAGCCAGTTCATTTTGTAGTTCATGTAGTCCACAGCCTGGGATGTCATCTGGTCCCATGGATGCTGTATTCTTAGCTTTGGAGAGTGTGGTTTCTACCTGTGCGGCCATGATTACCGGAATTTGGCAATCTTTTGGTATTGAAATGGACCCTTTAGGGGATGAGAGGGGGGTGAATTTGGCACTAAATCGATCTGCCAGGATATTGGCAATATCCGTGGGATCAGTATATTTAATACCATTCTGTTGTAGCTCTGAGCATTGCCATTTAGATTCTTGACATAACTATAGAATGTCTTATGGCTGTCTTTGGAATCTTTGGCAATTTTATTTTCGTAACTAGCTTTGGAGGATTTTATGAGGGATCTCAACTTCTTACTGAGGCTGGTAAGGGAGTTTTTTGCATCCTGGGAGATTCCTCTTTTCTGCACTGCAACAGTTGTTTGTGTGTGTGTGTGTGTGTGTGTGTGTGTGTGTGTGTGTGTGTGTGTGTGTGTGTGTGTGTGTGTGTGTGTGTGTGTGCAAATATATATATATATATATATATATATATATATATATATATATATATATATATATATATATATATATATGTATGTATATACACACACATAAACCAAACAAAAGGATGAAAAGGTCACACAGACCATCATCATCAGCCCCCTTTTTCCCATTTTCTACATGGGGATGAGGTGTCGTGTTAACTGTCACCATCTCTCCTGATTCAGTGCCACACTCCTGCTTTCTTCGACAATCATGCCTGACTGCCACAGATCTTCTCTAACAAAATCCATCCACCTTTTTGCTGGATGCCACCGTTCCTCTTACCTTCTTCCCTGACTGTCCCAAATCTTCTTTACCAGATTGTATTTTGTTTTTCTGCACATGTGCCTGAACCACAATAATTTGTTCTCTTTGATCTTTTCCACAGTTGGAGGTACTTTGGCTTCTGTTCTTATGCCCTCATTTCTTCATCTGTCCCACAGTGTGCATCCTACCACCCATCTCAGACACTTCATTCCCATCATCTCTAGCTTCCTCATCTGTTCTGCCTTTAATGCCCAGATTTCTGTACCACACAGTAGTACTGATTGAACCACTGTTTTTTTACACTTTACTTCTCAGCTTCTTTGCCATTCTTCTGTCATATACTACACCTGAGACCCTATGCCAGTTGGCTGCAGCTACTCGGATTCTAGCTTTGACCTCTTCATTCAGGCTTCCCTTCTCCTCAACCACCCTCCCATATACTTGAAGCTGTTAACCTGTTCCACTATCTTCCTTTCTTTTTCAGTTCTCAGCTTCTTCTGAGTTCCACAATGTGCTGCCATTACCACTGTCTTATCTGTACTTAGTTTCATCCCATGTATTTCCAGTTCTGCATTTCATTCCCCTATCCTTTGCTGAAGTTATTGCTCATGGTCTACCTGTAATGCCACAACATTTGCATACATCAGCTTTGTTGATCTTTCTCCTTTGACCTGTTTGCTAATGTAACAATGGGAACCCCTCTATGAGACAGAACACTGTTCATGCTTCAATCATTGGATCTTTGTACATAGCCTGCACTAATTCAATCAATGTTTCTGGCACTTTGAACACTGCAGGACTACGCAAATCTATCACTTTTTCCTGCACTCCTTCCTTCTTTTGATGACTTCCTGGACTTCTGCATTCCACAATCAGCTTTCCTTATGTCTATACATGGCTCAGCCACATATCTGTTCTATAGTCAGGGTTGCCAGATTTCCGACTGGCCAGGTAGGGACAAATAAAGTGAAGACTTAAAAAAAAAAACAGGTCTTCCACACCAGGGTTTTTAATGCGGACCATCAGAGTTCCACATTAAACAAAAGTAGCTCTGTGTATTTTTTTATTTCATTGGCCCGGGCCAATCAAAAATAAATAAACACGGAGCTACTTCTGTTTAATGCGAAACATCGCAGTTCCACATTAAACAGAAATAGCTCTGTTTTGCGATTTTTTTGAATGGCCCGTATACCAGTATACGGGCCAATCAGAAATCGCTAAACACTGAGCTACTTCTATTTAATGTGGAACTGTGATGTTCCTCATTAAACACAAGAAGCTCTGTGTTTAGCGATTTCTGATTGGCCCATATGCCGATATATGGGCCAATCAAAAAAAACAAAAACAAAGCGGAGGCTGCCCAGGATTTAAACCGGCAGTGCAGGACTCTGGATCAGGCTGCTGATCTTGGGACAGTCCCGCCCAAATAGGGACATCTGGCAACCCTGTCTATAGTCCTCACACAGGCTATTTTGAGATGCTGCCATTCTTCTTCTTCAACTTCACCTATTTCCTCCTCTTATTGGGGTGCTATAGGCCTAACTAATTCCTTAAACTGTTATACTTTCTCTCCAGTCTGGTCACTGTTGTCATTAGAGCCTTCTCTGACCACTGCTTGCAGCTGATTGTGGCAACCAGTGGTTTATGCTGTGGGCCGAGTGTTTCACTGGGATGACTTTGCAATGACTGCTTCTACCCCAGTACCCTTTCCTTACCAGGAGGAAGTCTACCTGAGTTGAATGTTGACCACTTTTATTTGTGATCTTGTGACTGTGTCTCTTCCTGAACCATGTGTTGGCTAATCTTAAGCCATCTGCCATACAGAAGTCTTGAATGGCCTCTCCTTCTTTATTCCTTTTGCACCACCCATGTGGACCCAGGCAGTCCTCATATCCTGTTCTGTCTGTCCTGATATGTGCATTCAAGTCACCCATTATCATTTCATGTCGTCCTGCTTTATCTAGTAGGTCCTGCAACTGCTGTCTGAATGTACTCTTCTCTTCACTATCACAACCCTGCAGTTGCGGCATAGTTTCAGATTAGGAATACTGCCCTATCATTACGCTGAAGTCTGATTGCCATGAGTCTGTCACTAATTCTGATGACATCCTTCACTGCCTTCTGAAGCCTCTCTCTCACCACAATACCCACACCATTTCTAGCCTGTCCTCATCCTGAGTAGTAGACTCTGGATCCCAAGCCAAGTGTCTTTACTGCACTGCCCTCCATCTTGTCTCTTGGATACATAGGATATCCAGCTTCCTCCATACAATCATGTCATTCACTTCCAAGCTCCTGTGACCCTACATAAAGTGTAGCAATTCTTAGTTCACTTTTGGAAGGTTGATTGATTTTATGTCTAGCTTTTGTTCAACAGAGCTAAGCCAGGTAACCCATGCTGGATAACTTGATACCAGATGGCCAGTAGCTTATTGACACAGGGCTGCTCGGCTTTATGGCCGGCACACTGTCAAAAGAAAAATATACTTTAAAAATTATCAATACACGGCAGGTTCAGGTTAAGGTACTTCATAATCTTGCAGCAAGGAGACAAAAACGTGCTAATACAGAGTTTGTCTGACTAGAATCAGGAAATGCAAGCATTTTTATACATTTTCTAATAAGACATTGCCTACCAAGCTGACATAGTAAATCACAAGTTTTAACATCATTATGTCGTAGTGCTTGTTTATATGATTTTCTGCTCGTATTATCAATTTTTGTGAGAAACTTCCTAAGAAAAACAACGTGGCCTTGGCTACTACCGGTTAGATATATGCAATGTTACCATTCAAGGTACTATGGCTAATTTGAGCACAAAACAAGTATAGATTGCAGTTCATTTTTCCAACAGTCCTTTGTCTATGTTATCTCTTCTTCCTGCAGCTGTGCATGTTCTCATACTTCAAACAGAGCTAACTGTTCAAAATCATTACATTACAGAATATAGCATTGTTCATTCATTTCTTCCTGACCTAGCAGATAATCACCTGCTTCTCAAGTACATTTCCAAAAGGCATAAACATGAATATTGTTGTGCTTGCAATTAGTAGGTCAGAGGGCATCTTGCAAGTTTAAGAAAGCACACTGTAGTTTCAAAAAGCATCTTTTAGTCTCATATGAAACTCAGCTGTATATAAAATAGTGCATATAAAATAGAATGAAAAACATGTTAACTTATTTAGTTTCTAATTAGCATTAAGCACACACATTAATACATATTTTTCTGCCATTTCCCCCCGTTAATACTTTTTAATTCTATTTTCAAAAGAATAAACAGTTTGCCTCTTCTCCTAACCTCTTCCATTCAGGATATGCAGTTAAGAGAGTCATTCAGTTTAAACTTATGAAAGTGTTTCACATTTCAACAATTCTTCAATTTCAGTACTTTGATACAAAGTCTCAGAAACTGATATATCTATAAATTCTTTGATTAACTTTTTCATGCAAGGAATACCACAACAAATGCATGCTCCTAATAGGAGTAATCCCACACAAATGGCAATCAGGATGTTCATTAGGATGGAACCCCACCCCCCAAACAAATTCTGGAAAAAGTCCATCAGAGGGTTTGGGCCTGGTTTGGTCATGGTCGACACTTGCTTGATCACCTCAAGATGGTTGTTTATTTCCTGCTGGTTGTCAGGAATGTACGAACAGCATTCTTCTTTTATTAAAGTGCACGTACCACCTCTCGCCGCTAGGGTGAAGTCGAGAGCCATGCGGTTCTGAAGCACCACAGTTCTCATATCATTCAGTTCATCAGTCACTAATTCGAGAGCAGAAAAAGTTGCATTGCTCATAACTTTGAGAAGTTTAGACAGTTTTCTCAGCTTCCAAATTGATTTCATTGCGCCATATGCAGAGGCTATGCCTGCCCATGATATAATGGTGTCACTCAAGTCCATGTGTGTCAGTTTATCTTTGTTTTTTACGGAGTTATGGTTTCTCCATCCTGCTTCGATTCGTCTTACTGGATTCTCGGGTCTCTTAATCAGACTTCTAGGTTTGCTGCTGACCTCTCTGACATTTCAAATGTTTCCCTGAGGCAAAGCTACAGTGTGTCGTATGGCCGGAACCAGGTAACCCAAAAAACAACTGCCGGACCAATTCTCAGGTAGCCATTTATATGTTTTTTTCCCACAAACAAAATAACAATTCTCTACTTTAGTATTAATATAAGCTGGCCCTGCATGAAACAGTTTCTTATCAATAATAGAAAGCTGCTTTAAAAGAACAGGATTATGCTGTATCTCATCAACACTCTTATGCATCTTAGCAAAATATGCATCATAGTTTGTATCACAAATAGTTTTAGTCTTACTGGGTTTAATATAACATTTATAAGAAACAGTCACATTGCAATTGCTCCAACCCACCTGAATAGTGTCATTATTGTAAAAACATACAATCCCTTTTTGTGTAACAGGTGGGTACAATGCTATTTTGTCTTGTGACTTCACAGGTGTAGTATCAAAAATCAAGTTTTCCCAGGTCTCATTGACCCCTAGGGGGACAGCAGTCATTAATAATCCCCCGTATGCTGTCGGTATAGCTGTGCAAATCCAGCAGTTCGAAACATTGAAAGTCTCAGCATACACATATTTAATTGCTTGGTAAGTGTTGAAGTTTGGATGCCAGTCTATGAGTGATGCATCCCGTTTGATCAGTTCAACTTTAGTGGCTGGGAAAAGGAAAGGCCACAACATAAAGATCAACGTTATCAGTATAGCTATCAGAATAATCATGTAAGTTTTCTAAGGTTGTTCTGCATCTCTGTTTACTCTATACCTGGTCATTTTGTTCTCGTTGTACAACAGTAACAAGGTTTTTGTCCAGTTCAAAGTTCTTAACCAGTTTACAGTGTGTCAAATAATTCCAGGACGCTCGCTCTGTGATTTTGACTGCAGTGGGTGTCGACAGTAGTACCTGGTACGGCCCTTCCCACTTTGGAGAACTCCAGTTATTTTTCTTCACGACCATCACCCAGACCCATGTGCCTGGGGCTACTGCTGCTTCTGATGGTCTGGTTTGCTCTTTATCTGAAACAGAATTTAACTGCAAAAGTTTGTTATTCAAAAATCGCCTCATATACCCTGCAAGTGAACTGTCAGCCCCTACTCTGCAGGCATGAGAGGTTTCCATTGAGGTGTATAATATGCCCTCCCAAACAGAACTTCAAAAGGAGTTAACCCTTTTGCATTTGGTACAGTTCTCATGCTCAACAGTGCCAGAGGTAAACAGTGCACCCAGTTCTTTTGTGTCTCACTAATCAATTTCCTAAGCTTATTTTTAAAAACCCCATTATGCCTCTCTACTAATCCTGCAGATTGGGGGTGGTATGCGCAATGATTTTTCAGAGAAATCCCGAAATAACGGCTAAGTTGTTGTATAGTTTGATTTACAAAATGTGTGCCATTGTCACTATAAATCTTTTCTGGTATGCCAAATCTAGGAATAATTTCTTTAATGTGGACTTTTGCAACAGTAGCTGCATCTGGATTTTTAGTTGGAAAAGCTTCCACCCATTTGGAAAACATATCTACAATGACAAGGCAGTACTTCTTATTTTCGCATTTGTTCAGCTCTATAAAATCCATACAATAGTATAGAATGGATACGGTGGTATAGGGAAACTCCCTTGCTTAGGTTTCAATGCCCCTTGTGCATGATGCTTGTTACAAACATGGCATGCTGCACAAAAAATTTTTGTGTAGTTTGTAAATCCATACGTTGTAAATACTCGATTCACTAACTGTACCATGCCCCCTGTTGAGACATGGCTCTGCCCATGGCTCAACAAAGCTGCATATCTAAACAAGTTAGATGGCAAAATCGGTTTCTTCTCTTTGGAGATGTACAGTCCCTTCTCAAGGATTGCTCCTCGTTTTATCCACTTTTGTTTTTCTGCATTTGTAGTAAGTGTCTGCATTATTTTTAACATTTCTAAGTCTAAAATCTCAGATGGTTGCAATTCCTCACTCAAAAGAAAAACTTCTGAAGCTGAAGCTGCTTGTTTTGCAGCTGTATCAGCCCTCGCATTACCTTTTGAAATTCTATCCTGTTGCTTGGTATGAGCTACGCATTTGCAAATAGCTACTTTCTGAGGTAACTGAAGAGAGTCTAACAAGTCTAAAATAAATTGTGCATGGTTAATTGGTTTACCAGTAGATGTTATCTTTCCTCTATTTTTCCACTGCTGTGCAAAAACATGTATAGTAGAAAAAGCATACTGACTGTCCGTAAAAATGTTCGCTCTCTTACCTTTTGCCAAGGTACATGCCCTTGTCAAAGCAATCAATTCTGCTGCTTGTGCAGATAAGTTGTGTGGTAAAGACTTTGCTTCTAAAATCTTGGTATTAGAAACTACTGCATACCCCACTAGATGCTGTCTTGTAGGACCCCTCCTGCACAAGCTGACCACATAGTATGTCACCTCGGCATCATCCAAGGGAACATCTGTGAGATCTTTTCTAGGTAGTGTCTTTTGCTCAATCTCCTGCAGGCAGCAGTGTGGTTTGCCATCTGCAGGGGTTGGGAGCAAGGTTGACGGATTCAAAGTTGTGCATCGTTCAATTGTTATATGAGGTTGGCTCAAAAGTATAGTCATACAGGAAAGATGTCTAGCAGGAGAAAGATATGCTACTTTTTCTTGCAGTAAAATAATCATGACTGCATGAGGCACTCTCAATGTGAGAGGGTGGAACAATACTACTGAGGCTGAAGCCTGCACTGCCATTGCAGCTGCGACTACTGATTGTACACAGTGGGGCAAGGATCCCACCACTGGGTCTAGCTGTGATGAATAATAAGCTAAGGGGCATTGTTTGTCTCCAGGCTGTTGTGTTAACACTGATGTCATATAACCTTGCTTATAATCTACAGTTTGGAAAAATCATTTATGATAGTTTGGTAATCCTAAAACTAATGAAGAAGCTATCAGTTGTTTCAGTTTGTAGAAAGCTGATTCTGCTTCTGGTGTCCACAATAATAAATCTTGTGCTGCCATCAGCTTTTTGAATATCAAATTGGTCAGCGGAGCAGATTCCAAGGCATAGTTTGGAATCTAAATCTGACAAAAATTTGTAGTACCCAGGAAGGACATCATTTCCTTCTTGGTAGTTGTTTTCGGTGCTTGTAATATTGCTGTTTTTCTGTCTTCATCTAATATTCTGCCTTCTTTGGATATTACATATCCCAGGTATTTGACCTGTTTTTTCCAAAGTTGCAGTTTGTTTTTGTTTACTTTGTGTCCTTGAGTGGCTACAAATTGTAATAATGCTATAGTATCCTCTCTGCATTCTTGCTGGGTGGGGGCTGCCAACAGAATGTCGTCTACATAAAGTAAAATCTGACTGCCTTTCGGTGGGATAAGTCCCACCAGGTTACTTGCCATTTCTTGTGCGAATATTGTTAGACTTTCACAATATCCCTGTGGTAGTCTCGTATATGTATACCGTTTTCCCTGAAATGTAAATGCAAACCAATGTTGGCTGTCAGGGTGTATCGGTATTGAGAAAAATACATTGCTAATATCTACCACAGAAAAATACTTTTGTTGAGGTTTCAAATCATTCAATAAAGTGTGTGGATCGGGCACCGTTGGTGCCCTGGGTATAACTGCATCATTTACAGCTTGTAAATCTTGGACCATACACCATTCTCCGTTTGCTTTCCTAACAGGAAATAAAGGTGTATTGCATGGTGAATCAGGAGATTCTATCAAGACTCCTTCCTTAATGAAGTAAAAAGCCGGTAAAACTCGTTAAATGGTTCACTCACCAAAGCAAAAACACAATAGTCAAAAGAAGCTGTGAACCAACCACCAGGAACACTCGGCTATAAATTCTTGACACTCAGAAAGCTGGAACAAAGGTATTCACCAAATGAGACATCCAAAGTTAATCCATGTACTTCACTAGAACGTATTACTCCTTCCTTAACAAAAAGACGCTACTCTGTCATAAAACGAGCAATCTTTTATTGTGAACAAACAAGAATAAGCGCTTTCACGCGGTTAAAACCACGCTTCATCAGATTCCATTAATACAATACATTGGTTTAAACTTTTATATCATCAAAGGCGGGAAAAAGCACTAATTAGTGTGCCAATTAACAGATAAATCACATCAATAAACATGTCGCTAAGCAACAGTTGTAAGCATTACATCTTTAAAATCATCAGCGTAAAAAACTTAAGTATACGTGAATATACATTTCATCATAGACTCACATATATAAGTCAAATGCAGAGTTTAAAAATATCCCAGATTATTATTCCAAACATATATTTATAAACCATGATATTCATCCAATTAGGAAAACGGGAGACATGAACTTTATATTGAGGCAGAAAACTGTCCTCATGGATATTTTAAATAAGTCAACACCTTATAGTCGGCCAATCTAAGCAATTGCATACAAACCATTCACTCTATTATACCTATTATAGTTTCGCCCTCCAACATAGCCCAACTACTCAAAAAGCGAAGTCGTCTGGCCGATTCTAGCTAGTCAATCACGATCCCGATCACCCTCATATGAAGGTACTACAAAGCAATCCATCATATGCATTCCAAGCTAAGAAGTATAGCCACACTAAGTCATCAAATTCAGCATAACCAAATGTGAATGATACACTTACCAAAGCGATCACTTTCACTCTACAACACCAATACATGCCACAACATTTTTTCCCAAAGAAACGGAACTATATGTCAGGCTAAAAAAGCGCCATCAATGCCTAAACGTACAAACCCTAAACAAAATAGTTCAAGAAATATTGTGACGGCAAACAGCCGGAACTATCCTCATAAGGAAGGGCGTCTATACAAACTATACGTAGGCACGTAGATGTATAATAAAAACTGTAAACCATATTATTTATAAAACTCCCAGTTAGTTTACTATTAGACTTCATTATATTTAACAAAACATGCCTGACATGAACACGAACCAGAGGTAGAAAATAAAAATCAGGTCCAAAAGCTGAACTCTGATCTGTTTAAGATCAAGCCAAGCAGTCAACTTCAGCGATGCCAATCACTGGTCAATATATAGCAGAGACAGCAATAATACTAATATATTAAATCAAGTAAAAATCACATATCAATAGTATTAAATGCAATACTTCCAGGTGAACATTATGCATGAACAAGACCCTCAAGTGTGAATATATGTTAGATATATATAATATATAATATATGCAATAAATGAAAAAAATATAGAATAAAATAAAATAAAATAAAATATAAAATAAAATAGACACTAATATATAGTCCAGAAATACTAATATAGTCAAATCTTATTTATGACTATAAGGATAAGTCCCACCAGGTTACTTGCCATTTCTTGTGCGAATATTGTTAGACTTTCACAATATCCCTGTGGTAGTCTCGTATATGTATACCGTTTTCCCTGAAATGTAAATGCAAACCAATGTTGGCTGTCAGGGTGTATCGGTATTGAGAAAAATACATTGCTAATATCTACCACAGAAAAATACTTTTGTTGAGGTTTCAAATCATTCAATAAAGTGTGTGGATCGGGCACCGTAGGTGCCCTGGGTATAACTGCATCATTTACAGCTTGTAAATCTTGGACCATACACCATTCTCCGTTTGCTTTCCTAACAGGAAATAAAGGTGTATTGCATGGTGAATCAGGAGATTCTATCAAGACTCCTTCCTTAAGTAAGGCTGCTATTATAGGTTTGATTCCTATTTCTGCATCCTTTCTCAAGGGATACTGTCTCTTTTGAGGTCTAAATGCTGATTTTGGTGTGATAGTAACTGGTCCTGCTGTACGAATAAGTCCTACATCTGATTTTCCTGTTGACCAGAGAGTTTCTGGTATGTCTCGTAAGGCTTTTTCCTCTTCCTCTAGTAAGAGTGCTACTCAGCTATCCTCACTTGGCTGTGAGTGTACAGCTGGGTGTGTCTGCGTTATCCAATTTAGTTTCTGCTTTTGTACTCCCTGTTCGGAAAGTTCTAACTCTGTCTGCTTTTCCCACCTTGTGACTTTTTCTCCTAGGTCTGCCCACTTCAAATTTCTATCTTTAGTTAAACTCACATGTGGTAATCGATTAGATTTGTAAAGTGCTAGGAATTCCTGGGGCAATGAACAGCTTACTACACTGTTTCCTTCTGTGTCCCAGTACAAATCTCGTAATACTAATCTGTTAGCATGGTTTCTAAACAGTTCTTGCTCATATTCTTTATCAGGTCCTGGTCTGTTACAGTAATATAGAGTGTAATGCAACAAATGCTGTTTATCAGTGTCAAGGGAGGGGGATTTACTGATGGCTACGTTCATCAGTTCTTTGGTTACTGCCCGTGGACCAGTCGTAACTAAGTCCTGGCTGTACCAATAAAATGTTTCACCCTCCAGTCGCACTATAAAAGTATCCATTTGTCGCTGTGCTTCCATACCCTGCATAGCTGGAACTACGGCTATGCCAAATATCTGCATTAGGTCTCTGCCCAAAAGATTCACTGGGCATTTTGCAGAAACAACAATTTTGCTTTTCTGGGTCATCCCTGAAACTGGGTCAGTTATCACTATGTTGTGGGAGAGTGGCTCCCGATACAGCTGTCCATTATCTGCTTTCACTAATATGTAGTCAAGTGATTCTGAATTCTCTGGTAGTTTGGAAAGATGTATCAGGGTCCGTGAAGCCCCTGAGTCACACAGGAATTTAACTTCCCTCCCCTCTACCAGAAGTGTAACTTCCAGTTTTGTGTCTGCTAAATAGAGCTCGAGGCTCAATAATGCTAAGTCCAAAATTTCATTTTCTTCATTATCTGTGATTTCATGCACATCTTCTACCTCTTCTATTATGTCCTCTACCCCTTCTACTACATTTGCACTTGTCTTTTCTTGTTTATTCCTATCCAGTGATTCTTGACTACCATATAGTCAGTCCTCACCCTCCTTGTCTTCTGTGGTTACCTTTTTATTCTCCCTGCAATCCTTTGCTAAATGTCCTTTTTTCCCGCATTTAAAACATTCACCCCTTTTCTTTCTCTCTTCAAAGTCCAGTGATCGTTTATCAGATTGTTTATTTCCCTGGGTATTTTTCTTACCCTTCTTCCCAGTTTGCACTACAAAGACTTCTGATCCATCTTCTACTGCAAATACTTGAGTTTTCTTTTTCTTTTTGCTATTAAAATGCCTTTTGGCATGTCTTGCATATTCAAGTAATGACTGTAATCTACTTGTACGATGATCTACCATGTGCTTTGTAATAAAGCTGCTAATGGGTGCAATACTGCCTTTTAAAAATGCATTCTTCAGCTGTTGCTCATATGGGGAATCGTGTTTGGTCTTCAGGTACCTGCATTCTGCAATGGTTATTAAAACATTCTAATAATCTGGCATAATATCTATCAACAGTTTCACCTTCTTGTTGTATGCATTGATTAATGCAAGTCCAATCAGCTCTAGGCTTCCATTTCTCAAAGATTCGGTCTGTCAGACCTTTCACTCTGTTGTCCAGTTCTGCATTACTATGTGGGAGTGGTCTAAGCTCTGCGTCATGGGGATTCCAGTTGCCACTGATCATGTGCCAATCTGGACCTACGATTTGTCTAACTACTTTCTCTACTTCCTCTCCATTCAAATGGTAACTTAACCTCATGCCCTGTAAGTCTTTTAAGAACTTTCTAAAATTAACTTTTGGATGGGGAATTCCCTCTGTGGCTTTCCGGATGTCTTCCGGTGTCCACGGTCTATATACTAGAAGAGTTGGGTCCTGTCCTGCCTGTCCTGCCTGTCCTGCCTATGGATTTGGTACTTCTATGAGTGGATATATCTCTTCTTCACTCATAGCTTGTGAATTTTTATTCATTTCATACAATTCAATATCCCCTCTTAAGTTGCGTGCTCGAGACCTGGTCTCGATAGGATCTCTGACAAACGGTTTTGGTTTTGCAGGAACAGCTGGATATAGCGGAGGTGGATCAGCTTGTCCACTCGCTTCATATTCTGGTAAGGGAAGCGGAGGGGGCAGAGGGGCTGTTGCTATTACCAAGTTGTTGTCTTCTTTATCTAAGAACATTGCTTTTGAATTTTTAATGTTTTGTTCCCTGCGGTTTGCTTCCTCAAGTCACCTGTGTGCCTGAGGGACTCCTAATTGTCATTGCTTTTTTAGCTGACCTTTCGCATCTGTTTTAAGTTGCCTAACAAGTTTAATAAGTGAAGGTTTATCTAAATTACCGTCAAATTTGTATTTATCAACCCATTTTGTATAATACCTAACATTATCTGCACGCTGTAATTGCATATATTTCGCGTCTTCGGTTAAGGGTGGGTCTTGGGAACTTTTTGTGCACTGATTTCCCATGTTGCCTTAGCTAAGTTAGAAATTGTTACGTAACCTTTTTTATCACGTGGTACCACGATTTACACCTTTTCACAGTTTATCTAGAATAACTGCCTACCTATTCTGTTTCCCTGATCTATGACAAGACAGCAATTTTTTTTATCCCTGATCTGCACATGCAAATCTTCCTGACAAAACAATAATACTGCAACAAGTCCCTGATCTAAAACAGAAAAAAGGTAAATTCCTCCTTACCTGACCATCCGTGTCTTGATCCTACCGGAACATTGACTCATCCACCAAACCCAGATCAGAAACAGTGTCTGGCCTCTTTCAAACGACAATTCAGTCGGAGGTCTTTCAAAGCAGAAGAGCCGATGTGGCCACTTCTCCGTACGAGTGCATGCCACCGGGCCCAATTCTGACCTGAGCCAGAGCGAGAGATATGTTTACAGTCCGAAGGACCAAACTGTCAAAAGAAAAATATACTTTAATCTTGCAGCAAGGA
Organism: Protopterus annectens; assembly: GCF_019279795.1. Taxonomy (NCBI): domain Eukaryota; kingdom Metazoa; phylum Chordata; order Ceratodontiformes; family Protopteridae; genus Protopterus; species Protopterus annectens. The sequence goes on along the minus strand of NC_056747.1, from coordinate 429,253,396 downwards.
GACAAAAACGTGCTAATACAGAGTTTGTCTGACTAGAATCAGGAAATGCAAGCATTTTTATACATTTTCTAATAAGACATTGCCTACCAAGATGACGTAGTAAATCACAAGTTTTAACATCATTATGTCGTAGTGTTTGTTTATATGATTTTCTGCTTGTATTATCAATTTTTGTGAGAAACTTCCTAAGAAAAACAACGTGGCCTTGGTTACCAGCGGTTAGATATACGCAATGTTACCATTCAAGGTACTATGGCTAATTTGAGCACAAAGCAAGTATAGATTGCAGTTCATTTCTCCAACAGTTCTTTGTCTATGTTATCTCTTCTTCCTGCAGCTGTGCGTGTTCTCATACTTCGAACAGAGCTAACTGTTCAAAATCATTACATTACAGAATATAGCATTGTTCATTCATTTCTTCCTGACCTAGCAGATAATCACCTGCTTCTCAAGTACATTTCCAAAAGGCATAAACATGAATATTGCTATGCTAGCAATTACTAGGTCAGAGGGCATCTTGCAAGTTTCAGAAAGCACACTGGAGTTTCAAAAAGCATCTTTTAGTCTCATATGAAACTCAGCTGTATATAAATAGTGCATATAAAATAGAATGAAAAACGTGTTAACTTATTTAGTTTCTAATTAGCATTAAGCACACACATTAATACATATTTTTCTGACACACACACTGGCTGATAGGGGCACATACACCCCACCCACTGTTAGCATGGGTCCCTGGCATAGGTCAAAGTAGGCTGGGTCCTCAACCCACTTATCACGAGCAAATGCCAAGCCCATTTGATGTTAGTCAACATGACCAAATCAGTAACAGCCATACTTTACACCATCAACTGGCTAGCCCTACTATAATAGCATGCAGTCTGTGAACCATTTTTGCCACTGTTGATGATACTGCACACCACCATAAATGCCCAAAGCAGTCGGAATATAGAACTCTTCCCCCTATTGGGCACCATGTAGAGTCTGTGCTGCTGCCCACAGCTCTATTCACTGGTGAGTTTGAGATGGAAACACTCAGCATGTTTTTGGAGGTGTGAGGAACCCCAACGAGACACAGGGAGAACATGCAAACTTGTCACACAGACAAACCATTTAGTAAATACTGCAAGGAAGACCCAGCCAAGCTACAGTCATCACTCTGTAATACCTTTAACTTTTTGCAGTGTGGGCCCATGGGATACATGCAAAAGACCCCTCAAGAACAAAGCAGTATGTAACTGAAAATCTGGTATGCCCATAAGGGGTCATTTGCATATATCCAATGGGCCTCCACTACAGAAGGTTTAAGGTATTACACAGAGAAGACTGTAGCTAGGGTGTGCATATTCTACATATATATATATATATATATATATATATATATATATATATATATATATATATATATGGAAAGAGTGGCTGAATGGCTGGATGTAAGCAGTGGGATTAGGGGACAGGAACTGAAAATTATTATTTAAAAAAAAAAGATGATGATGCAGAGGGCTACAGAATACAAAGGAAGTATACACCACTGAACGGGATATAACAATGTCCAGAGCTCCAGAAATCAGCACCTTCAAGACAATAAATACTCTAGGATTTTCCTAGTAACCTAGGCAATTTGCCATCATGAAGCACAGCAAATGTGACTGCATCTGATTTATCCTAAATCTGACCTTTTTCCTGTGGGCATTTACCATCAATTTATAGTTTATATTCAGATCGTGAAAACAAAGAATGCAGAAAAAAAGCAAATATGGCATGGCATGTTAACCTAAGCCCTATATTAGCATTTTAATATTGAGGCACGCCCCAACTTTACATTTTAATAGCAGGCAGTTAAAGAAAGGTTTGTGCATTCAGCATTTCCTTTTAAATGCACTTCCCACTTCTATGGAACACTGAAAATCACATCAGGATTCATTAAGTGGATTTAAAACTAGAGTCATCCAAAACTCAATTTGTGTCTTTTTTTCTGCTTCTTGTTATTTCATGACAAAAGGGTTTTACTTAGAATATTGGTAATTTGAGGACTGTGTAGCCAAATCTTCTGTACAAGACAGCAGCACACTGGAAAAGAAGGGGCAGTATAAATCTCATTCACCAGCACATTTTTTCTACTTCAAAAACAGGTACAGAGGGCAATAAAATCTCCATTTCATAAAGCAAACAAATCCCTGAATCTGAATTATATTGAATGAAAAATCTGTAACTGATTTGAGACTGAGCTCTTTTAATAACTAATGTAGCTTCACGCTCTGTATCACCTTAAGCATTTGTACTGCATAGTGGGGGATCCTTCCCATTATAATTAAATATGATTGTCGTTGTACAAATGGGAAGAGCTTAAGGGAGCTGTCACGGGGCTTTATCATCAGCACAATTCTCAGCAACACTTTCAGGAAAACAAGAAGAGGCTTTGTTGTGAGGCAGCTTTCAATCCTCCATTAAAAGACATTATTAACTATGAACAAAGCACATAATATTTCTTTAGCTTAGAAACCATTAAATACTCTTTAAAAAGTGTCCCTCCGGGGAACCAAGCCATTTTTTGGCCTGAACAGTTACTGTTGCAATAGATTAAGACTCTTATATGAGATAATAACATAGCATAATAACCCAGCATTTTAAGCTTTAAAATAGACACTTCCTTTTTCCTCAAACATCTCCTAGCATCAACAAAGTACTTACATATAAACAAACTGCATACCCATATACAATATGTGAAAATTCCCAAGCAGAAGGGCAGGTAATTTAGACACATAGAGGATATCCAAATAATGCATCCCTGAATGATGATACACGTTCATCGCAATTGTACACATAATTATAACCGTAATGTAGGCGTTCACAGAATTACTGGTGTAAACAACTCATTTACAGCAATGTTCATGCATCTGCTGCAGCAGTAGTGGACATAATACCTTTTATATTTCTGTATGAAATATATTCATTAGATTGTTTCTGTAACCAGCCTATTGAATGATACACTGCCACATGAATTATACATTTTATTTACACACAGCAGTAACAGTAACAATAACCTATAATCTGCTATGTACTTCAAATTCCTCTTAATTGTCAAACAATGTGAGGTATATCACTTATTTTTCATCTTAAAAGCCCTCTGTACTGTAGGAGGAAGGTGATTTTACATACTGTCCGGTGATCGTAATGCAGCCCAAAACACTGCATTTGTCCTATGCTCTGTATTTCTAGTCACAAGTGTAAGCATATGTCATACACTGTATCCCTCTGCAGTAATCTGCGTGATGCAATTTGTTGAAGAAATATAATAAGTATGAGCTCCCTGTAAAGGACTTGCAAAATCCATATCTAAATCTAATGAGTAGATGTAACTATGCACTTAAGGTTTATGGATGTGGTGAGAGAGGACATGCAGGTGGCTGGTGTGACAGAGCAGGATGCAGAGGACAGGAAGAAATGGAAATAGCTGATCCACTGTGGCAACCCCTAATGGGAAAAGCCGAAAGAAAAAGAAGATTCAGCTATGTGCAATGGAACTGATATTGCTCCTTTGTAGCCAGTCCTGGATGGACCTTTACTATATGGGACACTGCAGCTCCACAGGGATAGAAATTTTTTGTCTAGTCCTTATGGAAGAAGCCATCTGGGTGATGAAACTAGGGAGCTGCAAAGGCCCTAAATCACCCTACCAAGATGCTGATCCCATAACATAGTACTGTACCACGCATTTATGTTCTTGCATTTCCCTGATTTGCAGGATGTGCCACTTTTCTCCTGCTCTCCTTTAATGCATGGATTTCCCTGTTTGTCTGCTGCTCTCTACCAAGAATCCCATACCCTCTCCCCAGGGCAGGAAAACAGTCCTGCAGCTTCAATCACCACTTCCCCTAGTAAATATATTTAATGTTTCATTTTTTAATAATGAAATTTATTCACTTAACAGTACAAGTGAAATGGTTTTCATGGACCCTTTTCCGCCATGTCCCAGGTTACAAGAGCAAGGTTAAATGCCCTATATATTGGTAGTTCAGAGTCTTTCATAAACCCTTTTCTGCCATGTCCCAGTTTACAAGAGCAAGGTTAAATGCACTATATATTGGCAGTTCAGAGTAGCCAGTCAGCCAGCATGTTTTTGACAGGTGAGAAGAAAGTGTAGCACCCAGACAGAACCAATGCAGACGTGATTTGGATCCAGGGGTGCTTCGGCAGGGTAAGTTTAGGGGTGTGCACACTTGTGCAACTAGCTTATTGTGCATTGTTTTTTATATTTTTCCCATAACAGGTTTGTTTTTTGATTGAGTTGTGCAGGTTGTGGGTCGCATTGGGGGTGGGAAGGGTTTTGATTTTTAAATGATTTGTTGTGGTCTCATTTTTTTTATATCACAAAATCATTGCATTTTAACAGGTGTAGTGGACAGAGGCACAGGGAACTAATGGCTATGCTGGAACAAGGCACAGGGAACTAATCTAAGGGGGCGGCAAAAGCCAACACATTCTGGCTAGGCTTATAGATGCCCTTGGGCAGTTAGCCTAGTACTTACCTATGAACCTACTTATGAACCTATGGGGTCTATATTATAACATCGAAGTCTTAAAACTTTGAATTTTATAATATCGAACCTAATCGGTCAAAAGACCATAAAAGCGAACAGTCAGAATAGCAAAATTTTTCCCAGGGAAAAAATTTGCTGTTCCAACAAACATACACACAACACAAGCACACCAAAATAAATAATCCACACACATACACTTCACAAAACCCTACACTAAACCATGCATACACTACTAGATATCCACTTAACTTAACCCAACCCTAACCCTAAGGTCCCTAACTATCGTACACTCACCTTACCCACTCCCTAACCCTAAAGTCCCTATCACACACTCACCTAACCCGCTCCCTAACCCTAAGGTCCCTACTGCACACTCACCTTCATCCGCACACTTACCTTAACCCGGTCCATAACCTTCGCTCCACAGTCGAGGAAATAGCGAAGCTGCAGAAACGGCCCACCGAATACTTTCCCTAGAAAAGTATTCAATATTCTGCAGCTTTGCTATTTTCAGCGTTCGGTGCATAGGGTCCAATATTATAACATTCGAAGTTTTAAGACTTCAATGTTATAATATAGACCTGAACCTATGAACATGACACAGATGGAGGATATTCTAAAATCGATGCCGCTTACAACAAATGCTTCTGGAGGATGCAAACTGATCGAAGAGTACAGATAATGAATTATTTCTGTGAAGTAAGCACTATTAGTGAAAAGCACAATTTGTGGAGTTGCTGACTTACCTGTGTTTGTGTGACTGTGGAATTCGTATATGTAACTAATGGAATACAATAGCAAGATTCGCCAACATGGGAATGCAAGAGTTGCTCTTCATGGTGTTTCATTCATTTTCAGTGACCGCTTGTACAGAAGTTATTTAGCAACATTGAAATTATATAATTTTTGTATTTCAGTCATTATCCGAAATAATATCGCTAAAAGTCATTTGTTGTGGCTTTTTCTTTTATTTTAAAGATTTGCTCGGATTTTATGCTTCACGATATGAATCCCATACATGTAGAAAATTGAGGTTAAGAACAAATCCCAGATCCTAGATTTTGTGAGACAGAGATGAGATATTGTATGGATGGTGCAGTGCTGAAAAGTCATTTGTTGTGACTTTTTCTTTTATTTTATAGATTTGCTGGCATTTATTAAATTAAATTTGTGTTCATGATATGAATCCTACATATGCACACACTAATTAGAGGTTAAGAATGACTCCCAGATCCTAGATCTGTCAGACATACATGACACATTATGCAGATGTAGGCTCTTTCCAAACACAAGTTGTTGGCAGCAGTGAGGGATGTTCTTTTGTCATCACACTTGTAGAAAATTCTCTTTTGATTGCTGAAGTCAGTAAAGTATGACTCACTATGCAGTAACACATGAAGACACAGTAAATCCATGCTAAATTCATCCCTAAATTACTCACTTGTCTTTTAATCATACTCATAGAACAATATCAAATTTCAAACAGCAGTACTAAAAATGTAAACTTCTAACAGTTATTTAAAACACTCTTCCTCAGTTCCCAGAGTGCAGTTTAGTAGCCCCTTCATTCTCCTTCTCACAGAATATGCTCATCCCAGACTCTTGAATATATAGTTAATTCTGTATACAGTGGTTTTATCATGAATTCATGCAAAACAAACATATTCACTATTCAGACTTGTGTGTCAGATGCTTTTAACTCAATTGGTACATCTGTAAGATCTAACCTATATGCAGCATTACTACTGTATATGTGAGGTGGGTTGCTGATTTGTGCAGTTCTGATTTTGTATAGTCGGTCATTTTTTTTTCACTGATGTACTGTTTGCTGTTAAAGTGTGTCAACATTTGCTGATATAATCATGTAAGTATATATATGTATGTGTGTGTGTGTGTGTGTGTGTGTGTGTGTGTGTGTGTGTGCATGTATACATATACGGGTCCCTATTAAATTATCGAATGTTTCAAAGTTCAAATGTCATATGGTCGACACCATATGATCGAACCTTGAAAAGTGTGAAGGTGAAAGGCAATGTCTCCGTACACACAGAATGGGAAAATTTCCCTTTTCTGCACTGAAGTGCGGTCTCGGAGTTCGTATATTTAAGTACGGGTTGCCCCTCTGCTCAGAGCATTAAGGTAAGTGTTTTTTTTACGTTTTTATTATATATTCGAAGATTCAAGTTTCACTCATATATTGTCGAACATATGAGGTTTGAAATTTTGAAGCTTTGAATATATAATATAGACACTACATATACATACACACACATATATATATATATATATATATATATATATATATATATATATATATATATATATATATCTGTGTGTGTACATATACGTATATATGTATATATGTGTGTGTGTGTTTTCATATAATCACAAAACATCTAAACATTTTATCTAAAATACAGTTAATCAAATCAAATTTCATATACAGCAAATTCTCCTCCAAAAATGTTTTGGGGTGCTGTGCCCCCACAGCCCCCCTTACTTAAATGTACTAAATCCACAGTTGCATAACTACAGACAAAAAAGACAGCACACAGTGAATCACTGCTGATGTACAAACACAGACTTGTAGGGAGACGTACAAAATGGTACATTAGACTAATTTGTGTTGTAAATCCTATTATCTTAAACACCCTAAAGCATGCCAGCATTAATTTTCTACAGCCTACTCCAGTTTTGTACCAAATGTGATTAAATTAAATGTCTTTTAGATTAACTGATTTTCAGATAAAATTTTAGATATTTTCAGTTTAGGCAACATGAGTCTTAGAACAAATATTACCTAGCTATACATTTAGGTATATATGCATATAATGTGTGTATCTACTATCAGTAGGTCACATATTGGCTCAGTAGAAAGATGTCTCCCTCGTAGCTATAGGGTCTGGGATTCAGTTCTGACATCTCACTGTCCATGTGGAATTTAATGTTCTCCTTGTGTTTTTATGAGTTTTCTCCAAGCACTCTGGGTTCATCTGAAAAGCATTTTGGTGGACTAACTGGCCTAGACTCTCCATATGCATTGTATTTAATTTTGATTATGTGATCCATGTTGTAGTTGAAAACAGACAAAGTTAAATGACTTGGTTAACAAAAGAAAAGGAATAAATTAAAAGTCATATGAAACTAAAGTATTTCAGTATCCAGCATTTTCTAAAACTCCAGCAAATCCAGAACTTTAGTACTTCATGAAGTATCGGCTGTGCCTCATTCTACAAGAGCTCCATCCAATGATCCAAAGTGTTTTCTTTTCAATTAGTTCATGTACATTTCCAGTGGCCTTTCTTTAGCAGTCCACTCTGTTACCATCTAAGAACCTCCTTCGCCAGTTTCCCAATACATCTAACCTGTTCCCATAATTTACTAACAGCAGTGAGGAAAGTTCTAGTCTGTCCTCTCCTCATCTGGCATAGAGGTATCTTTCCTCTACAAGGCACTTAACTTCACAATCACTAGAAAACTGCCTCAGAAGAAATTGACTTATGTTTATTTGGTCTGAGTTGATATACTGTATCTAAGGGAATCAATGGAATTCAAACTAGTCAACTAATCCGAACACCATCCTCTTCAGGTATTTACCTTTCTGTCCTCATTTACTAACCCCCACCTGACTTGTTGAGATGTGTTCACAGAGCAGCTACTGCTCTTCACCTAAGGAATGCTCATATGCTTTTAACCCTTGTTTACTAAGTCATACAGGAGAGCATTTGATGAGACTAACTGTCTCCACACATTGATGATACTTTGGTTGATGAGGACTTCTTCCTAATACATATCTGAAGAGCAGGTCCTCAAAGCCCTGTCCAAAGCAAAGAACACAGCCTCTATAGGACCAGATGACATCGCAGGCTGTCTTCTAAACAGGGTAAAACATGAACTAGCATCACCACTGAGTACCCTTTTCAATTATAGCCTAAACAACTGGCTTTGTTCCTGCAGAATGAAGAACAGTTACAGTTGTTCCCCTCCACAAAGGTAGCCTAGCAACAGACCCAGAGAATTACAGACCCATAAGTCTGACCAGTGTCATCTGTAAGGCCATGGAACGTATCATTATGGACCTCATAAATAAAGATGTAGGTGATCTCCAAACCCTGAATTCTACCCATTTCGGCTTCATGAAGGGCAGATCCTGCTTGTTAAATCTGATGGATTTCTTTGAAGGTGTGACCAAGGTCATTGATGAGGGCAAATCTGTGCACACAGCGTACCTTGACTTGGCCAAGGCTTTCAACAGAATCCCATATTCAGGCAATGCTGATAAACTTGAGAAACTGAATGCAAACCCCTTCGTTGTAAGATAGATTACCAACTGACTCACAAACCAGACACACACTATCAAAGTGGATGACTCCACATCACCCAGCACACCTGTTACGAGCAGGGTGGTACAGGGGTCAGTGCTGGGCCCCCTACTGATTGGTATGTATTTCTCAGAAGTTCAGGTTAAAACTAAAGAGTTGTGGCTGACCAAGTTTGCACATGACTGCAAACTAGGTGCAATCATTGAATCTCCAAATTATGCCAGTATATTCCAGGATGGTCTCACACCGACCAACAACTGGTGTATTAGTCACAGTCTTAAACTGAATGCAAAGAAATGCATCATCTTTCCCTTCAGCACAAACAATGTCCCTTCACACTATCAAATCAATAACAATACCCTAAGTACCCATGAAGTGGTAAGGGACCTGGGATCACAGGTTTACTGCAACCTTAATTTTGACCAGCACACATCTACCATTATAAGGAAAGCTTTCCATGTAGCTTACTTGATTAGTAAAGGCATCACCTTGAAAGCAAAAGAAGTTATAACCCCCCCTTACTCAGCACTTATCCAGACCATAATAGAGTATAACCCCATTCGGTATGTACCATCAGCAATTAGACAGACCTCAGAGGCTTCTAACAAAGAAGATCAAGGGCCTCCGGCATGTGCCATATATGGACTGTCTAAAATCCCTGTCACTGTACTCCATATCATACAGACTTCTTAGGGGAGGAATATGCCTGGCCTACAGATTAACCCAAGACACAAACCTATTGAACTTACTGCATATCTGTTTATCAAATAAGTCTAGGTCTACCCATTCTAGGGACTTAAATATGGCCTGAGACTTAAATAGGATATGCTGGAGGGACAGATTTATCTCCCAGTGACTGCCACATCTTTGGAACAGGCTACCAGGTCATGTGAAACAGAGCACCTCTATGACAGTGTTCAAGAGGAACCTAGATGAGTGGAAGGGACACCATAAATTCTTACCAGGGATAGCACCCACAACCCTCCTGGACATGGGTAGTCATCACTAAATGCAATATTAGGTATTAACTAGTACCTCTACGGTATTACATTGGGTTGAAATGGCTAGGTTTAAAATGACCTCCAGGTCAATAACCTAGTAATCTCATATGATCCTATGATCCTATGATTGTGAATAATGGCTATCCCCCTATTGAGGCAGGAAGAAAAAATAGTATCATATTCATTCATTAAACCGGCCAGTTATCCCTTTAACTTTTCTTACATCCTTGCCATTTTGATAGGATTATTTTAAGGCTACTGTTTTACCTCTGTGCTCTTCACTGACAGCAGTATTACTTGGCTTAAAGCTCCTGCAGTACTACCTTCCTACGTGCTCTTTTTTCCTCCACCACTTTCAGGACTTAATACGTCTTTCTTATTGTAAACCAATATCTATGTAACCACTTAAATTCACTGCGCCTGTTTTATTAACTCCGATGAAGCTGTATGGGTGTTAAACTTTAAAAATGAATTAAAAGACCACATCACAAAAACACCTGCATATAGTACTTATGCAAGAAGAGATTTGCAGTACCACTAATATTTTACTTTGCAATGCTGTCAAACTGTCTGCAGAAATTGATGAAAAAGATGCATTCAGATCCTTCTCAAGATATTGTATTGCATGGATTTTACCTAAAGTTTTCGGCAAATATCCCCCAGGAATGAGACAACCATCGGAAAAGATAGTCCTTAGAATAATCGACCAGAATGCTATAATTATTCAGTAGTTCACTGACTCATTCATTCATTCACTTTCTGATACCTGCTTTATCCAGTCTAGGTTGATGGGGAGCCACCACTTGTTCAATCAAGTAACAAATGTAAGGCAGAAAACCATTCAATGCAAGCTGCCAGCCCATCACGGAACATGCATGCACTCACACATATATTGCACCTACTATAATGCAAGTTTAAATGCAACACACTAGTGATCAAAGTGGGATCAATAGTGTATGATTCATAGCTTTTGCAGTTAAAGACTGGAGATATGATACCCTGAGGATTCCTCCTTTCCTCCAAAATGCAACAGTCTTAGAGTTAATATTTATAAATAGCAGGTTTGTTAAGGGCACAGATGACCACGTCAGGAGATGCAAGGTAGCTTACACCATCTCACAAACATGCTTTCTTTGTTTTAACCTAATGAAAAACAGTTCCATTTTGACTATTGCACCGTTTTGTGACTGCATTTAGTGTTGATCAAAAAAGAGACATACATATGGAGACAACATACAGATATGGACAATTTACAAGATTGCTGATTCACTTCTTGGTATGTGTTTAGGATGTGGAAAGATTAAAAAGACCCTGGAAGAAACACATAAGGACAGACAGAGAACATGCAGTCTCCACAAAGAAGACCCTGTCAGGGACTCAGAATTGGGAAGATAATTGCTGTGAGCCAGTACCATTAACCACTACACTTCTGTCATGCCAAAACAATACGTATTGATAAAGCTGGAGAGTTTCTGACCAAAGGAAGCAAATGCATGATATAACACAATAAGGCAGTGCCAGATCAGATATTAAGCCCTATACCTTAACCTCTTCCTTGACAGTTAGCAGAGATTATGAAACATCTAAAAAATATATCCTTCCTTCACAGGTCCACCATCAACTGACTGGCAACATTGTCTTTATTTGCAGGAACTGCAACATATCTCAGTTGACTAAGGTAGCCAATACAGCAACTGTTCATAATGGAGGCAAAAATGCTTGGGTCAGTTAGACATAAAATAGTAGGAAAGATAAATAAAATGGGCATTCCACTGGTAGTAAAAAGCACTACTTCCTAGCATTATAAATATCCAAGTGCCATCTGTCAGGTCACCATCCATGAGATCTCCATCTTTTTTCTTATCCAAATATGTCTGTAATGCAGACATGATAAATTTGTTAGGCAAATGCTCTTAAAGGTATCTCATTGCAGTGCTTTACAAGAAAGTAATGCATAAACACAGATTCAAACAAAAGGGCATCTAGTGCAAGCACAGACAAAGGCAAAAATGTAGTGTTGTCATGGTGATTAGTACTTAAGTCAAGTGTAAATACAATACAAACCCACAGACACACACACACACACACACACACACACACACACACGCACGCACACGCACGCACGCACGCACGCACGCACGCACACACACACACACACACACACACACACACACACACACACACACACACACATTTTAACACTGGCTTAGTGTTAAGACCATTTGCTCTATAATAATTCTTCTTCCTGTTTCCAGTTTTGCATGACAGTAGCTGGGTGAGAAAGGCTAGCTAGCATAGGAAACTTAGTTACTGCCGTTGAGGCAGAAGCTTCAGAACAAGACAGACTGCATGAGAAATTATGCTGTTTTTGCTTGTTTGTTTTAGCACGCTGTCCATATGTGATATGTGAAAAGTGAAAATGGTAAAAGAAATGCATTTTGTGAAATTCATGCACAGATTCACAGATAACGCAGCTTTGAAAACAATGGTACGTCACAATACAGTGCTCTCATTAGTTCAGAAAATTATTATTCCATGAATCACACTGTATCAAAGTCAACACACTGAATCCTCATCTGGTCGACTCACAGTACACTCATGTCCACCTGAATGGGGAATTGTGACAAATGCCTTGGCCAGATATGTACTGTTTTACCCCGCATGTATGGCTTTAGTGACTTTCTCAAAGAAAGCCACCAGATTCAGTAGTCATGACCTGAATTTGAAAAGGATGAATTGGGTTGTGTCCAGTGTTTGGAGGTTTCCTATGTCATTATTTATCAGGTCCATGATTATTCTTTCCATGGCCTTACATATAAGACTAATCAAACGTATGGGTCTGAAATTTTCAGTAGATGCCCCCCCCCCCCCCCCCATTATGCAGAGAGATTACTGTTGCTGTCCTCCACTCTGCTGGAACAAAGCCAGTCCAGAGGCTGTGGTTAAATAGAGATCCAATTAGGCCTACTAAGTCCTGATTTAAGCTGTTTAAGAAGCAATCTGATATATCATTAGGCCTCATTGAAGCCATGTTTTAAGCTTTAGAGAGCCTAGTGGTAACCTGCTCTTTGGTGATAATTAGTGATGGAGTTGTGGAGAGTATTTCTGGGGGGAGAACTGGGGGTGATGGAGAGGTGAAATTTGAACTGAATGTGTCATCCAGCAGATTTGGTACATCTTCTGGCTGATTAAAGGTGACTCCATCTGTAACTAATTCTGCACATTGTTGGGTGCTGCATTTATCATTTCAGACATAACTGAAAAATTGTTATCCTTAGCTTTTGAAGGCTACTTTTACCTCAAAGTCTACTTTCACAGACTTGACTAGTTCCGATTCATTTGTTTAGACTGAGGGACTTTTTGTTGTTATGCACATTCCTTCTTACTTCTCAACACAATTTTTTGTTTCTTTTGTTGTACAACCTATTAGTGCCAAGGGTCCACCAGGGTGGCTTGTTTTTGTAGTTTAACCTGGGTTTATTTTGGTCTGGTACTAATGTTTATATGCAATTGTTTATATGGTCATGCAGTGCTTTTTTGTATACCTCTGCATACATTTCTGTGTTTTCTGGATTTGGGGGAGCTTGATACCTAGCTATGCTATCCCTTAACAGAGGAATAATTTATCTTAGAGGAGTTCTTAAAGTTTTGAGGGTTAGGTGGGGGAACTAGTTGAGAGGACATCAAATTGGGAAGGGTGGGATGCTCTCCCATATTTGTGAATACCATATCTAGGATATTTGTTCCACTAGTGAGAGACAGACTAAATGGTTCAGGGCATATAAATTTACAAAGTCAAGAAATCTGGGCTTCCATGTTAGTGGTTTTGTATGCATCCTGGTTAACTGAGGGGTAGTTAAACTCACCCATGAGTATTGCATTGGATTGGATGGTGAGTAATTCGAGTAACTTCAGGTATGATGTATGGGCTTCCTTGTTCAAGGTGGGGGACCTGTAACTAGCAAGAATATGGTAATGGATTTTCTCATGGTTAGTCAGACATGAAGTAGCTCAAGCATGTCATATTATTTGACCAGCCTTGACGTGTGCTTATCCTTTGTGTAGATAGATACACTTCCACCTTACGTTCTTTCCTGTTCAGTGGGTGGTTGGAATGTATGAAAGGTATTGCAGCCATGCACTGACAAAATGCTTTCCTTGGCTTTGAAGCTAGTTTCAGAACAGCACAGATGTCAGCATTCTCCCAGGTGAGGAGAGCTTCTAGACAGTGCAGTTTCTTGTTCAGATTCCTAGCACTGAACAGTAACACCTTTAGCTTGTCCTGAGAAGCTTTTCTTATGTTGGAAGGTTTGTCTGTTTGGCTGAAAAGACCCTATAGGGATGGATAATGTTTTGGTCTATATCCAAAAGGCTAGAGGTGACAAGTGAAGACCACCTCTGGCAAAGCAGTATGATCTGCCAAACATGTCCTTCCAGGCTGAAAAGTATTGGATCCCTTTGGAATGGCATTAGTAGCTAAGCCAATTGTTAAAGTCGATCATTTTCTGCCATTATTGCGTCCTCATCCTTGGAGATGGTAGAATGCTGCTTAGTGTTAGGCTCAAACCAGCTTGTAATATATATTTTGAGAGCTCAATCATGTCTCTCTTCTATAGCCCAAAGAAAGTCTTTCACACACACGTGGACTATGACCGAGTCATACTGGTACTTAGTGGTAAGTGAGCAAATTGCTTGCGTTATCTGGTGGATCCTTGCCCTGACAGGGAACTAACTGGAACCTTCTCCTAATACAGCCTGGTAAGAGGGACATCAGTGTCTCTCACAATGGAGTCTGCTGTGACCAGAATATTGGGTTGTAGAGTATTTTGCCTTATGGGCTTTGTAGCTGAGACACAATGAGCTGTGGCTTTAGGTGATGTAATGGATTAATACCAGTAAAATCCATTTCTAACTGTATTTTCAAATGGTTTCTAATTGCACAGTGCATTAAGTGCTGCTAGACAGAAGGTTAGTTTGTAGATAGGTGGGTCTGACATGCAACTCCCCTACTTACAACATTTAAGGTTTTAGAAATTCACAGGAGTAATAGCAGGTAAACTCAAACTCCCTAAAAACAGTGTTTTAGCTAAAGGATAGCTTCTCTCAATGTCAAGTTGTTCTTATTACAAAAGTAAATTTTCTTCTGTTTAAATCAACCTCAACGGCAACTTCCTAGTTCTTCTACATCTCAGTTCAAATAAAATGCAGTAATGTACCAGTTAGAGTTCTATTTGCCTTAATCACTGTCAAGGAAAAACATGTAGAATTGATGTGATCTCAAAAAGTGTGCACATTGCATTATAAATGTGAAAATTAACATTTGCCAGTTAAGGCACATAATTTCTAAAGCTGGCATTTTTCATTTATTTTCTTCTGTGTCAGTTTTTACAATCTGATAAAAGTAACAATGCTTTAAGAAGATGTTGTTGTTGTTGTGTCTTTTGGCTTTTCCAGGTTAGCGGTCGCCACAGCAGAACTCCGGTCCGCTAATGATTGGCAGTAGATTTTTACGGGCCGAGTTGCCGGCCCTGACGCACAACCTTAAACAAGTGATTACTTTTATTAAAATTACAAGTGCACCTTGGGGACATATGCAATACTAAGGTTTTGTAAAGATAAAAGCTGCTATATGTGGCCTTGGTCTTTTTTGAAGCTAGTCTCTTAATATACATACATATATATATATATATATATATATATATATATATATATATATATCTCTATCACTTTATAAAAGTTCCAAAACTCCGAAGACCATATGGACGAGACCATATGCCCGAAGTTTTGAAACTCTGAACACTTTCCATTGAGATCGCCGTATAGTGCGGAACTCGGGATTTGCCATTTTCTTTGCTGTAGTATGATTGCAGAGTTGGTTTATTTAAGTAGCAAGGGGTGTGGGGGTGCAGGGGGGCTTGCCCCCTGTAAAAACATAAAGGTAAGTTGTTTTATTTATTTTTTTTTGCGTTTGAAGTTCTAAAACTCCGGGCATATGGTCTTTGACAAATGGTCGTCTGTGTTTTGGGATCTAGATATATATATATATATATATATATATATATATATATATATATATATGGTATACATTCATGTTGCGAACACCATTTCTAAATGCCCGTTACCGTGAAACGTTGTGCCGAATTCCATCATGTCAACTGTCCTAAATGTCGTAAATATGTCTATTTCGACATTCCTGGATCGTTCCACTGCTGAAACAAGTGCTACCATGGGTCAAAAAGGGGGCAAGGTTTTGTAATTTGGGGGGGGGTTTGCAGTTTTTGACTTTCGTGGTTCATGGAAGCAGCATCGCAGATGTGGCCGATGAACTTTTGAATGCATACCATATATATATATTTATATATATATATATATATATATATATATATATATATATATATGTGTGTGTGTGCGTGTGCATGTATATATATATATATATATATATATATATATATATATATATATATATATATATATATATTGCAAATCATTGTTTCTGTTAGTCTTTGCAGTTTGTCCTCGTACTTGTAGTTGCTTTACATCTGCTGATTTAACTGCAAATATATTGTAAAAAGTCAGTGCTGCTCATCTTTTAACATATCAGATATCATACCAAACAAAACAATTTTGCAGATGCCCTGGGTGTTCATATGGTTTCCTGTTATGTGAAAACAAATCTTCCACATTTTCTAAAATATATGTTAGCAGAAGGTGTAGGTGTGAAACCGACCACATCATTTAAACTATAGTTCCATTGTTAGAGAAAATAAACAATATAAACTGATTTATATTCACTACTTTTAAGAAATGCACTCTGGAGAAGATTACAAGAGCACCCTGCTTATTAAACACCACAACATCTATGGAACTTATTCATCATGACTCGGTAAGGTCATAGGGCTTAAAAGAACTAAGTAGTTCTCTTTAATATAAATAAGACACAGACATCTACAGCAATACCGTAGATTATAAATTTAATACTATAGCTATATCTGTATATCTATATCTAAATATAGATATCTATTTATCTATATATGTACCTGTCTATATCTATCTGTCTATATATATATATAAGTTCAGTACAATAGCTATATCTATATATATCTTTATCTATATGTAAACATCTATATATCTATATATAAGCTATATATGCATATGTATATATATATATATATATATATATATATATATATATATATATATATATATATATACACATTATCAAATCCCACATGGTCAAGATGAAATTAAAGAAAACTCACTTCAGCGAATGACCGGATTGGCAAATCTATTCACAGGGTAAGTAATTAGTCAGACCAAAAGTCACGGAAATGAAACTGCACCATCCCCAACCCACCAAGGTGAAGGGCCATGCCCTACCCCACCCCCAATTTGGGGGGCTGTACCCCCACCACCACCCTTAACTAATTATACCAACTCTGAGATTGCACTACAGCTGGGAAAAGGGCAAAATTCACCTTGTTTGGCCAACAGTTACTTACCCTGGGAATAGACTCGTCAATCCAGTATTTTGCTGAAGTAAATTTTTGTTGATTTCGTCTCGACAATATGGGAATTGATAATGTGGGATGACGATGTTTCCAGCTAGACCCATATATATATATATATATATATATATATATATATATATATATATATATATATATATATATATATATATGCATTTTTATACTTTTGTTGAATGGTGCTTTTGTTGACATTTGTTTAGGCGAGACAACTTGGCCAACATCTGTCAACAAAAGTAGCAGATTGGACAATTCTTGGGGTTGGTGAATTTGCCCTTTCCCTGAGAATTGTGCTTTCTTGGAGTTAGAATATATATAATTAGCATGGGTGTGGGGGGAGCTTGCCTGCTTGCAAAAAGAAAAAAACAATGGTTTCTTTGTTTTTTGTTTAAAAGTTTTGCATGTTGTGAGATTCATTCTTGGTGCATCTGTATTAGCATGTTAACACGTGTAATGTCAATCACTTGGTGTCGACATTATGCACGTCAATATTAGTGCTGTTCGACATAAGTAAGCTTATACATATTTATGTTTATATCGTTTGTCTTTTTGGCTTTTCCCAGTTAGGGGTTGCCACAGTGGAACTCCGGTCCGCTAATGATTGGCAGTAGATTTTCATGAATGCCGAGGTGTCGGCTCGATGTTCAACCTTCAACGAAGGCACGCCCATTCATGCATGTCCTTCGAATGCCACCCAACCGCGGAGAGGACATGCAGACACAGAAGACAGTCCCCGCATTCCAGCCAAGAATCGAACAGGAGAACCTCTTGCTGTGAGGCAAAAACGCTACCGCTGCACCACCATGGATATTTATGTATATATATATATATATATATATATATATATATATATATATATATATTTTTTTTTTTATATATATATATATATATATATATATATATATATATGTGTGTGTGTGTGTGTGTGTGTGTGTGTGTGTGTGTATATATATATATATATATATATATATATATATATATATATATATACACACACACACACACATATATATATATATATATATATATATAT
Organism: Protopterus annectens; assembly: GCF_019279795.1. NCBI lineage: Eukaryota > Metazoa > Chordata > Ceratodontiformes > Protopteridae > Protopterus > Protopterus annectens. The sequence goes on along the minus strand of NC_056747.1, from coordinate 429,234,976 downwards.
ATATATATATATATATATATATATATAGATATAGATATATACACACACACACACAGACTTGTATACAAATATAAAGACACATGCATATGCTCATATGTATATGTTCCCAGCCCTACTCATTATTTTATAAAAGATCCCACTAAAACACATCAAGTTACTTATTCTGGCAAAATCATAATAAGTGGTATAGACTCACAATTCATTTATTCTGTTTAAACAGCACCAAAACAAACCACATATTAGTCTGTGAGTTGCCAGGTCGGTTTGGCAAACATTTTCACTATTTAGTAGTCTAATGAATGGCAAGCATGTAATTCTGACTTAGCTTAATGACTGTTTAAGTTAAAGTAATAATTGTTGTATATTATAATGATTAAAATGTCAAAAAAGGTACATGACTGCTCCACTTAGAAAGCCTGTCTGTATACTTCAAAATGTTATACTTGTTGAGAAACCTGTTACTGTTTCAAATTTTTCCAAATAAAACATAGATTGACTAAAAAACAAACAGTATTCTACAAAATATGTGTGTTGGCTACAGGTTCAAACTCTTAGGTGCTGACACACAAGAAAACAATATTTATGTTTTAGCTATACAAATACAGAACAAGAAAATATGAGCTTTTTGCACCACCACTGCAGAATGATAATTAGAGCTGTACATCTGCCTCAGTTTGAGTAAACCTACTACTTTAGCATTTTGATGATGATAGTACTTATTTATTTGTTTAACCTGCAAACTTACTAGTATCAGTTCATGTCAGGTGAAGTATTTTAACCTTTAGACATATTATTTTCTGCAAAACATCACTGCTTGCTTACAAATAAGTCTGTGTTGTATTCCAGATTCACATTCATCTGGACAGCCATTCCCTCATTCATATGTTTGCAGGATTTGGATACTTCCTTAAAATATAAATAGATGTACTGTGCTATACCACAGTTGAACAATATTTAGTTATCAACATAAAATGCATTGTATTCCACTCCTTGCAAGTTCTTTCTGTCAGAGCTGTCTGTGATATCACACAGATCATCCAGTTTGGTATCTCCCTGCAGGTCGTTATTTGCGAAGAAAGACCAGCAAACAGCAAAAGCAGTGACATGACTTTTCAGCAGTTTGTTTGGCTGATAGTCTTTACATAAAAATATGTGGGTAATTAGTACAGTTCTATTCTAAAGGCATCTTCTTTGCTTATATTCTTTGATACATATTATAAATTAAACTGTAGTCTCCCACACTTTTAATTCTATTGGAGTACTCATCAAATGTCCATGTGAGAATATTTAATGTCTCCCTGTACCAAGTAAGAAGGAAATACAGCTTAGACATTTCTGCAGTGGTTTTATACAGAAACAGATGGGACTTCATTATCAAACAAGTATAAAACATTTTCACACACATCTGGTTCTGAGGGATTTCAGTGTCCATCTCTGCTAACCAATAAAGATGTGCGGTAGTTCTTATATTCATCTGGACAACCACTTTCTCTTGTTCCTCATTCAGACTTTTACCGGACTTGGATAAATCTCTAAAATTCGAATAGCTGCTATGTGTCATATCACAAATGGAAAAGAAACCAGAACTCCCTGTTCCTTATAGCTTCTTTCTGTCTGAGATATCACTCAATTAAAAGCCAACAACAGTCAAATCATCCAGTTCTGTTTTGGCCTACAGGCCATTACTTGCAAAGACCATCAAATAACTAAAACAGCAGGGAAAAGACTTTTCCACAAATTATTTGTCTGATATTCTTTGACTCAAGAGACTTGTGTGGGTAATTATTGCAGCTCTAATCTAAATGCATCTGCTTTGCTTGAATTCTTTGATGTATCCACTAAATGAAATTGTAGTCTCCCAAACTTTAATTCCACTATGTTCCTCATTAAATGTCCATACAAGAACACTTAGTTTCTCCCAATACATAACAAAAGGGAGATAAAGCCTAGAATTTGACTACAAAGCCCCCGTTATCATGACCTTCATTGTTGCAGTGATGTTATACAGAAACAGACTTTATTACCAAACAATATCAAATATTTTCACGTACACATACATGTATACACACACACACATCTAGCACTGAAGGATTTCAGTGCCTGTGTCTGCAATAAAACATGGTTAGACTATGGACTACTGGTGGTAGATAGCCCAGCTACAGGTTTCGTATACCTTACACAAATTATTGCTTCTATTATGTCAAGAATACTGTAGAGTTAATTCTCTATTAGTCAATGTGATCTTTGACAGAATTAAGCATTATTGCAATTCTTACTGTTTCTATATGCAAACGGTTACTTTTTTCAACATTTTACACACACACACACACACACACACACACACACACACACACACTCACATACATATATGTATGTATGTATTGTATGTATAAATGCTATACACACACAGATATATTATACATGTACAAACACTTGCATGTGTGTATATAGATATCTATATCTATGGATATAGATATCTATACACACACACACACACACACACACACACACACACACACACACACACACACACACGTGTGTGCATATCTGTCTACGTCTGAATGAGACATATAGATATATATTTAGAGAAATAGACAAATGCAGATACAGCTATAGCTATCGATACAAATATACATAGTAAAACTGTTTTACACAACTTCCCAAGGATTTTCATATCTGCTTTTCTTCCTATTTCTTTCTCAGTTGTCGGCCTTCTTGTAATCTTTTAAGATTTAAGTCAAAGTCAAAGTAAATTTTATTGTCATTCAGACTCCACAAGAAGTGCAACTGAACAAAATTACATTACTCCAGGCTCTTTGTGCAAAATCTAACATATACAACAACTCACATTACTACATTTAGACATTCCTACTATATAATATTTACTGTTTTACATATCAACAGATATTTACTAAGCTAAAGAGACACTGTATTTATTGCACAGAATTCCAGAGCTGCTACTTATTGCACAGGATTCTGTTGGCACTAGTCTAAGGAAACAAAATATTTATTGCACAAAAATTTCACGGCTGTTTATTATTGTATAGGATGCTGTTTTAGCATCAGCGGATACTGCACAAAAATAAGGTTATACTCTGTTAGCTAAATTGCACAGTGTATTTAAGACCTTTTAAGGTCATTGCACTCAAAACTGCTTATCACCCGTGATATTACTTAGTATCCCTGATGTCAAGGGAAATTTAAGTTGCTATTAGAGTTCAGTAGCCTGATGGTCAGGGGATAGAAGCTTCTGATAAATCTGGCCATTTTGCAACTTATGCTACAATAATGCCTCCCAGATGTTAGGTGCAGAAACAGTCCATATATAGGGTGAATGCAGTCCATGACTATTTTCCTGGCTCTGTTGAGACAATGAAGCTGGTGCAAGTCTTGAATAGATGGTATAGTGGTCCTGGTAATATGTTCTGCTGCTTTAACCACTCTTTGGAGAGACTTGCGGTCTGTGGTGGAGTAGTTGCCATAGCAGGTTTAAACTGTTTGCCAGGATGTTCTCAGTTGTGCCCTTGTGAAAACAAGGGCTAGTAGATTTGCTCTTCTTAACCTTTTCAGAAAGTGTAGGTGTTGCTGTGCTTTCTTGACAATGGCATTTATGTTCACACACCAAGACAAGTCTTCTGAGATGTACACACCAAGAAACTTTGTGCTTTTTAGCCTGTCCACTGTTTCCCCATTGATTGTAAGTGGGGAATGTTTCTTATGGTTTCTTCTGAAATCCACAATTACCTCCTTGGTCTTATTCACATTGAGTGCCAGATTGTTGTTACCACACCAAGTTATGAGTTGACTCACCTCCTCTCTATAGGCTGTTTCCTCTTCATTGCTGATGAGACACATAACTGTGGTATCATCTGCAAATGTGATTATATGATACTTGACAGTGCTGTTATATGTTAGCAGAGTAAATACCAGAGGCTCAGAATATAGCCTTTTGGTACACCAGGTGATACTATTTGAGGTGTTCATTCCTGCACATATTGTTTGTGGCCTTTCAGTAAGGACGTCCAGAATCCATTTGCACATTGGTGTGCTGACACCTAATTGAGTAGGTTTCTCTATCAGTTGCTGAGGTATGGCTGTGTTGAATGCCGAACTGAAATCAATGAAGAACATGCACATGTACCTCTTGTTGTTTTGCAGGTGGTCCAACAATAGATGGAATGCCATTGAAATAGCATCTACCATGGGTCAATTTGGTTTGTACACAAACTGGAGCGGGTCCGAGGATGACGGAAGTCTGGATGTTAAGTGGTCCTTGACCAGCCTTTCTAGGCACTTCATTACTATGGAGGTGAGAGTGACAGGGTGGTACTCATTGAGGTCCTTTGGTGGAGACTTCTTAGGTAGAAGTATTATTGTGGTGTTCTTGAAGCACCTGGAAACAATGGCCTATTTCAACAAGGTATTGAATATGTCTGTGAGTACGTTTGTCAGTTGTGCAGCACAGTCTCTTAGGACCCTTCCCAGAATGTTATCAGCACCAGCCATTTTTGCCAGATTTATCCTCCTCAGGGTTCTATGGACATCAGTTGGATTTAGGCTGAGTACTTCTTTGTTCTGGCTTGTTGCCGCTTTCATTGGTTTCATGCTGTTTCCTTCTTCAAACTTGCTGAAATATACATTATGCTTGTTCAGGAATTCAGTGTTGTCCTCACACTGAGAAGAAGTAGGTTTGAATCCAGTATGGCCTGAATAACTTGTCATAGTTGCCTTGCATCCTTTTCATCAGAAAAGTGATTTTGGAGTTTCTGACCATATGCCCTTTTCGGGTCTATATGACTACACCGAAAGATCAGAACAGTGAATGTATGTACATCGACACATTTACGTCGATGTACATACTGAGCGAAACACCTAAACAGAGAAAACCAGAACGCCGAACGTGTTTCATCATCATAATGCGCCACACAGGTAAGTAAAATCTAAACTAAAATATTACATTAATTAGCTTTTGCAGGGGGGCAAGCCCCCCTGCACCCCCCACACCCCCTACTCAAATATACAAACTCCGAGACTGCACTACAGTGGGGAAAAGGATATACTTCCTTATCCCCACCATCGTGCTGCTAGCTATGGAACACGTTTGGCGTTCCGGTTTTCGCTCTTTAGGTGTTTCGCTCTGTATGTACATCGACGTAAATGTGTCGTTGTACATACATTCGCTGTTCTGATCTTTTGGTGTACTCATATAGAACCGCCCTTTTCACCACTCTCACACCCTTTTTTACGTTTTCTTTTGGTGTGCCTGAGCTCATCCTTGTTTCCCTCCTTGAAGGCAACATTCCTTAATTTCAGGCACTCATACTCTCTGCTTTTGAGCCTAGGTTTCTGGTTGGCCTGTGTGATGATACACTTGTTGACTATTACATAATCTACACTTTTGGATGTGTAACCCAACACAGACTCTGTGAACTACTCCTCCAGGTTGGTTTGCTGATTTACAGTGGCTGCCTCTCTGAACATATTCCAATCTGTACATTTAATGTAGTCTTGGAGTTCTGATACTGCTCCCTCTGGCCATACCCTTATTTGCTTGTTGGAGGGCTTTCCTCAGGTTAGTAATGGTCTGTACTCTGGAACTAACATGATGGAGATATGGTCTCAGTTGCCCATGTGTGAATAAGGCAATGCCTTGAATGCCAGTTTAACACTAGTGTAGACTTTATCGAGTATGTTCTTACCCCTGGTTGCAAAATCCACATGTTGGTAATAGTGAGGAAGGACTGACTTCAGGTTGGCCTGGTTGATGTCTGCTGTTATTATGTGCCCATTTTCCACATTTTGATTTTGTATAGGGTAGCCAGTGCTTTATTTGTATTAGCACTGGGAGAAATGTATACAGCTGTAATGCTTACACCATTAAATTCCCTTGGCAGGTAGAAGGGTTTGCACTTTAGTGGTATAAACTCTATGATATCAGAGCAGTTACCATCCTATTTCAAATGTGTTGTAGTGTACAAAGTTGAGATGTGCAAGCCTAACATTTTTTCCCTCATACCTTCCCAAGAATGTTCATTCTGGTATTCTTCCTGCTTCTTTTTCAGTTATCTGTTTTTTCCTCACCTTTTCAGACTTATAATCCCATTCCATTCCCATATGTACAAAGCTGACCTTTGCAGCTTGGCTTCTTTTTTATCTTTCTAATATAATGGGGTTGTAATAAACCTGTTTAACAGCATACGTGCATTATAAACATCATTTTATACCAGCTTTCTCACAAGTCATCACTACTTCAGACTGTTCTGAGTCTGAGGATTCTACAGCTTTGCTTGGTTGATATGTGGGTGCAGTACTGTCAGATAAGAAGGTATATGCATCCTGTTAAGGGACATGTAGAGGATCTGTGGGTGGTACCAACTCATAGCTCCCGCATTTATTCCATCACTTATGCTTCTAAGCAACTACTGGCCTGAGCCCTTTGCAGAGACCTGATACTTGTCATTTTAAACTTCATGTTGTTGGAGTGATACCATAACAAAGCCAACCCCCATCAGCAGAATTCTCAGTTCCCATCTAGAATTCTGAGATGCAAGTTTTACAGGTAAATGGACAGAATGTTTTCTAATTAATCTATACAGTTTCTCTTTTTATCCAAACTTGTCTATAGGACAGTATTAACACAATTAGGTCTGATCTGGTCAGTTGTACATATAATCATGCTGCCATTGCTTTGCAATATCACCTCAGAGCTTATTGCACAAGAAAAACTCAATTCACTGATGCCTGCTTGTGGGGTAAGCTTGGTCATTTGGGGAAGGCTGGCCAAAAGATTGCATGAAAATATCGGACAAAAACACGAGATCTGCTGAGACTGAGCATTGCAGGTAACCGTTGTGCAGCTGCTTGCTTGTCCAAAAGCAGACAAGGATCCCTGTGATGAAACGTACTGTACCGCTGCATCACAGTATGAACTGCAATGCTCTACCACCCCAGCTGTAGAATGGCATTTCCTTACACCTGGCCTGAAGAATCTCATTTTCAGCTGCTAGCCTTGTATCCTTTTTTGTGATCATCACCCCTTGCATGTGACTCCTAGACAATGGCATGTGTCAAAAACTTGTCACAGTGAAACACAATGCCCCACATTCTTAGGTTCATAGATTATAAATTCATCAACAGTTACTAGGCATGTAGTCCATGAGACTAGTAAGAACTGCCCAGATTCTCTATTGCCCAGATCAATGTCTGGTTAACTGATCTGCTCAGGATCACACAGAAGACAAATTGAGTCTGAAGGAATCAGCCTCTGGTCTACAGACAGCAGCTCATTAACAGCTCACAGCTTTTATTGTCTGAGTCACCCGCCTACCCACAAGGCAACTGTTAAAGCTCTCTGCAGATTGACCTCCCAATTCCTGACTTCATGACTCAGTAACAGTGTTAAAATCTTCAGCATCCAAGTGTGAGGATGTGTGGTATTACCAGCTATGCCAGGAGAAGTAGGACAGTGGATGTGTAACATATGCCAGCATAGCCAGCTGGAGTTTTGTAAATAATTATATGTAATTTGAATATCAAACGTTTGGAATTATAATCAGTGGAGAGACTGCAGCAGGCAAAACAGATGGAATTAAAATTTCTCAGAGAGACTCCAGCGTATGGAGGCCAAAGAAAAGGAGAGACTGCAGCATTTGAAGGCTGAAGAAAATGAGAAGCAGTGTCAACATGAGAGGAAGATGCTGACTCATCATCAGGGTCATGGAGGTAACATGAGAGGGAGATGCTGACTCATCATCAGGGTCATGGAGGCAATGAGGATGGGAATAACTGAGCCCCAGAAGCAATAAAGGTCAGTAAATCTCTTCCATAGTTTACGGAGGGTGAGAATTTTCATAGTTGTCGCCTCACAGCAAGAGGTTCTCCCATTCGATTCTCCGCTGGAGTGCCTTCTCTGTGGAGTCTGCATGTCATCCCCACGGTCGAGTGATGTTTAAAGACATGCAGGTGGGTGCGTGCATGAATGGGTGTGCCTTCTTTGGAGGTTGAGCGTTGGGCTGTAAACTTGGCGCTGTAAAAATCCACTGCCAATCATTAGCGGACCAGAGTTCCTCTGTGGCGACCCCTAACTGGGAAAAGCCGAAAGACAACAAAAAAATTCCTATACCTGAAAGAGTATATAAACAGTATAATGTTGAACAAGGGCTCTGGGTATGGTTCCTGACCCCTTTACTCCATGATAATGCTGTTAATGCTGTTTCTCAATTGTCTGATATTGATTGTTGAAACTATGATAAAGTTAAACAATGTATATTGGAATATTTTAAGTTAACACCTGAAGCTTACAGAAAAAGTTTTATGAGCCTAGATGCAAGGCAGATGAAAGTGTATGTGATTATATTGCTGAGTTAAGCACTTATTTTCATAAGTGGGTGAGTGGGTGTTAGTTCACCACTTTTGAAAGGCTGGCAGACCTTTTGGTGAGGGAACAAGCCCTTAGCACTTTGCCTGAGGACATAAGAATCTCTTTGGCAGACCAGTAGTGTAACTCTACAGATGAGATGGGGAAAAAAGGGGATCTCTACTTAGCAAGCAGGGCATCACTGCTCAAGAAGGGGACACCCAGTGATACACATGGTTGGTGGGCAACCTAAACAACCCCAACAGAGTTCACCAGTAACAGTGGACGCCACTAGTTCAGGTACATGTCCAGGATCAAGGTTTACATGTTTTAAATGTAACCAATGGGGCCATGTAGCATACAGAGGTCTGCAGAAGCATGGTGGGGAACAAAAGGTGGGGGAGCCAGCAAGCAAATAGGTGTGCTTGCAGATGTCCTGATAAGGAATGATTTTGATAATGCAGTACCTTGTGTGCATGCAGTTACACACAGTCAAGCTTTGAGACTGGCATGTGGGGATAGTAGCCTGGGGGAAACCCAGACAGACTCCACACGTGAAGCCAAGGCTGGTGAGGTAGCTTTTTCAGGGAGGGAGCTACCCTGTAGCACTGAGCCTGAAAGTGAGCCACAGCTGCTGGTAGGTACCAATGTTCCCCTGGACAGAGTGAAAGCAATGGGAGAGGTGAGTGGTAGTCCCCAAGCTGATAGTGAGACACCATTGTCAGAGAATACCAGACTTCCTGTGGAAGGGGAGCTGGGATAGGTCACAAAGGTAAAGTTGAGACAGGCTCGGCTCTCGGACCCTACATTATGAGGCTTGAGGGAGGTAGCCAAGGAGGCACATGATTCTCAAGGACAAGAGGAGTCTGTATGTATAGACAGTGGACCCCTGAGAGAGGGCTAAAGGGTGAGGTAATACAGCAGCTGGTAGTGCCTAGACCCTACCATCTGGCACTTCTAGCCATAGCCTGTGACATTCCTTTTGCAGGCCATATGGGCATAACATGTACCAAGAGACATATTATGCAGAACTTTCATTTGCCTGGGATTGCAAAGGATGTAACAGGGTGATGCAGGACCTGTGAGCAGTGCCAAAATGTAGGCAAGACAGGGAGACAAGGTCAAAGTTCCTTTGATGCCTTTGCCCATGACTGAGGAGCCATTTCAGAGGGTAGCTATGCATATTGTGAAACTATAAGTACTCCGGGTTCCGAAGGGAAGAAGTATATCCTGGTAGTAGTAGATTATGTTACTAGATACCCAGAGGAGGTGCCTCTGTCTTCTATCGAGGCAGAAAAGGTGGCAAATGCTAATGTTAGAGATTTTCAGCAGGGTAGGTTTCCTGAGAGAAATACTTAATGACAGAGGTGCCAATTTCATGTCAGACCTGCTGGCTTGTCTGTGGGAGCACTGTGGGGTGAAGCACCTAAGGACCAACCCTACTACCTCCAGACTAATGATCTTGTGGAGAGGTTAAACTCTACACTAAAGACCATGCTACAGGCATTTGCAGACCAGTTTAAGAGGCAGTGGGACAACTATTTGCTCTATCTGCTGTCTGCATACAGAGAGGTACCCCAGGAATCCACAGTTTTTTCATCCTTTGAGTTGCTATATGGACATAGGGTGAGGGGGCCTTTAGATTTGATTCATGATGAGTGGGAAGGTGAGCATGAATCCCACAAGAATTATGTTGTAGCATATGTCCTAAACCTCAGGACAAGGCTTAGGGAGTTCACAGGCATGGCCCAGGAGAACCTGGCAGGAGCCCAACAGCAGAAAAAGGTCTGGTATGACAGGAATGCTCAAGCCCAAGAGTATGCTGTGAGACAGCAGGTTATGGTTCTCATTCCTGTCAGATACAATAAGCTGCAGGCAGCTTGGAAGGGACCCTTTGAAGTGATAAGGAAGGTCAGTGATGTTAACTACATGGTAAACCTTTTAGACAGGAGGCAGGGGCACAAATTATACCATGTTAACATGATGAAGGCTTACCATGATAGGGAGGTCCTGGAGCTGAGTATTTGCTGTGGATGGCAGGAGGAGTCTGATGGGGGATCGGGTGACTGATCTCCTCAGTGAGGCTCAGACTGACAGCTCAGTGGGAGGGATATCAATGCCCCAGCAGCTAGCTGCCTTAGATCAGCTGGGTGGGGCTAAATTTCTGACCACTATTGATCTGGTCAAGGGCTACTGGCAGGTGCCCTTGACTCCCACCACTAGAGAGAGAGGTCATCCTTTGTGACTCCTTTTAGATTATATGAGTTCATGAAGATGTCCTTTGGGATGGAAAATCCCCGAGCAAACTTCCAGAGGCTGGTAGATCATATCCTAGCAGGAGCAAGAGATTATGCCCTTGCTTACCTGGATGATATTGCTATATACAGCCATTCCAGGCCAAAGCACCTTCAGCATGCCAGGGAGGTCTGGACCAGGGTTGACCATTAAGCCCAGTAAGTGTCAGGTGGGTATGGCTGACATCTCCTATCTGGTATACAGAGTGGAAGTGGTAAGATCAGCAAGAACCTGCCAAAGTGGAATCTATTCAGGCGTGGCCTGCCCCTGTTACCAAAAAGCAGGTAAGGGGATTCTTGGGGACAGCAGGGTACTGTAGAAAGTTTGTTCCCAATTATAGTAAAATATTTGCTACCCTCACAGACCTGATGAGGAAAAACAGGCCAAATAAGGTAGTGTGGACTTCAGCATGTTGACAGGCATTCCAAAAGCTTAAAAGGGTTTTGGGAGGACCCCCTGTGTTATCCAGTCCAGATTACAGCAAAGAATTTGTTGTGCAGGTGGATGCTTAGAACCATGGGGTGGCGGCTGTACTTAGCCAGGTTTTCTCAGATGGAGAACAGCACCCAGTTGTATATCTCAGCTGTAGACTCCAACCCAGGGAGGAATGTTATGCAGCTGTAGAAAAAGAATGTGTAGCCATAGTACGGGCACTGCAGAAACTTTAACCCTATCTGTATGGAAGGAAATTCACTGTAGCTACACACCACAAGCCTTAACATGGCTACATCATGCCAGCCAACAAAATGCCAAGTTATTTAGGTGGAGCCTAGGGTTGCAGGCATATGACATGACAGTACAGCACCACAGTGGGGTCAGCAATGCAGATGGAGTCTCAAGACAGGGTATGGGTGAATGTGTTCCTAGACAGGCTCATGTCCCTCAAAACATATTTCTCAAGGGTCACTTGAAAAACTAGCTAGAGTATTCAAAGGGGAGAGAGATGTGATGATGTGAGGTATTGGCAGCTATGCCAGGAGAAGGAGGGCAGCGGATGTGTAACATATGCCAGCATAGCTAGCTGACGTTTTGTAAAGAATTATATGTCATGTGTATATCAAACTGATTTGTACAGGTGCTTGTGTTGAAAATGTATTTGTGAAGCTGCTTGTGTTAAAATGTACCAACAGTAGGTCCTGCTGGACAAAAAAGAAATACACCTATATATCTTACTTTATTGCAACTGCTGAAAGGAATATATTCTAACAGAGGGTGGAAGAGAAGAGGTTAATCTCAGTTCAGCTAACTTTGAAAAACTTAAATTAAATTACCCAGTTTAGGCCATAAAGATTGTATCTTGCAGTTCTGATTGCAGCCAGAGACAAAATGTCAGTGAAAACCAGGATTATGAATCCTACTGCATTGTTCTTAGGGGTGAACTAATTGCTACCTGGAAGGGTGGAAGTTTTTGAAATGGTTTTATAGCTTCCAGATGCTATAACACATCTTAGCAAAGCTCTATGCATGTGTGTATTATGACACATATGTGCTAGATTCTGGTTCAGTTTTTAGTAAAGGGGTAGTGTGGCAACCAGAATCAGATGACATGATATAGGTGATGTCATCCTGTAGTCCAGCACTGAAATGAGGTTTTAATATTAGATGAGACAGAAGTCTCAGGACAGTCTGTTTGTGAAACCAGACAGAAGAAGGACCACTCACCTACATCATCTTGCCTTTCTTTAGTAAGTAACCAGAGAATAGTAGTTCTTTAGATCAGTCAGAAAAATATAGTGACATTAGTTAAGTACTGTTTTTCTGTATCTGTGTGAATCTACCAATCTGTGTTATTTTTAACATTTCCTGTGATTGAAACTCTAGTGATTATTATAAATAGATATTTAGTATTTTCATGATCTTTTATTATTTATTATTAAATATATTTAAACTTTTTATTGTGGCTGATCTTTTAAAGAATATTTTAACCTTTGAGAGTACTTGTATTTATTTGGTGACACTGTTGCCACTCCTGAGAACCTTGCTGCATTGGTCAAAAATGACCATTTCTATTAGTATTACTTTTACTTAGTATAACTGGGTATCCTTGTAAGAGCCTTAGAGTAGCTGGCTTTGGAGTGTCCTGGTAGCAGTATCTACCTTATAGTCTGGGCAGAGGGGGTATAGCTGGTAAATCTGTGCCAGCTTTTCCAGGTGTGTGTGTGTGTGTGTGTGTGTGTGTGTGTGTGTGTGTGTGTGTCTGTGTGTGTGTGTGCGTGTGTGAAAATCAAATCTCAAAGAGTGTGTGTCAGCTACTTAGAGCAGGGATACAGAGTACTGCTTTCCCAGAGAGGGTGGTGGAGGACTTGGCTTGGGACACTCAGCTGAGGATTCAACTCTACTGCTGTGGTGAGTGTGGATTCTTATTTGGGGCCTGGTGAAAGATAGGGAAACCCAGCTCCAAGACAGGAGTGCATTTCCTTTGTGCTTTTAAGGGAAATTGTGCTTGGTGTACAGAGCTGCATCTCAAAATACTGTATGTATCTATTTTTGTTTCAAGTGAATGCCCATCACCAGTGTCAGTGGTGAGGATTGAGGCTCCTGGATTACTGGCCCAGAGAAGGGATGTCACACCAAGTTAATTGTTCTCTCAAAATCCATTATTTTGAGCTCCATATCTTAACCTTTAATTTTCTTATCAACTGAAGGTACAGTCTCAACGCCTTACTGAAGCCTATGTGCACCACACCCACTCTCTGATTTTTGTCCAAAACAGTGGTGAACTAAGCCCATTAACCTGGACCAAAAAGCTATCCTGGTATACTTTTTCTATTCACTTGAGTACATTTTTTTAAAAACTCTCTCTGAAATGTTATGTAGTACATAGAGTGCCACAATTACCCTCCAAAAATGGAGGAAAAAACAAGCTTGTCAAGACCCTTTCTGATGTCATAAAGGTACTTAACAGGTTTTTGTTAAACATCCATAAGAACTGTTTAGAACATTTCAAACACTGGGGATAAACAATGGACAATGTCTGCTGGCAACAAACAGAGGCAGAAGGTAAAACAGCTTTAACAGCTGTTAGATACTTCACTCTACCACAGATATAAACAAAGTCTGGAATAACAAAGTCTTTTTTAATAGTTTTTAAAGCCATTATTTTTTTCAGATGGCACTTGTCATTTATGCATGTTGTCTGTGTGGCAGTACTAATTGTTTTTCAGGTTTTCAAAGGCTTTGAAAGCTGATAAAATATTTCAGACTATTATACATGTTTTCCCCTTGTAAGTGGTACTATAGTGGTACAACTCCATGTAGTACAAAAATTATGATGTGGTCACTGATCATAACCCTTTTTATGAGCTCTCAGTATGCATGCCAAGATTCATCTTTGTCTCAAACACATAATGGGCCAGATTCCAAAAGAGCTGCTCTCAGTGTAAGTCTGCCCAGATTCTGAAAGACTTGCTCTTGGTCTGACTTACTTCAGTGTAAGGCCTATCAATAAACAGGCTTACTATGGAAACCACATTCCAAAACATCTGTTCTAAGCCTGGTTTCAGTGTATGTGGTCATTTACATTGAGGGCAAGTCTTTTGGAATCAGGGCCAATAAATTGGTTGCTATCGGAGACCTAATCATGATCCTCTTTGCAGCTAAATAAACTATTGCCTACAGTACAGATTTGTATCCAACTCCTTAGACAAGTTTTTACTCACACAAAAATTATATAATTTTATACTTGTAAATAGATAAAAATATTTATGTTTCTTAAGAGTCATGTCAGTTTCCCCTGACATCATGTGTCTTACTGAAACATGGCTCAAACCTAACACTAAGGATGAGGAAATCATCCCACCTGGGTATAACATCCTTAGGGCAGATAGAATAACTAGAAAGGGTGGGGGAATTGCAGTTATGTTCAAGAACTCCTTGAACATCACTAGGAATCCACTCCAACCTCCAAAAGTTCTTAACCAGGAATTGATTGCCCTAAAGCTATGCCTAAACAACCAAAAAAGTATTAATCTCATAGTCACCTATTTACCTCCAGGCAACAATGCTGAAAACCTAGAACAAACTCTCAGCTGGCTTACCACCTTCTATCCCCAAGAAACAATAATTCTAGGAGATGTTAATATCGACTGGTCCCTATACTCCTCGCAACCAAATCCTCTCCCTATTAACTTACATGGATTCTCCCAACTTATTCTATCCCCTACTAGAGTTGGACATGCACAACAAAAGGAGAGCATCATAGACTGGATTCTTACAAACAAGGATCCTACCAACTATACCGTAGGGACCCTCCCCAACGACCTTAGCGACCACCTTATCACCTTTATTATAAAACACAAATGTCCAAATACAAACCCCCCCCTAACCAGACTTGTTAGGAACAGCAAGAATTTTGTCCCTGACCAATTTCTTGCAGACCTCAAGGCATGTAACTGGTCCATCCTAAATACTCTACCCTTAGAAGAGAGTGTGTCATTCTTTAATGACACCTTCCTCAATATACTTGAATCACATGCTCCTAAGCGACTCATTAGAACTAAGGAACGTATCGCACCTTGGCTAACTAAAGACACTAAAACTAAAATTAAACTCAGAGACCAGGCCTGGAACAAATGGAGAACCACAAAAACCCCTCTGGACCGCATCAAGTTTCTGCAGCTTAGAAATTCAACCAAAGCAGCCGTTATGTCTGATAAAAAACAATATTTCTGTCACCTCCAAGACAAACATCAAAACAATCCTAAAAAATTCTGGGCTGGTTTCAATCACCTCCTCCATCCAGGCAAATCTTCCACCCCCACACCTGAAACACTCATGGATAAAGATCCAAGCGAAATAGCTAACTCTTTTAATTCTTTTTTTACTGAGACCATCCAGTCCCTCGCCAGCCAGCTTACCTCTTCCCCCTTGGCTGCAACCTCAACCATTGACCCAACTCAACCTGCCTTCAACTTACAACCCACCTCCACCTTCTACATTCGTACCCTCCTGAAAAAACTTAAACCAACCACCCTAGCGGCTGACCTACTCCCAGCCAAATATTTACAAATAGCAGCTGACGCCATAGCCTACCATGTATCAATCTTAATTAACCGGTCTATCTCCGAAGCCTCTATTCCCTCAATCTGGAAAATCTCTTATATCATTCCTCTCCACAAAGGAGGGTCCTCTACTGACACATCTAATTACAGACCCATAGCAATACTGTCCCCCTTATCCAAAATTATGGAACGCTGCATTCACAAGCAACTCATTACCCACCTCATCCAAAATAATCTCCTGTCCAACACCCAACACGGCTTTCGCCCCCATCATAGCACAACCACTGCTCTCCTCTCCTTTGTTGATTCAATTAACCTCAACCGGAATAACAACTTAATATCCTCTGCACTCTTTCTAGACCTATCGAAAGCCTTCGATATGGTCAACCACAAACAGCTGCTCCACACACTGGAAACCTTTAATCAGCAAAACTACTATAAGTTGGTTTAATGCCTACCTCTCTGGTAGAAAACAGGCGGTACAGTGGCAAAACAGGATTTCAGACCTACTCCCCACTAATATCGGAGTCCCCCAAGGATCTATTCTCGGTCCCCTTCTTTTCTCCCTCTTCATTAATGGTCTACACTCTATCCTTCCCAAAGCCACCTGCATTCAATATGCGGATGACTCCACCCTAATCTGCTCCGACGACTCTCTCACCAAACTCCAAGTTACTACCCAAAACTGCTTTTCTTTAGTCGAAAAATGGTTCTCAGATTTAAAACTCCTACTTAATCCAACCAAAACCAAATTGCTTCTATTCTTCCCCACTCCAGCTACTACGCACGGATTAGAACCCCCTTACACCCACATCCCAACCTTCGCTGTGTCCTCTAATAATGGTACCAAAATCTTTCCTGTCACCCACACCAAACTACTTGGGGTGACAATAGACCACAAACTTAGATTTGATATGCATGTCAACCAGACCATTAAATCACTCAACAAGAAACTTGGGTCCATGTATAGAATAAAGAAATTCTTAACCCCGCACACCAAACTAACCATCGCCCGTACTCACCTCCTCTCCACACTCCTCTATGCCTCCCCGATATTCTCCTTCCTTCACAAGAAAGAGCTCAATAAATTATCCACTACCTATAACCACATAGCCAGATTCATTACCGGAATGCCCTACCGCACCCATCACTGCCTAAATCTACGGACACTGGGATGGCTAGAACTGCCCAACATCCTTAAACTCAACCAACTTACTGAGGCATTCAAAATTATTAAACATCCCGATAAAACCCCCTCACTGAACAATATACTTACCCCCTACTCTAATCTTTCATCCCTTAGGTCATCCAAATGTATACAAGTGTTGACCATTAAATCTAACAACTCGGGAGGTGAAGCTCTTTATGCCAATTCCATTGGCAAAGCCTGGAATGCCCTCCCAAGCAACCTAAGACTAATGTCCACTCTGCACCAATTTAAAATTCACCTTCGAGCTCTACTAAAATCCCAATGGCTATGCCCATGCTCTAATCCCGACTAATAGCTCACGCCCCCGGCTCTACCTGGCCTACCCAAGCCTCCACACAACCCAAAACCTTAAGGGTCCACTCTGTAGCCCAGACAATCCATCTTGACTAACTTGTATCTCTTTTGGATTATATTTACTATTACTTATTTGTTTTAATTTGCTTACTTATGTTAACTTACTAACTTACTCTAGTTTTGTTATCACATGTGTTAATGTACCTCTGTTCTTTGGAGCTTTTCTCCCCGGGCCTCCACTGAAAACGGATATGTATCCAGTTGGACTAACCCGGTCAACAAATGTAAAATAAATAAATAAAATAAAATAAATTAAGAGAGAATTGGGTATATTCTGGAAAAATGAGTACATTTCCTAAAACCAAGGTATCAGGGATAACATTATGAGGCTAAGAGCACATGAGTAAACATGTTGGGTGCAGTCCTACAGAAGTCATCTGCTATGTGAACATATAATGTATATCAATGAGCATAGAAAAAGTTTTCAGAACTCTAACAGCCTGCCACATAGCACATCAACTTGAAAGTGAAATTTAAAAGCTTGTACTTATCTGATTGCTTCCTACAGCTATATTAATTAGTAATCAAAGCAAATGAATACATAAATGTTTATATTTGCCTTAAACTGTAAGAGCAGGCTACTGCATTAACATTCAGGCTCATCCAGGCCCTACAGAGGAAGAAAAACAGTGTTATTTTTATGTTATTTTGTTGAATGAATTATGTTCTTTGTGACAGTTTTAAGGTTATTAAAGCTAACCTTGATTTCAGAACTTAGAGAGTTTTCATTTTTTGGATGCAAACAGAGAAGGTAGAGTCAACACATTTGACAGAAATAAGTCACAACTATTGCTTCCAAATATATTAAAAGCCCTTGTTATTATGACAAGAGCATCAGAGAGATTTATTTATTTATTATTTGTTGACCGGGTTGTTCCAGAAGGGCTGAAGCCCTTTTTCAGTGGAGACCCTGGGAGAAAAGCTCTACAAATACATAGCTAATACACAGGGCCGGTGTTAGCATTTTGGGGGCCCCCAGCAGATGTCAAGCTGGGGGCCCCCTAGGCACTTCCAGTCTATGTACCACCCTATCACTGCCACCCTTCCTAAGCAACCTTTTAGTTCATGCTGCAAACTTTTAGGAGTAGTATGCACACACTGACCTTTAGCTACAATATTCTTACATTACAAGACTTGTGTACTACACTGTGTTGGCCTATCTCACAAAGGGACATTTACAGTTACTGGCATTTAGTTGCAGCAATGATATATTGCAGCAACTTTATATACAGGTCTGGACTTAGTTGAAATGGTGTCCTAGGCATACAGTTTCAGACCTCCCCCATACACACAATAGCCTCCAGTCTTCCCCGTTCCCCCCTCCCCATCTTGGGTTTCGCATACTGTGCACATTGCTTTATTTCTTCCTTTTCTCACATTTTGTCTTACTTTTCAGCTTTTTCAAGACACTATATGCTCTGAAGTGCATTTTAAAGTTTTTTTTTCTTTTTGCACACCTTTTCATCCAATAATGGCTTGAACAGAAATTATGATTAAGTAAAGAAAGTGTTGCTGTTCAGATTTAGCTATCATTGCATCCTTTCAACATATATTTCCTGACCAAGACAGTACCATAATAACCATTTAGGAAATAAAAGAATTTCAGTTTTATTTTTTTTTTCTTTCAAAGAAGATGTAAGTTGTACCCAAGGGTTAATTTTCAAAGGTGACAAAACAGTAGCTCAAAATAAACTAGCAACCCTTTGTTGTCTGGATACACAGGTCCTATCTGGGAACTACCTGCCTCCCAGTCCCTTCCAAAAGGTTGCTTATGCATCTCTCTGGTGTTAGACTGGGATGAAGACAGAGGTTCAAATTGCCACAGCCATGTACTTCAAGGGACTGCTGATATACATATACTTAGTAGGTCTCCTCACTCCTCAACCAAAACTGTCAAAGGCAGCCATCTGTATATGTGTCCTAAGTGTGATTGTGAGGAAAGTGAAAAAATAATGATTATAGTAACATATTCTACTTTGTTCTTCCTACATAAGCTGTAGTAATCTTCGTTGGACACCTCTGAGGTATGTGAGAAAAGTAAAAGAAACAATGACCACACTATCCTCAATCCAAACACAAGCTTTAATGACCAGTTTACTATCATAATTCTGGGGGAAGGTCTGACGACCACAGGATGCCAAAATTTGGTTGGCTCTACTCATGTTGTCAAACCTTCATTCATGCGAGTCTTTGGTTAGCGAATGCAGTGTGCATTTGTACATATGTGGTCGGCCTTCTGACAAGATCACTGTCCAGTGTGGATCAGGATATTTGCCCTTTTCCCCACTGTAGTGCAATCTCGGAGTAGGAATATTTAATCTGCAGGGGTGTGGGGGTACATTCCTCCACATCAGGGGGCACAGAGGAGCTTTCTCCTGCTACATAGTCTTTTCCCGTGGTATGCAGTGTTCGACATCAGTCCACGGATGTCAAGAATGGTTGAAGTCACATTAGGAAGTTTGTGAGATTCTGACCTTCTCGACATTCCATTTTGAATATCTGAGTCAATGTTTTAACTTGAAATGTGTTGTGAATGTCGATCATATGATAGTAAACATTACTGGCCTCATGTTCACACCTCTAAGGTTGACTGTGAGGAATAACACCACAACCCCCCATATAACCTACAGCAGCTTTCTGTACACACATCTGAATGGGGCTGATTTTAGAATTGGTGCAATTGAGAGCAGAGGCCATTATCAGTTTTATCCTAACAGTGTCATATCACAGCCCTGTTCAGGTTAAAGAGCATAATCAGAAATTTAATATATTTTTTCTCCTGATTTTTCCTTAACCAAGTGTTTGTGAGGCCCCCATACAGTCAATGATGATTTAGGGAGCTCCCTGTATCCATTTATACAGTCTAGGGAGTAAGGATTCCCCCAGAGTCTTAGAAGATCTAAGTGTCTGAATGTTCCATGATATATTTTATGAGCTTCTCAAATATAATTTCTTGTTAGCTACAGTTTTTAGTAACACTCAGAAGAATAATGTTGTGTGTCCTGGAATTGTTGTGTGTGCACAGATAAAACTCACTAACATTTTTACACACACACACACACACACACACACACACACACACGCGTACACACACACACACACACACACACACACACACACACACACACACACACACACACACACACACACACAGAGTAATGTTTAAAATGTGTTCCTGATGTTGAGCCTTTATTCTGCTATTATTGGTATTGCACTGAATTCTTCAGTGAAGAAGTTGAGAGTTACAGTATCTGGTATTCTGCAAGTATTTATAAAACTCCCTAAATGAGAAAACCATCAATGAAGATCAGAAGTATTAGCTCTTCTTAAAATCCAAGGTATGCATGGACACTGGTCACTGGGCTGCTGACCTCTCTAGTGCTTGCCTTGCTCATGTTCATTATCAGCTTTATCCTAACAGGTTCATATCACACACCTGGTCAGGTTAAAGAGAATAATCAGGAAATTAATACATTTTTCTTCTCATTTTCCCCAACCAGCAGCAGCTTTTGTGGGGCTCCCACACAGTGGAGGATGATTAAGGGGGGCCCCTTTTAACCACAGGTATCGCAGATACCAGAAGTTGGCTATGTTGTTAGTTTTAGTGTACAGAATGTCCACCAGCAGGATTTAACTAAACTCTATGTTAGTGGTAAAATATTTAATGGAATTGTGAAGGATCTTGCTTGATAAAACGCTTTTACTATAAGCAACGATATTTTTGAATTTTAAAGGAGATATAAATAAGCATTATTACCCACCTGTTTTATTAAGTATACAAGATTGATGTACTAGCTTTTGTTGGTTTGACAGACATGTTACAAAATATCTAAGTAAGATAACTTGCTGTGGTTGGGGCTTCCCCCAGGAACAGGGGGCCCCAGTGACCACAGGGTTCGCTGGTGCCTAAAGCCGGCTATGCTAATACAAAGACATCTAAGCATAGTCATATAAAACAAGATGTACAAAATTTAACAAAATTATAAATTAGAGAAATAAGACATAAGATTGCAAAATTGCTTGTGTAAATCTAAGGGAAATGAAGTACTTTCATTACTAAACATCATTAAACCTGGGCCTCGCCATTGCTCTGACTTGTAGCTCTGTCAGTTTCACAAAAGTTCAGGATTTTCTGAAACTTCAGGTGTGTAAAAAAGGGGTTAATAAGAACAGGGATTTAACTTATCACTACATATAAAGCACATGTATATCCTCAGCTATGAATTTTAGAAGACCTCATATCTCACGGAGTACAACTCATGCAACATTAATATTACCTGGTAAGAAAACTTTTGTGTTTTTAGTTTTACACAGCTGGTTTCTGAACACTAAGTATATCTTAATGATGATATAATGATTTGCTATTGATTACAGTATTTAAATGGGTGCATGTAATTTTAAATTTTAATACACCTGAACAAGAGCTCAGTTTCCTGGAATGTGAATGCTCAATAAATTAAGTTTGGCACAAACTAAGTTGTCCTGGGACATCTTCATGGGGGGGGGGGGGGGTTGGTTAATATTAAGGGGGAATTAAGTAGGTTGGGGAAGTGAAAGGGTTAAGTGGAGGCAGGGATGGTTGGGAGGAAGTGAGATAATGATGGGTTGGGGCTTAAGAGGTTTAGTCTAGTCACATTTTGGCGTGAACTTGCTACAGCAGGTTCTCGTCCGTGACGACCTGAAGGGAAAAGTGGTCTGGTAGGTCTTAGTGCTGTGGGGTTGATGGTGAGGTGGAGAATTTGGCAGGTTTGAGGTGAGTAAGGTAGTAAAGTTAAAAATATATAAAAAAAAAAAATGGTAGGTGGGAATTGGTATTTTGGGGGGTATTGTGCTTGCTGCAGATAATTGACATGGAAGTTTTTTTGTGTCTACATGAAGTGCAGGCTTGAAATGAGGTAGGCATGAATGTTTTGGGATGTGGGCTTTAAGGAAAGTGTAGCGGGTTCTATGGGGGGGTCACTAGTGTCAGAAATGAAATAGGTGCTTGGTACAAAAAAAAAAAAAAAAAAAAAATTGGTACTTTAAAAAACAGTTGAAGAGGATCCTGCTTTCCCTATTTCGGAGTTGCGGATTTGCAGATGGGCAGTGCAGCTGTTTTGTTTGTTCATGGTTTTGCGGGTTTTCCCTGGTGCTTTGGTTGCTTGTATGGGTGGTTCGCTGTTTCGCGGGCTTTCCTTTCGTTGCTTGAGGTACCGACTGATCACGTGTTTCGCGGGCTCAGAAACATGGTTGCCCTCTGCATGTGTGCAGGGGATCTGGGAGGACACTTGGGCCTGAGAAGTGGAGGGAGGTGAGTTGATTTGCTCAATCATTTGCATTGGCGGTGGTGGTTTTGTATGAGGGATTCAGCGGTCCGGGAGGTGGAGAGATTTGCATAGATGGTTTTGCAGGCTTTGGGCTCCTGAGATAGTAGAGTGGTCGGCGCCTGCATGGAGGGTATTGTGGGCATTGACGGAGGTGGGTGTGCAAGTTGGTGGGCCATGACTGCCGTGGGATGTTCCCTACCTTTGGTTCTGGTACCAGGTGACTGTTCTCGGTTTGTTCCAAGAGGGACTGGGGAAATAGTTAAGGGCAGGTGTCTCTTGGTGTTGGTTGGCTGAAAAGCAATGACAGCCAAGTGAAGGTGGTTGTGGGGGACCCATTGTTGGAGTGCTGCCTGTATAATTTGTTTTAACCACTGCCTGCTTGCCTTGACACATGTATCTATTTTCTTTGGTGTAGTCATTCTCCTTGTCTAGTCATGTGTGTGGGCTGTTTTTTATATCTGTATGGGTTCCGTTCACTTCCCGGTGCATAGAGGTTGTATTGTTGAAGCTTTTGGTTGGACCTAGACTGTGGATGGACTGTGCACATTTGCACCAGTTGAATGCCAGACAGAGACATGCTTCCTGCTGGGTTGGGGGATCTCCAGTTCCCAAGGGTTTTGTCTTCATGGAATCTGGATTACTAATCTTTGGTTGTCTAGTGGTCACCATTTTGTCAAGAGTAGAGAGCTGCTGGCTATATGCTGTAATAGTGTTTGTATGGGATTGGTTTGTCTAGCATAAACCATCAGATTTACAGAGGAGCAATGTCTCTGCCTTAGAGTGTTGTACTGTGATTGGATGGGAACTCCCCTGTGTGATACAGTTCAGTGTACAGTGAGCTCTGATGGCTGTTTCAACATGCCGATGTGGTTGTTTCTGATTTTACAAGTTCAGAGCAGCAGTCTTTAGCTTGACATATCATTGAAGTGGCACACTCAGTCAGTGAGTGCTGCTTCTTAATTCATTGTGTCTTTCATTTGTAATAGTTACACCAGTATTGGGTAGTGAGGATGATGCATGCAAGGGTTTGTTGTGGACGTGGACGGCATTTGGTCTGGCTTTCCATGGTGACTCTCCTTAGGAGGCTATAGAAAGTAATTATTGAAGATGAATTATTCAAGCTGTTCAGGTTGAAAAATGGATGTACTTGGACAGAGGTGATGGGACATTGATTCGGAGTTTGGCAGAATTCAGTTAGGTAAATTTTATAAAAAGATATAAGTGAGAACCGGCTTTGTATTTGAACATTACTCCACGGCAATTTTCATGTGGGATTGGGCGTGACCTGCATGATTGACAGAGCAAGCCTGTGTGAGGTTGCATGCGAAATATGGCCTACTGACAAGTCATGCAGGTTAACCAGTGACCTGTTATATATGGGATAATGTCCTAATACACAACCTACGAACCTAGTAAGAGGTTTAAGTTAAAGATGTAAAGGCAGAGGTGGCATGAGATGTAGCAGTGACAGCTAACCTGGAACATTTACTGTGTTCTATAATTTATATTTCTCTGCAGCCAGTTTTGATTAATCTTTGAGCCAGAGTTTGTTCTGATAATGCATGACTAAATTCATATTTAGAAAGGTAATAGTTATTTTTCAGTATGATTAATAACAAGGCATAAGTCATAGCAATATGGGCAGTTTATAAGAAAACAAACAGAAATTATAGTAAAGTCTTAAGGCTGCAGTCAGAAATAGCGACAGGCATTTGGGTTGCGGACTTCATGCCATTTGGAATATCCTAGTAGTCTATTAGTCTACCAACTTTCATTCATAGCTCGCAACTGTCCCTGATTTTCAGGGATATTATGTAGCTCTTCTCCTTAATCACTTCTAAAGCTAGTGACTTTTGCAGGGAAAGGTGTGATTTACAACTAATGAATGGAGGCAGTAATAGGACTTGTACATTGCTTTTTACTTTAGAAGTGTATATTAATTGGTATGCTCTCAGGTTGCTGATGTCTCCAGTTAATGGTACTGATATTTTAAGTGTTCGGTACACAGTGTTCCTGAGGTAGGATTTTGATGGGGGCAAATATAATGTGTTTGGATTAGAGAGTGCTTCGGAAGCTGTCAGAATTATACTGTAATGGGCACTATTTTGTACTTTTGCCCATTAGTTAATAAAGAGGTATGAATGGCAGGTAGTGGAGCTGTTACTAGAAATAGGAACTTATGCATAGGGACATGGTTTTGTGGGTTTGCAGGTGACTAAAACTAAGTAACAGTGTGGTTCTTAAGGTTAACAGAATCGGTGACTTTTGCTTAGGATACAGGTGGTGACTTACACTTAATACATAAGTGCAGGGATTATAGTTGCAGACGTTGCCTTTGTGCCTTTGGAGACAATTATTAATCCACATTCCCTTATGCTGCAGATGTCAGCTTAATACTAAGTGCCTATTACCTCTGGAGTGGTTTACAGTTGTTGAGAGCTGTCTGTGATTCACTAACAGCTATATATATTCTATTCCTAGAGGACTGCAGGAAGTAGGTTGGGGTGAAGCAGTTTATGCAGGGGGCCACAGGCAATGGGTAGATATATCACCCTATTAACAATCGTGAAGGGGAGGGTCACAGGACAGTTAAGATATATTCTTTGTCAAAAAATAAATAGACACATAATGCTTAGCAATTAAAGCAGATGGCTGTTTGGGTCACAATATAAACTTGTAATGCGGGCGCTTTGTCCGAGTTTGAGAGGTATTTTGTGGGTCTCTCATACCAAAGTTAATTGTCAATTTGGTTCCTCCATTGGTCTTAGGAGGTCAAATCATAGGCATACTAGGGCAAGGATAATGCAAATCCTATGCCTGGCATACAGGGCATTGTCAAAACCCACTCTGAGGGACCTCCTGTATATCCACAAAACAAACAGCACTGGAATTACCCATGTTAAAGACATAAAGCTTGCCTGTGATATAAATAGGACCTGCTGGAGGGATAGGTATATATCCCAGAGAGACTACCCCATCTGTGGAACAGGCTCCCCATTCATGTGAAGCACAGTTGTCCTTGAAGAGGTCTTGGAATGTGTTATTTGGAATGTGTGTTATGTATTTCTGATGTTTTATATGTCCTTTTCTTTCTTGCAGATGGGGTGTTGGAATGCTGTGGTGGGAATTTGAAATAGGTGGGTATAAGGTGGAGCTTTTTCATTACAATTAGAGGGTTTAATTTTGTCCTTTTCTGTGTAGATGGTGGTGTGCCAAGTACCAGTGTTGGCTTACAGTGAACTTGCAGATGATAGAAGGGGAGCACAAGACTTCCTGGTATTGGTGTTTAGATGATGGTTTGCCGGGTTCCAGTGGTGAGACACAGTGAGTTCACAGATGAGCATGCTTTGGTGTCGAATAAGCTGTGGGGTCATTGAGTGGTAGAGGTCCAGAAGTTGATGGGGCGTTGGTGGTGATCTGAAGGAAAATAAGTGAAAGGTGATGGAGGCTGTTGCCATGGAAGTCCCAGTCATTTCGGTAGTGCACAATGGGGTTACAGATGGGGTACTGCATAGATTTGGAAGGCAATGGATTCTGCCTTTGATTTTGGTAGCCGCATTGCATTCGTCAAGCGGATTTGCATTAGGGGGTGTTTAAGGCTGAGCAGGTAGAGTACTTCATTGGTGGGCATAGGTGAGTTTTCAGGAACAAGGGGTGCTGGTTGAGTGTGAGACTTGTTACTAGTTGTTTTGACTGGGTGTCGATTTGAGTTCAAGGGGTTATAGTTTGTGGTTTTGTGGTGGTTACAGGTTGTCAATCCGTTCAGGTTGAGCCGCGATTTCAGCTTTGAAGGTAGTGGGCTGAAAGGGTAGGTATTCTCTTGGTGTGGATGTTCGGTGTTACAGCGGGGTCACGGTAATCCTACTTTATTTATTTTCTTTAGGGTGTGTTTCAGTGAAGGCATGGCAAAGGGGTTTATGACGTGATTCTAAGGTGCTTTACAGATGATAGAGACACCAAATTATGTTCGGCCTGACCCTTCCCTCTTTATGGGAAGTGGATTGAAGAAATTTGGGTAGAAGGGAGGGGGAACAGCCTGGTCAGGCTGGTTGACAGAGAAGAGGGATAGGCTTGCCCTCTTCTGTTCCCCCTCTGACATCTGGATGTTCATTTCAAGGATCTGGGGAAAGGAAATGAGTAGTTGGAGGAAACTTGCTGAATAGATAAGCAAGCTGAGGTAAAGATGGTGTTTATTTGGTGGATGGTAATTCAATGGATGGTGTATGAAGTGAGTTGAGATGCTGCTTCATAGGTAAAGTAAGGGAGCAGATGTATGGACCCTGCTTGTTGGGCAGGGTGAGTAGGTACGTTGCCCTGATTAACATTACAATGAATGGTGTATGAAGTGAGATGGGACGCTGCTTCATAAGTAAAGTGAGTAGAAGTATGGACACTGCTTACTGGGGCAGGGTGACTAGGTACGCTGCCCTGATTAACATTACAAGGATGTTATGCTGTATTCTAGTATCAATTATATCATGAATAGCTGTAATTAATAAAGCTGGTGATCAAATCTATGTTATGGAAATCTAATAAATGTCGTCAAATGTCATTTGGTGTGATGTGTGTTATTGAAGGAGACAGGGACAAATTGCTTTGCTAGAATTTTGGTGTGGATTTGTCTTATTTTATTTAATGTATTTATTTGGCTCTTAGTGGTCATTAGCCACTTTTATTGGTTTTGGATTTAAAATATTTTTCCCTGACCAGTCTGAACAATGAATTATTTTAGTACACCATTATTGTTTTTGGATGTAGTCCAAAAAATCAGTGTTGGCTACCAGGAGATTTATTATCTCAGGGGATTATAAGCCCATGCTAGGGAGCTAGAGACTTTTAATATAGACAGATTATCATGTGTAAGGGCATAGATAGATGCATAATGTAAGACATTTATTGATCTCAAAAGAGTGATGTTCTGGTTACAAAAACTTTATTGGCAAAAGGTGACTTGTTACATACATTGCTAAGAAAATACTGTCCAGGGACCCTAAATACTAAACACACTAGAGAAAAATCAGATATATTTAAACAGTGTCTGGAAGGGAATTTAAAAAGTGGTGTGTGTGTGTGTGTGTGTGTGTGTGTGTGTGTGTGTGTGTGTGTGTGTGTGTGTGTGTGTGTGTGTGTGTGTGTGTGTGTGTGTGTATACACATACATACACACAGTGCAGGAAACTGATTTTGAAAAATATTGAATATGATGAGATTCAAACAAAAGAGAAGGATAGAAAATTGAATTCTAGTTTTACAGTTTAAACAACATCTGGAACTTGACACGTTCAGAGGTAATTTTAAATGAAAACATTACAGTAGAAGATAATCTAACTGAGTTAAAGCGTCAAAATTCAAACATGATGAGTTAGTTTTCATAGACAGAAACGTGTTGATTTGGTACAAGTATATGAATGGCAATGCGTTTAAGAAAACATTGACTAAGGAAATTAAAGCTTGTACAAATGGGTCTTAACAGAAAAATAATGAAACTATAAATACAAGCAGAAGAGCTAAATATTAAAGAAACACCGAAAACAGCTATATGCTGACTTGAGGTAACAAACAATGTATGAAATGTGAATGGAAAATACCACATAAAAGCTTGCCTCACGGTATTAAAAAATGGCAGAATAAGCCAACCAAAACACTGATCTCAATAACTGAATGTAAAACTACCAGCACTGTGATAGGGTTCCCAAGATAAGATGAGATGCAGGAAGAGAGCTAAAGTTTCAAAACAGCTAACCATGCAAGATCCTTGCTACAAGATGGTCTCTCAGTAAATGACTCCACATGTACCTCCAGTTCTATAAAAAAGACCACTTTAGCAAATAGTGTTTTTTTCCCATGCCCAGAGTGCACACCCTCTTCATTTGATCAGCTCCTTACCAACTGGCGAGTTCTTTAGAATTTATAGGAATACTACAAGATTGTGAGACAGGGAAATTATTTTCTTTTAGATTTGGAATGTAGATTATTAGATAGGGATTACAGTAAGGATGTAATTATCAGGGCAAATGTCAAAGCTCTGCAAGCAGTTAGTAGTAAGCTGAGCTTTGACAAAGTAAATGGCAGACTAGTGTTCATTCTGGTCCAGGGATTTAAGTGAAAAGTTATATTGTGCAATTAAATATATTACATTTTCAGAAGTGTTTACAAGCATTATCAGGTGTAACTGAAAATTTATATTTTCTGATTCGTATTTACGTAGTTAGTGTGTTACTTAAGGTCCCCAGTTTGTCCTACAAGTGATTACTTAAGTTACAGGAGTTATTCATGGGTCATAAGTAAATACTAGGTAATCAGTCTGCAGACTATTACATGTCTATCTAACAACCAGACATGAACCAGAGATGAGAATCAAACCCCATACATTTCCTTCACTAGTAACCCCATACATTTCCTTCACTAGTAACCCCATACATTTCCTTCACTAGTAACCCCATACATTTCCTTCACTAGTAACCCCATACATTTCCTTCACTAGTAACCCCATACATGTCCTTCACTAGTATGCAAGCCACAACCCCTACAAGTTACTATGAGTTTATTTGATATTTATAGGTTCATAGGATGATTATAGACTATTGGCCCAGAGGCCCTTATAAGCCTAGCCAAGAATTTCACCCATGTTCGCACAAAGTCAGCACCTGTTTCCTCTGTCCAGCAGGGATACAGGTGGGATCCCAGGAGTGTATTTTCTGTTTCCCATCCAGTCGTCCAGGTTCCTGTTAAAGAGGGCTAGAGAGGTACTCTGCTTGACATGGAAAGAGAATCTATTCCACAAATGGGGAGTCTTTAGGACACAAATCTATCCCTCCAACAAGTTCTATTAATGTCACAAGCCAGGTTGAGGCCTTGTGTGTGGGTCGCATGAGTGGAGTTTGACTTATGGATATGCAGCAACTCCATCAAGGCTGGGTCTGAGATGGCCTTGTATGCCAGACACAGGTCACCTCTGAGCAGTCTGTATGAGACTGAGTAGAGGGACAGGGCTTTTAGCCTACTTGTATAGGGTAGGTGTTTGAGACCCTGGATTTTCTGGACAGGAACCTCTGTGCTCGCTCCAGCTGCTGCATGTGCTTGGCGAGCTACATGCTGAAGGGGGCACTGTACTCAATAATGGGTCTGATAAGGGAGGAGTACAGGGATGTTATGATCTCCTTGCTCCTGGATGAAATACCCTTATTTATGATGTGGGCCATGTAGAAAGTCTTCCGTACAACAGAGACAACATGGTGGTCAAAAGTCAGGTTGCTGTCAACCTGGGTGCCCAAGTGTCTCATGACTGACTGCATACTTAGTACATTGTTATTAATGTGATAATTAGTGTGGGTGCCATTTTTCCCAAAGGGGATAATGATGCATTTCTTGGCATTCAGTTTGATGCCATGCTTCTGGTGGCAGTCATTAGTTTGGGTAAGGCCCTCTTGCAGGATGTTCACATCACTAGGGGAATATAAGACAGTGCCCAGCTTGCAATCATCTGCAATCATGGTCAGCCATAGACCACTTGTTTCGGCTTGTACCTCAGAAAAGTATATCCCAAACAGTAGAGGCCACAAGACCAATCCTTGGGGTACACCGCTCATTACAGGTCTACTTCTAGAGGTGGCTTCCCCTATTTTGACTGAGTAGGTTCTATCAGTGAGCCAGTTAGCTACCCATCTGGTAACATATGGGTTGATGCCTAGCTGGGAGAGTTTATTTATTATGCCCGAGTGGGGAATAGTGTTGAACGCTTTGGCTAGGTCAAGGTAGGCAGTGTGCACCATCTTCCCCTCATCTATGGCTTTGGTGACTGTTTTGAAGAAGTCAACCAAGTTTAACAGGCACAATCTCTCTTTGACAAAACCAAACTGTCTGGGGTCAAGTGTTTCGAGGTTGCCAATGGCCTTGTTTACAAGGTCCGTGATAATGCTTTCCATGGCCTTGCAGATCAGGATAGTTAGGCTGATGGGCCTATAATGCCTGGGTCAGTGGACAATCCACCTTTGTGTAGAGGGATGACAGTGGCTGTCCTCCATTCAGCCGGTGCTCAGGCTTTGGTTGAATAGAGTGCCTCATGGAGCTGAGAGCTTATGTCTAAGTCCATGTAGGATACAGCCAGGGATGTTATCAGGTCCCTTGGAGACTGTATTTTTTGCCTTTGAGAGGGCTTTGAAGACCTGATCCCTGGTGATGAGAGGAGGGGGGCAGATGCTGGGATGTTCTGGTTTACTGATGGGGGGGATGAGGGGGTGAAGTTTTCACTGAACCTGTCTGCCAGCAGGTTGGCTATATCTATGGCATTTGTGCATGTGGTGTTATTAACCACCAGTTCAGAGCAGATTTGTTGTTACCTTTGAGATTGTGAACATATGTGAAGATGGCCTTGTGATTGTCCTTAGTGGATGTGGCCAATTTGGACTCAAAGTTAGATTTCACCACCTTATTTGCTTGTTCAAAGGAGACATTGTTTCCATCTTGGCACCTGCTCCTTCTTGGTCCTGAACAGCAATCTTTTCCTATTATTACAGAGTTTGTTTATTGCTGCTGTCCACCAGACAGGTTTACTCTTCCTTGAGGAAGATGATTTGGTCCTGTCAGGTATTGCTGAGTCCATACAGCTATGTAGGTACTCATATAGTTTTTTGGTGTAGCCTTGGACATTAGTGCTAGCCCCAAATGAAGAGACAGTGGCTGTGAAGCTGCTTATACCTTCTCTGAGGAGATTGTAGTCAGCTTTGGAAAAGATTTTTGTTTGATCCTGATAAGGGGGGAGGGGTCAGGGGAGATGGTGACTTCAAAAGTATTCTCTTTATGGTCAGATCTTAGTATTCTCTTTATGGTCGGATCTTACCAAGGAGGATGACACTATAGGGGTGCTACAGTGGCTATTCATGTTGGTTAGGACCAGGTCTAGGATATTTTCACCTCTCATAGGGGTGTCAACCAGCTGATCCAATGCACTGGCATTGAGAAATTCGAGGAATCTCTGGGCATTCATGTTTGGGCTGGAATAGGTTTCCACTCCATGGTTGGGTAGTTAAAGCCACCCATGATCAGGGTAAAGAGTTGAATCTTGATGGATTCAAGTAAGTCCAGATAGGTTTAAGAAATGAACTGTTAATATATGCAGGTTATTACTGACTACCAAAGAAGTAAAAGTAATGGAAAATTATTTAAAGTTACAAAGTATTCTGTTGTCAAAGTTCTGTGGTGATCGATGTGATTAGGTTCACTGACTGGACGCAGCTTGGAAGTGGATGACATGATGATACAAAGGAGGCTGGACAGCCTGCATTTCCAAGAGATGAGATGGAAGGGCAGTGCAGCAAAACCACTTGGCTTGGAAATCAGACTCTGTTACTCAGGTGGAGGACAGGCTAGAAATGGTGTAGGAACTGTGGTTAGAGAGAGGCTTCAGAAGGCAGTGAGGGATATCATCATCAGAATTAATGACAGACTCCTGGCAATCAGACTCCAGTGTAATGATAGGACAGTATTAGGACAGTATTCATAATCTCAGCCTATGCCCCACAGTAGGGTTGTGATAGTGAGGAAAAGAGTGCATTCAGACAGCAGTTGCAGGACCTAATAGATAAAGCAGGACAACATGAATTTGTGTTGATAATGAGTTACTTGAATGCATAAATCAGGACAGACAGAACAGGATATGAGGACTGCCTTGGTCAACGTGGGTGGGACAACAGGAATAAAGAAGGAGAAGCTATTCTAGACTTCTGTCTGGTAAATGGCTCGATGGTAGCCATCACATGGTTCAGAAAGAGAGACAGTCACAAGATCACATATAATAGCAGACAACATGCAGCTCAGGTAGACTTCCTCCTAGTAAGGAAAAAGCACTGGGGTAGAATCCATGATTGCAAAGTCATCCCCAGTGAAACAGTCGGCCTACAGCATAAACCACTAGTTGCCACAATCAGCTGCAAGCAGTGATCAGAGAAGGCTCTAAGGTCAACAGAGACCAGGCTGAAGACCTGGAAACTGACTGGAGAGAAAGTACAGCAGTTCAAGGAATTACTCAGGGCTCTAGCACCCCAAAAAGTAGACAAAATAGGTGGAGTTGAAGAAAAGTGGTAGCACCTAAGAACAGTACGTGTTAAGACTACAGAAAAGATAAGTGGCCAAGCCATATATGGAAATAAGGTACATAAGGAAAGCTGGTGGTGGAATGCAGAAGTCCAGGAAGTCATCAAAACAAAGGAGAAGTGCAAAAAGAAGTGGGAGACAGAAAAGACTGACCAGGTTAGGATGGACTACTGGTTGGCTAACAAAGAAGCTAAGAAAGTATTTGCAATAGCAAAGATTAGGGCATCGAAGGCACACTACCAACTTCTGGAAAGTGACTTAGTAAGGGGCACAAAGAAACTACATCAGGTTGCAAGGCAAAGACAGAAAGATAAAGAAGATATTCAGACACCCTTCATAAGGGATGCCAGCAACAACCTGCTCACCAGTCTACAGGACATCAAAGGCAGATGGAAGGAGCATTTCCAGCAGCTTCTGAATGAACACTTAAAAACTCCAAAATCCAAGATACAAAAAACTGAGAAATTAAAACAAAAACAACTGGCAACTTCACTGAAGACTGAATCAACAAAGTTTAATGAAGCGCTTTTCATCCAAATACTTCTTTGAACTTCATCAGATACTAACATTTACAAAAATCAAGTTTAAACAGTCATGTTTAACCATGATTAAAATCAGCTGGTCTCTCCATCTTAAAATTTAAAGGAACAGTAGTTAAAAAAGCATTGTGAACATAATATGCATTTTCCTGTTCTTTAAAACTGCCTTATTTAACAAGCAAATGAATACATTTATCACAGCAGCAATATGGTAAAAATCATATATGAAAATTGTGTAAAAATGTAAACAGTCTCCTCATTTGAAAAGATATGTGAATTGAACATGAGAACATACCAAAAGGAAAATAAATTCAGGGGTTATGAGTATAATTTAACTAAAGATGAGCAAGCATGGTTCAACTTGATAAGATCAACTAAGGTACGCGTCATGAAGCCCGACAAAGGTGGGGGCCTTGTATTTATGGATTTGGATGACTATGAAACTAAAATAGAATCAATGTTAGCTTCTAGTTCATATCAGAAAGCATCCCTTAATGAATACAACACAACTAATGAACGTATCAAAATCTACATTAATGATTTATTCATAGAGGGAAAGACAGATATAGACATGTACAACTACATGATAGTGTTAACACCAGTGACACTCACAATGTTTGGGGTCCCCAAAATCCATAAATGTTTATTTGACCCTCCACTTAGACCTATAGGTGATGGCAGGAATTATGCCACCTATGCATGTGCCAAAGTGATAGACAATATACTTAAAAAATATGTAACAACAGAAGAAGTAATATGTAAAGATTCATGGTCATTCCTGCAAAAAATTAATGAGTTGAAGTATGACGAACAGTACAACTTCCTTACAGTACATGTAAAAGACTTATATACGTCAGTAACACAAACATTGGGCATAGAGTGGGTTAGTCAATTACTAAGGAAGAAAGGGGCTCCCCAGAATGACATCAGTATAGTGGAAGAATGTCTAGACATAGTTCTATCCCACAATTTCATTTATTTTAAAGGAAACTATTACCTGCAAAAAAGCGGAGTAGCCATGGGTTCCCCCTGTGGCTCTAGCTTCGCGAATTTGGTTGAGAGTTACTGGGAACATCAATTTGTACTCAATAAGGAAGGAATAGCCTCAGAAATAATTTATTTTACACGCTATTTGGATGACATCGTTTTACTAATAAAAGGGAAACATGAAGAGGTAAAAAATTTCATTGATTATTTTAATGAGACTATAGACTTCTTAGTGTTTACATATAATTTTGACCCAAACGAAATAGCATTCTTAGATGTCCAACTTACCAAAAATTATGTTGAAAAGAGATACCAAGCAAAAATGTATAGGAAACCATCATAGTCAAACATATTCTTGCACTATACAAGTGCACACCCTTACCATCAAAAAAGATCAGTGGTAAAGGGCCAAATAGTAAGGGCTGCCAGAATGGTGTCTACAGATGAGGACTTCCATAATGAGTGCCAGTTCTTGAAGAAATTATTCACAAAAAGAGCATACCCAGGTACTTTGATTGACAAACTAATAGAAGAAGTTGTGGAGAAAAGAATGGTGTGTACATATCCATTCTGAGTATACAACACCCTACTGGGTTGAATGACTATTCTATGAATGATAGTCAAGTTGATATGGAAAATCAGGTCCAGGTCACAATTACTGGGACAGGTATGAACCAAACTGATTTCACAATGAGCTTTATTACAACTTTTAACCTTGATTATCGTCACATAAAAAAACATGCTGATAAAAAATTGGAATATTCTGTTAGAGGACAAACTAATAGTGGACAAACTGGGTATAGAACCAAGATTTATTACTAGGAAGGGTAGAACACTCAAGAATATATTTGAAGGTGAGTGCAGGATCCAATCATATGCAATAGGAATGAAACAATGTGGTAGTTGCCCCTATTGCAAATACATTCATGTAGGTGCATCACTGCACATAAACAACACACATTTGAGTAACAGAAGAAAAGTTAATTGCAACTCCAAAATGAACGTATATGTGGCTAAATGTCAAAATTGTGATTCATTCTACGTCAGTAAAACCGAGCATAGAATGAGAGACCGCATATACGAACATATATATTGTATTAATAAACACAAACTGGACAATGCTTTAGCAAAGCATATAGAACAATATCCAGAACATGCATTTAAATTCTAGATAATTGATCAAGTGGACAGTAATCCAAGAGGGGATCCATTCACCTTATTATTAGAAAAGTTGGAATTGCTCTGGCAAATTCATCTCAATGCTTATAACAAAAGGAATCCAGAGACAGCGCACACAATCCGCACTTTATTCGAAGTATAAAACGTCCAAAACTAGATCACAAAGTTCGTAAACGCTATTACACATCCAGTACATGCGTTTTCGTCAGCCTGTAGCTTAGACTTCATCAGACCCATCATCTCAATGCTTATAACTTTCCAGGATTGAATGACGTGTTCTATCACATGCTGTTTAAAACTGAAAAGCTTAATGAGATGAAATACTGTAGTAACAACATTATAGAAATTATGTTTTACTTATTAATTTTTTACTTGAAAATGTTTATAATATAAGGTTAGATAAATGAGGAGACTTTACATTTTTACACAATTTTCGTATATGATTTTCAATAATATTGCTGCTGCGATAAATGTATTAATTTGCTTGTTAAATAAGGCAGTTTTAAAGAACAGGAAAATGCATATTATGTTCACAATGCTATTTTAACTACTGTTCCTTTAAATTTTAAGATAGAGAGACCAGCTGATTTTAATCATGGTTAAACATGACTGTTTAAACTTGATTTTTGTAAATGTTAGTATCTGATGAAGTTCAAAGAAGTAATTGGATGAAAAGCGCTTCATTAAACTTTGTGGATTCAGTTTTCAATGAAGTTGCCAGTTGTTTTTGTTTTAATTTCTCAGCTTCTGAATGAAGAAAACCCCACAGAAGCTGTACTGCCCCAGTAACAGCCTACGATGAGTCAAGAAGAGGATCCCACCTTAGGAGAAGTAAGAACAGCACTAAGGAAGATGAAGTCAGGGAAAGCAGCAGACTAAGATGAGGTCACACCAGATATGATAAGGATGCTAGTTGAGATAGGGGAGAAATGGCTCCTGAGGGTACTAACAGAAGTATGGAGAGAAAGGCATATCCCAGATGACTGGAGAATAAGCATACTCATGCCAGTGTACAAGAACAAAGGGGACATCCACAACTATGGACAGTATAGAGGCATCAAAATCCTACCACATTGCATGAAAGTTTTGGAGAGGAATTTGATAAATGGATACGCAGAGTAGTAGAATGTAAGATGGGAGATGAGCTTTTCAGATTCAAATCAGGATGCAGCGCAATTGACTCAATGTTTGCATTGAGACTTGAGAAGTTAGAGATGAGGAGATAGCCCAACTGGGCATTCCTAGACCTGGAGAAAGCATATAATAAGCTCCCAAGAAAGCTGATCTGGGCAGTACTGCAGTAGTAGAATTAGTGCAGGCTATGTACAAGGACCCATTGACTCATGTACGAACAGTGTTCAGCCTCACAGAGGGGTTCCCAGTGGGTGTGGTTGTACACCAGGGTTCAGCTCTGAGCTCACTGCTGTTCATATTGGTGATGGTCTTCATTAGCAAACAGGTTGGAGGGGACAGATCAACAAAGCTGCTGTATGCAGATGATGTGGCATTACAGCTAGACTCTGAACTAGAACTTTACCAAAGGATAGGCGAATGGAATGCATATCTGAAGGCACATGGGATGAAACTAAGCACAGATAAGACAGTGGTAATGGTAGCAAATTGGGGAAATCAGAAGAAGGTGATAATAGAGATAGAAGGGAAGATAGTGGAACAGGTAAAAACAGCTTCAGGTATCTGGGAGGGGTGGTTGAGGAGAAGGGTAGTTTGAATGAAGAGGTCAAAGCTAGAATCAGAGGGGCTGCAACCAACTGGCATAGAGTATCAGGTGTAGTCTATGACAGAAGAATGCCAAAGAAGCTGAAAAGTAAGGTGTACAAGACAGTGGTGCAACCAGTACTACTGTATGGTACAGAAACCTGAACAGTAAAGCCAGAACAGTTGAAGAAGCTTGAGGTGATGGAAATGACGTGCCTGATAAAAGTGGTAGGATGGACACTGTGGGACAGACAAAGAAATTAGGACATAAGAGAAGAAGCCAAAATAACTCCAATTGCAGAAAAGATCAAAGAGAACAGATTACGATGGTATGGGCACATGTAGAAAAGCAGAAGACAATTTGGTGAGGAAGATTTGGGATAGACAGAAAGAAGGTAAGAGGAAGTGAGGATGCCCAGCAAAGAGGTGGATGAATTGTGTGAAAGAAGATCTGCGACAGTCATGAGTGTTGAAGAAGGCAGAAGTCTGCCACTGAATCGAGAGAGTTGGCGACAGTTAACATGATACTCCGACACCATGTAGAAAAAATGGGAAAAAGGGGGATGATGATGATGATGATGATGAAATACTATGTGATTAAATACACGTTTAGTTCCCACATGGTCCACTGGTCAAACCGAAAGGAAAGTTATATAAACCACACTTCAAAGGAACAAAGCAGCAGTCTTTTACCACAAAAACGTCAGACCAGTAAATCCACAAAATCTACACCAGTAACATGATGAATTGTCAGGAGTCTTTCTTCCTTCTTTTTTCCTTTAATAAAAAGCTCCGATAGCAACACAGCAGCACCATAAGCAGTATAAAATCCACAGCTTAACTTCTCTAGCACCTCGGCTTTCACAGCCTTTTCAGAGTACACCATCACAAATATATCTTCCTTTAATACAATTTAATAAGAACACACCCCACGATCTCTCAATTATTTCTAATTGCATCTTAAAGACATATCATAAAAAACTTTTCCAGTTACACTCCTTGTTTAAGCCTTTTGGACATACAGTATTATATTTTAAAATAAACAAAGATTCTTTTTGTCTTAATTCATACTTGAAAGGAAAGTTAAGTCCAGAATACAGGGGCACATTACGGATGTGAAGAGTGACTACATAGCATGCACATAAAAGGAGTACAATGGGGGACCGGGGGGGTGAGGGGAGTTCAGTTAAGTATTTGGTCTTGACATCATTAAGAGGAGTTTATAAATGGCCCATGTTAAATAAATTAAAAACTAAGTATATTTTAAAATGTAATGCTCTTTCTCCTATACAGAGAAATAATAAAGTTTATTACACAGAAATTTGACATTTATAGTGATTAACGTAGCATTCTGATAATTAGGATTAATTAATTAGTATAATTATTATTAAATTGACTGTGTAATTGAAATTGTTTGATTGATTGATTTTCAAGTGTTTAAATGTTATGGTAGTGATGTTGTAAATTTATTTTTCTCCCCATGAAGGCACATGCTGAAGTGCTATGGAAAATTAAAACTCATTTTCTTCTTTTACTGGTCATTATGGGTTTTTTTTTGATACTTTCAGTTTCATGTTCTGTTATGTTCAGTTCTCCATTTAACATGTTTTCTTTGTTTATTTGTTTTTTTTTTTTTTTTTAACAAACAATGAAAATCTTTTTTAGGGAAAGGAAAGAAGTTTTACTCTGATTCTAAAAACTGATGTCTGCAGTTATGTTAAACATATAAATTTGCCACAAAAAAAATGAGTCTGGATGGCATATGACAATGAAGCCAGAAACCACTTCAAATATATTCATATTTTATGGCCTAAGAGCATGCTTTGATGCTTTCAAAGACTTACTAAGTAGATGGCAATATATTTATGACTACACAAAAAATAATTTTGAGGCATTATCCTTATAAAGCAAGATAATAGCAGTCTAACACTTTTACAAGGGATAAAGCATGTTGTACACCTAAAATGTCACATTACCTCATGGCTTCTGTAAACTTAAGCCTCATACAGTCTAAGTCTCTTTCATTTCATCTGGCCACTCCAGTAGCAAGACAAAACATTATTCCATATACAACACATTCAACATCCTCCATCACTTATAATGCACTTTACTGCAATGCCCTAATGGCATTCAGCCAAATCCTGGCTGCATTTTCGATAACTTGCTTTCAGTAGCCCCTCACATTCTTGCTGGACCCATCTCCCACACTTAAACGTTGGCACCTTAACTTGGTAAGTCTCATAAGTCTAATACGATATTCAAGCATGACGATTATCTAGAGACTCTAAAGATGCAATGTTACAAACACTTAAATTCACCCATACAGCTAAGATATTCTTAAATGCATGTAAAATCTCATATTAGTGAAGGTTGGTTATTCCAAAGTAAGGGAATACATTGTTTAACAAAATGTCTCCTTATATTTGTCCTGAAGCTTTTATTACTATGCCTGTGGGATTTACATGAATGTAATACCTTCAAATTCAAGTATGCCCTCAGAAATTCATTGTACATTGCTCTATAAGGAAAATTGAAATGCCTTTCAAGTACTCTAACTAACTTAAAAAGTGTAATTCTTTTCACACCTTTTCATATATCACATTTTCTCCACTAGTATGATTTTTGTAGTCAATTTACTTTAGACTCTCTCTAATCATTTAAGTTGACTTTTATTATAAATTCAAAATGAATTATTAAATTCCAAAATTAATCATATGCAGGTCTTAAAGAGACTGGTCATACAGTCTGAGTTTCTTGCAGAAAAAATGTATTATGTTGCTTGTATTATAGGTCTGTTAACTATGATATCGAGTGGAATGAATAATTAAAATTTTACCATAATTACAATACCCAGATCTCTGTCTTGTAACACAGTCTGTAAAGCTGTCTGATTCAGGATAATCAGCTTTTTTATTAACTGGTTTACCAAAAAACATTAGGTTACATTTATTTGAGCTAAAATGTATGTTATGATCCATTGCCCACTTACTAATTTCAGTTAAGTACGTTTTAATTTATTCAAAATCCTGTTCACTTAGCAGGTCTAGGTGGATATGACACAACCAGTCTTGCACCCTTTGTGTACTTGCTTATACAGCATAAGTAGCAGGCCTCATTAGTTGGCATAGTGGGAAAGCCCAGGTTAAACAACACAAGACCAAGAGATCACTCCTGAATTAGCCCACAAGTAATGGGTACTAACTCTGATGAATGTCCTTGTTATATAACAGCTAGACTGTGGTTGTCAAAGCAGTTCATAATTCAACATATTAAGTAAGTTGATTCTCCCAAAAGGTGGTTTAGGATTACCTGATTTGAAGGGATATTTTAGAGATGCCCAGTTAAGGCTCACATACATAACAAAAACAGAAGGTTGTAATTCAAATTGGAAAGTGAAGATGATGAAGCAAGAGGGAATAAGGACAGAGTGAGAATTTTGGATGCAGATCCTTAAGGAGAACAGTTACAATCATACACGGTATTGCATTCATAAAGTTGCAAAAGGTATTCTAAAAACTAAGCCAACTCAGGAATAGAGAAAGGAGAGTGTGCCAGTAAGGATGACTGCAAGTAGAATTAAAGAAAATAGGCAAGAAGGGGCTGGAATTTACCAGAGAAAGCACAGGTTTATAGGAAGTTACTAGCCTAATGGACCTAGGCCCTTAGCAAGCCTAACCATGTAATACCCTTGTTCCTTTCTTGACCACAGTTAGAGGGTCATTGTTAGCAGAAGGAATCAGTGATTAACACTGACTGCCCCTTTCCATGAGGGACATAGGTTGCCACCCCCGGGGTGAATTTATGATCTCTTATCCAATTGTGAAGGTTGCACTTTAAATAGGGTCACTGAGGAGCTCTGCTTCATGTAAATTGGGAGTTTATTCCAGAGGAGTGGCAATCTCTGGAAGACATATCTGTCTCTACATCAAGTTCTGTTTATGTCACAGGCTAGATTGCGATCCATGGACTGAGTGACTCTTGTACCATTTGATTTGTGGATATGAAGCATTTCCATTAGGGCAGGATCAGAGATCACTCTGTAGGCCAGGCACAGGTTGCCTCTCAGTAACCTGTAGGATACAGGGTACAGAGACAGGGCCTTCAGTCTTTCCATGTAGGTCATGTTTTGGAATCCCTTAATTTTCGTAGTTAGAAACCTCTGTGGTCTCTCCATTTGTTGCAGGTGTCTGGTGAGGTACATGCAAAAGGTGGCATAGTAATTAATTACTGGTCTGATGAGGGTTTAATATAGAAGAGTTATAACATCCTTACTCTTAGATGTGATGCTGTTATTTATGAGATGTGTAATGTAAACACCTTTCCTTACCACTGTGGAGACATGGTGATCGAAGTTTAAATTGCAGTGTCAACCTGTGTTCCCAAGTCTCTCAGGGTGGTCCTATCTATAATAAAATTTGCAAGGGACACATCTTTGCCAAAGGTGATAATGACACACTTTTTTGCATTTAGTATTAGACTGTGACTCTGGTGACAATCAGTTTGTGTTAGCCCCATTTGTAATATGTTAACATTGCTGGGAGACTCAATGATTGCACCTAGTTTGCAGTCATCTGTGAACTTGGTAAGCTACAGGCAATCTGCTTTTGCCTGGATGTCCAAGAAGTAGGTTCCAAACAGTAGAGGGCCCAGCACAGATTCTTGTGGTACACCAGTGGTAACTGGTCTACTGGTGGAGGTGGAATCCCCAACTTTGACAGTATGCATTCTGTCGGTGAGACAGTTTTCTACCCATCTAGTGACATATGGGTTAATCCCCAGCTGGGAGAGTTTCGTAATACCTGAGAAGGGGATTGTGTCGAAGGCCTTGACTAAGTCAAGATAGGTGATATGTAATGTTTTACCCTGATCCAGGGATTTGGTGACATTCTCAAAGAAGTCCACCAGATTTAATAAGCAAGACCTCCCCTTAATGAAGACAAATTGGATCAGGTCAAGAGTTTGGAGGTCACTTATGTCCTTGTTGATAAAGTCCATGATTATTCTTTCCAGGGTCTTACAGATAAGGCTTTTTAGGCTTATGGGTCTATAGTTCCCAGGGTTGGTTGATGGATGTCCTTTGTGTAAGGGGATTACTGTTGCTGTTCTCCACACTGCTGGAACAAAGCCAATGCTCAGGCTGTGCTTGAAGAGAGTGCCAAGCAGTTCCACTAGTCTTGTTTTAGATTGTTTAGTAAGCAGCCTTGGATGTTATCTGGTCCCATGGAGACTGGGTTTTTAGCCTTGGAGAGGGCGGATATGACCTGCTCTTTGGAGATACTAGATAGTGGACTGTTGACAAGGATGCTCTGGGGTGTGTCTGGTGGGGACAGAAGGGTGAAATTTGTATCAAATGTGTCCACCAGCAGGTTGGCAATTTATTTGCATTTAGTGTGAGTAGTACCATCCACAATCAGTTCAGCACATAGTTAGGCATTCCCTTTAAGATTTCCGACATAGCTAAAGAAAGCCTTATGATCGTCTTTAGCTAGAGATGGCTTGTAATTGGCTTTAGATGACTTTACAAGATATCTGATTTGCTTGTTCAAGCTGTGGAGGGTACTCTTCCTCTGGTTAGTAAGTTTCCTCTTGTTCTTGGATAACAGTTTCTTCCTTTTGTTATATAACCTATTAATACTTGCTGACTACCAGAGTGACCTGTTTCTTCAGGAGGACCTGGTTTTGATCCAGGCAGGTACAGACAAGTCTATATATTTATTTAAATATCTATATAGGGCATCTGTGTACTCCTCTGCATAAGGAGTCATTGTTGACTGTGTTAGCAAGGTGTTTGAAACTTTTTATACCCTCACTTAGCAGGCTAAAGTTTGCTTTGGAGAAATTATTCAGTTTGCTCCTGTGTGGGTGCCCATTCTGATATTTACTTCAAACAAGACATATTTATGGTCTGACCTCACCAGGAAAGGCAATATATAGGGGGTAGTGCAGTGACCCCACCTCATGATAGTGAGGACCAGGTCAAGGGCATTCAGACCCCTTGTAATGGTGCATACAAGCTGTTCCAGAGCATTTAAATTAACAAAGTCCAGGAATCTCAGGGCAATCGCATTTCTGCTTATGTATGCTGTCCAGTCTATGGAAGAATAGTTGAAATCTCCCATGACTAAAATGTTTAGCTGTATAGGGAGTGATTCTTGCAAGTCCAGGTAATCGATGTGTTTCTCTTGGTTCACAGTGGGCTAGTGATTATGTGGTAGGGTGTTTTACCTATATTTAATTGCATCTGGAGAACCTCTAGACAGTTGTACTGTTAACTAGTCTCGAGGTGAATTTGGATTTAATGAAGATGGATACACCTCCACCTTTGGTTCTTTCATGTTCATTTTGGGGTCTAAACATGTGGAAGGCATTGCAGCCTTGTATGGTCTGTGGCTTTGAAGCAAGTCTCTCAATCTTCCAAGGTGAGGATTGCTTCCAGGGAGTGTAGTTTTCTGTTGAGGATCCTGGCATTAAGCAGCATAACTTTCAGTTTGCCTCGAGTGGATTTCTTTATGTCATGAATTTTTTTGGTTTGACATTGCCTAAAAAAGGCACTATGGGGGAGGCAAGCATCTTTGCCAGTATCTAAAAGCCTAGAGGATACAGGTAAAGACCATTTCTGGCAAAGCATCATGGTCTCTCGACCATGTCTTCCCAGGCTGATAGATACTGACTCCCCTTGGACTGCCGCCAAAAGCTAAGCCAATTGTTCAAGTCAATCATTTTTTTGTCTGTATTGTGGCATCATCCTGAGTGAAGATCAAATGCTACTTAGTGCTAGTGACATACCTGCCTGGGACACACAATCTGAGAGTTCAGTCATGTTTCTCTTCATATAGTCCAGAGAGGTACATCTCAAGTCATACATTGAGTCATAGCAGTAATTGTTGTTGAGTGACTTGAGTGCGTGTGTAATTTGATGGATCCTGGCACCTGACAGGCAGTTAACCATGACTTTCTCATTGTCTAG
Organism: Protopterus annectens; assembly: GCF_019279795.1. NCBI lineage: Eukaryota > Metazoa > Chordata > Ceratodontiformes > Protopteridae > Protopterus > Protopterus annectens. The sequence goes on along the minus strand of NC_056747.1, from coordinate 429,190,976 downwards.
CCTGGAGAGGGGGACATCTGTGTGCTTCACTATGGAATCGCTTATGACCAGGACATTAGGTTTTGAGGTGTTTTGCCTTAGGGGCTTATTTGTTGAGACACTTGTATGTGTGTTGTTATGTGAAGTGTATTCTGTTCATGTTCCAGTGTGATCTGTTTGTACGTGGGCGGTGTCTGGTCCTTTGATAGGTTTTTAGTGAATACCTCCACATAGATGGGTCTATGTGATTTACCTTGTCTTATGTGAGAGGATAAGTGTGTGCACTGACAACCTGTTTGATGTTTTGTTTACTATTATTTGAGAGGACTGATTATCTTCATGGTATAGTTATGTCTCTCACATACTCTGTTTGCTTTAGGAACAGGCAAAAAAAACTATTGGGAGAAAACAACTAATATGTTTCGTTGCCTTCATATTAAGTGTAATATAACATGAAATGAAGCAGATGTTTTATTTAGATTATATCAACTACCACAATGTTGGGTAATTATTTGTAAAAGAACAAATAATATTAGAGTGCAATCAATGTCTTACAAGAAATAGTCATCTCTCTTTTATTATGTCCATATGCATACCTGGTGTACCCTGGAAAATTATGTTACTACTATTCCAGGATTCAGCTATGACTATGACAGCTATTTTTTCTTATGTGGCCATAAATTGTAGCTCAGTGTAATTATTTTCAATGTTGTGATCATTGCAAAAGAAATATTCCAAAAAATTATCAAATATGTTGCTTCATCCTACTCTGGTGGGTTGGTTTGCTAAAATAGGAAACAGAATTTATTTGACAAAACCCGTATCCTGTAATAGTTTAAGTGTAGTCTGTCTTTAGAAAGCATTTTATCATCCTTTATAAAACAAAAAGTGAAATGCAGCCAATCAGAATGAAATACAGAAAACCAATAAAAATAACGGTCTGACCATGCAGGACTAAATCACCATAAAATATATTAAGCACTTTCATCTAATTGAAAATGCATAAAAAATGACAAAACACACAGGAAGTAAAACATTTAAAGAATACACAGCAAACCATGTGATCAAAAAACATCAAGACTATTCACTCTATTGAATTTCTCTTTCAAAATAGAACAGACAAATAATTATTTAACCCTGGTAGCTAATTCCATTTGCCAAAATAGATGTTTTTTGGGGAAATTATTTTGCCAACCACCACACCCCCATTCTTCATGGTGAACCTTTTTCTAAAACACAAAATAGAAACGTATTGAAATTCAAAAAACAAGGCAAGACTTTACTGTAAAGGATTTTTTTAATTGTGATAGTACTGGTGAGGTGTATATTGTGAAATGTACCTCATGTTCATCCTAATATGTGGGTAGGACTGAGAAAAGGCTTAGAAACAAAATCTACCAAAACATGCATGCTACAAAAAATGACAATAACAGCAATGACCTTGCAAAAATACAGTCTTATTTGTTTGAATTTAGATAACTTTCTCTTCTGCGTATTAGAGAAGGTTCAACATCAGGATGGGGGAGGGGGTGACTGCCAAAATAATTTACTCAAAAAAAAAGAACTATTTTGGCAACATGGATTAGCTGCTGATAGACCACCAGGGTTAAATAATTATCGGTCCATGAACTGTATTTTGAAAGAGAAATAAAACAGAGTGAAATAATCTTGAATGGAGGGTTTAGATCACATGGCTTGATGTGTTTCCTTTAAATGTTTCGCTTCCTGTGTATGTTGTGATGAAGTCTTTTGAAAAACTATTCCCACTAGATAGCTTCAAGAGGAATGTTATTGATTATGCTAGGTTTGTGAATGACCTTTTCCTCCTATGGGCAGGATCGGAAGATGAACTACAGAAGTTTTTTTGTGAGGTCAATTCTTTGACCAATTTTTTGAATTTTACCATGGAGAGTTTGGATAGATGGATATCATTTTTAGATGTATACATTGAAAGGTTAGACAGTGGTCTACTCAATACAGGTGTATATAGGAAGTTGTGCTACAAGAACTCCCTCTTACATAGAGAGAGCATGCATCCTCGTTTTGTGTACCACAATATAGTGAAATATCAAGGTATAAGAGCCTCACATTTGAATCCAACAGAACAAGGGTTTAAGAATGAGTTAGATCAATTACGAGCGAGACTAGCTGCCAGGTCTTATACACCAGAAGAGATATACTCAGGGACTGAAGGGGTATATGATCTTAGAACTCGATCTGCACTTCCATATTTTGCAAACCCTATAGACTTAGAAGGAACATCAGAGAGAAGAACTAGAATCACTGATACAACACTGAATAATACACAAGACATTAGCAATGTGAAAGGGATTTTTTATAAGAACTGGTCTGTCCTCACTACAGATCCCAAATTAAAAGAGATAGTGGTGGATAGACTGTCGTTTGTCTATAGAAATAAGTCAAACTTGTACAGATTACTCTGCCAACCCAGAGTCCCCACAACAATTGGTAGGGGTGAGATATTAAATTGCACCAGACCATGTCATAAATGCAATTATTGTCCCTTTATATCTGAGGACACCAGCTTTGTACAACCTGTCACTATGAAAAGATTTTGTTTCAACACTACAGCTAATTGTGACACTCAGCATGCCAAATACCTAGCTAAGTGCATGACCTGTGATGCATTTTATGTGGGGAAAACTGATAGAAGGTTACGTGATAGGATACGTGAACATCTGCATAATATATGCAGCCAATCCCCACATAATGCATTATCCAAGCATGTTATGAATACAAATAACACACACAGCTTCAAATTTCTAGTACTACAAGTAAACAAACCCAATTCTAGGGGTGGGGACATAAGGAACTATACAGAAAGGACAGAAGCCAAGTGGATTATACTGCTAAGACCAGATCAGAGACCTGGACTGAACGACAGAGTCCCTATTAAACCGACCCTAAAAAATAGAAAGTTAGTTGTTAGATAAAGACCTGCAAGTCAGATGGGAAATTATATTTGTATACATCATTGCATATATCATATAATGTAGTCCTCATATAGCTCTTACATGAATCTATTATGAAATGTATTTTATATACAGTTCTTATATGAAATGGCATAATTTGTTGTATAACATTTTATTGATTCATAGCATATAACACACACATATGTTTTGATATACATAACATTTAAAAAAATGTAAACATTTTTAAATATATTTGTTTTTTCTATTTTTTTATATTTATATATGCTATGTTTTTTTTATTTTTTATATATTCTTTATATATACTTTTATAAACATAGTATATATATATTAATATATGTATACTTTAACTGTAGAAGTTGCTTTGTGGTTGAGTATTTATAAACTGTTCTTGAATGAAGCCTTACAGATGAACACTATTTTACTTAATTATAGAATTATGTCATAGAGGCTTTAGTATAAATGTTAGCATTACTTTTATGAGATGTAACAGGTCTGAAGAAGCCCATGAGGGTGAAAGCGCTAACCTAGAATGCCAATAAACCTTGGATTTTATACTACATGCTTGAACTATCACTTATAGCGCTACTAGTTTTCTTTGTGCATGGTCCGATCGCCGTGGAGTGCTCTGGTGCTGTTTCTTTGTATTAAAAATATGAGCTTTCATGTACAAAAAGTTATTCCATCTTGCAGATGGAATAACTTCACTAAAAGTGACAATATTTTTGCCTTCTAGCAATTCAAGAATGCATTTATGTGAATTAATGGAATACTATGTAGGTCATTTATACCTGCCTGAATGAGAATGTGATAATATTTTTCCCTGCCTTTTAATAAATCCTCTATGAAAATTGGAATATCAGCCATTTAACACTGGAAAATAAGAAACTGCAATTGCTTCTTTACCAAGATATCTTAATTTTCTTGCTAACATTTTCAACGTGGAGTCACCTAAGATATCTTTTGTGCTGATGGGTTCTTTGCTCATCTACCTTATTAGGTAGATTATTATTCCAAGTCATGTTGCATGTGTAGGTCACCTTTCTAATGGCTACTTCCCATACTTCCATCTCTACATGTTTGCATTTGGGTAATCTATGTACCCTGACCTCAGTCTCTGACACTGAGGATTCAGCACTATCTTCTCTCTGTCATTTCTTGTTTATCAAACTGCTACAGCTTGCAACTCACTGTGCATATATGGCTTCACATGTACCTACTAAGAATACTGACTGATTATGCCCCATGTTTAAATGGCTTACTGAATCTCAATTAGCTATTAATTTGGTGGAGCCCCTTTATGGCCCACTGATGTTGAGTGTTAACCAGGGCATGAGAAAGATCATTTTTATTAAAGATGCACACACTATGAGTTATATTTTTATTACTTAACATCCTTACTCTTTTTTTCTTGTTGATCAATTGGTTTCCCTCCACATTACATAAAATGGTTCATAGATTCATAGATGTGTACTTGGCTAATGGCCCTGGAGCCTTTACAAGCCTAGCCCATAGGATTACCCTGACATAGTGCCACCCGACCTTAGTTCCCAGTGCCTCTGTCGAGTAAAGCCACTGGAGTGATCCCCTGGGTAAATTTTCTATTTCCCATCCACTCATCAAGATTTCTCTTGAAGAGGGCCAGTGAAGTGCTCTGCTTGACATGTATAGGAAGTCTATTCCATAGCATGGGCAGTCTCTGGGTTATGAACCTGTCCCTCCAGCATGTTCTGTTGACTGTGGTAATGAGATTGAGGGCTGGTGGTGCAGAGGGACTGGGATTTCTTTAGATGTAGCATTTCTAACAGAGCTGGGTCAGACATGGCTTTGTAAGTCAGAAATCGCCTCTAAGTAGGCGATATAAGACAGAGAATAGTTGGAGTTTTTTTAGTCTGTCCATGTAGGACAAATGTTTAAGACCTAGGATCCTCTTTGTGAGGTACGTTTGTGGCCTCTCCAGTTGTTGCAGGTGTTTAGTGAGGTACATGTCAAATGAGGCATTGTATTCAATGATTGGACTAATGAGGGAAGAGTAGAGGGAGACGATGACCTCTTTCTTCTTAGATGCAAAACCCTTATTAATGAGATGTGCCACACAGAAGGACTTTCTGACCACAGTGGCAATGTGGTGGTCAAAAGAGAGGTTGCTGTCAACCTGTGTTCCCAGATCTCTTACAATGCCTTCTGTGTTCAGTGGACTACCATCGATGTGGTAATTCATGGGAACCGGGTTTTTCCCAAAGGGGATGATGACACATTTTTTGGCATTGACCTTAAGGCCATGGTTCTGACACCAGTTGTTGTCCCAGTGAGGCCTTTCTGTAGGATGTCAGTATCGCTCGGGGAGTTAATAATAGCTCCCAACTTGCAATCATCTGCGAACTTTGTCAGCCAGAGTCCCTTTGTGTTGGCCTGGACTTCAGAGAAGTAGATACCAAACAGAAGAGGAGCCAGGACCGAACCCTGTGGGATTCCACTTTTGACTGGTCTGCAGTCTGACTGGGAGTCAACTACTTTCACAGTGTGGTTCTACCTGTGAGCCAGTTTACAACGCACCTAGTGATATAGGGGTTGAGGTCTAGCTTAGTGAGTTTTTCTATAAAGTGGGGAATGGTATCAAAGGCTTTGGCTAGATCAAGGTAGGCTGTATGAACCACCTTGCCTTCATCCACAGCTCTGGTGACTGTCTCAAAGAAGTCTACCAAGTTGAGCAGGCATGATCTTCCTTTCACAAAACCAAACTGTGTGGGATCTAGAGTTTGAAGATCCCCTCTACCCTTGTTTATTAGGTCTATGATGATGCGTTCCATAGCTTTGCATATCAGATTCAACAGGATAATGGGGAGATAGTTCCCAGGGTCTGTAGTCACTCCTCCTTTGTGGAGACAGATGACTGTAGCAGTGTGTTATTTGGTAGGGACAAAGCCTGAGTTGAGGCTGTGATTGAACAGGGCACACAGGTGAGGTGCCAGTTCACTCTGTAGTTCATATAGAACACAGCCAGGGATATTGTCAGGTCCCATAGAAGCTGTATTATTGGCTTTGGACAGTGCTGTTTTAATGTGTGCAGCAGTAATACTGGCTGCCTGGCAATCTACTGGTGTTGTGACTAGTCTCTTGGGGGGGAGGGTTAAAGTTGGCAATGAATCTGTCTGCCATTATATTGGCAATATCTGTTGGCTCGTTACAAGAGGTACCATTGTGCAGTAGCTCATAGCAAATCTGGGTATTGCCATGGAGATTCTTTACATAACTACAGAAGGCCTTGTGGTTTTCTTTACTATCTGCTGCAATTCTGTTTTCAAAGTTAGCTTTAGAGGATTTGATGAGGAGTCTCAACTTTTTGTTGAGGCTGATAAGGGTGTTTTTCCAGTCTTGGGACTTCACTTTATTCCACATCAGTTTCCTCCTTCTCTTGTAGAGTTTGTTTATAGCAGGGGACCACCAGATTGGCTTCCTTTTTTTGGAGGAGACCATCTTGGTTCTGTTGGGTATGGTGAGATCCATGCATTTGTGTATGTGTTCATACAGTGCATTTCCATTTTTATGTAGATTTAGGGTCCTGAACTACCTCCTTGTTGCCCCCGATTTGGTTATACTGTTATAGTGTTCTTCTTTCTAGAGTACTGCCTACTCTAGAATTGTATGTAATGGCATACAATTATTACATTAAAAATTTATAGAATCATCCAGTTTTTACTTTCCAAGATGATAGCCAGTTCTTCTAATTTACCATGCTTTAAACATTGATTAATAATGGTGGGTATTTGCCTTTATCTAGTGTGTTCAGTAATCACATTCAACTAAGAATTTATTACTTAAGAGATCTTCAGGTCCGTACATATTTAGTTTATCCACATTAATCTATATGTGATGGTATTCGCAGTGATATTTTTACAACCAACTCTTAACTGTAAGCATAAATTAGATACTGATTCTATAATATTGCCTATTGTGAAACATTAGATGCTATATGCACAGCAATAACACTTTAGGAGTTTGAAATTATTTATTTGTAAACGTTATAAGAACACAGTGTGTTTTTCTTCAGAAATACCCACAATGATGTTCTATATTGCTCAATACTGCAAAAGTGTTTGTTCATTCGGAAGGGTCAACTAGAAATTGATAAATGTGTTTATAACAACACTTTCTTAAAACATGGAAACACAGTGTGAACCAAAGAAATAAGATTAGACATAAAAATATTGGCTTCCATACACAATCTCAAGGAGAAATTTCCAGAGTGCCAGTAGCCTGCAAAAAAAAAAAAAAAAAAAAAAGGCATAAAGCTCCATAGATAATCATTGCCGGAGTGATTATTGTCTGCTGGCAATGATTCAGTTTTAGGAAGATTTCTCCCTTCTTTGAGTTGGTGCGACCATGGATTTCATATAAAGAAGTTTGGTGGTTATTGGGGTCTTGTCCTCCACACCTGGTGGGGAAGTACAGGAGAGGTTGCCCCATTGCAAAAAATAAGAAAAAAAGGAGGGTTTTTTTGCCCTACTTGTTTTCAGGCATTTTTTTCCTTCTTTTGAAGAGTTGAGTTTCAGGAAGTCAGCATCTCATAGCAGAAACAAAAATAAAAACTACTAACAAATACAATATCAAAAGTGCCAACATAGGTGGAGTAACAGTACTGGAATTCAGAACTGATGTTCGACAATACTCACAGAATTCAGCAGTACTTTAATCTTAGGTTTGCTAGATGTACATTAAATGTGCATGTCACTAATAAACAAGTAGTTACACTAATGCCGAGTTCCTTGCTAGAGAGCTGGTCAGTTATACTAATCCCAGTTCTCTAAGAGCATTTACCCAGCTACTAATATTAGCTTTATTTCATCTTTATTATGAAAGATTAAGTATGAAAGAAAGCACAACTACCATTAAACTGAAAATTTGAGCTGATCGCTGAGTTGTAGACTTCTTAACTGAAATAAATCCAACTGAAAACTCTGAGCTGATCGCTGAGTTGTACACTTAAGTGAAATAAATCCAACAATGTTTTGATATGCTACCTTAAATTTCATGATAATAGAATCTAACTGAATTAAGATTTTAAAGGAAAAAGGTTACCAAATTATGATCAGATTTAACTGGGGGGAAAAAAAAACAGGAGAATAGTACATAGAGATGCTGCATTTGTAAGAACCAGGTTGGGGATATTTTGACCTCTAGTGGGTTCTTTGATTATCTAGTCCATGGATTTTTTGTTTATTAAATCTGGGCTTTTTGGGGCATTTCCTACATTCAAAGTATAGGTGCCCCCGTTTACTGTGGTGTAGTTAAAGTGTCTCAGAAAAATGGAGATTTTGCTTAGAAGTTCTTCACATATATTTAGCAACTTAACTTAATTTTCAGGGGCATGGGGTGCTATGAGTTGAAAACTGGTACTGTTTATTGTGGTTTGTATCTTAATGAGCTCTGCTTGTGGGTGTCTGAGAATCTGTCTAAACGTGAAGTGGTTTTTTACAAATATGGAGATTCCACCATAGTTGCCATTAGGTCTAACAGTATGGAAGGCACAAAACCCAGGCATGGAGCAGGTGCTAGCTAATCATTTCAGACATATTTTAGTGATTACACATACACACACAAACACACACACACTCACACACACACACACACACACACACAGACACACACACACACACACACACACACACACACACGTGTGCAACAAATGCAGATGGATCTTAAGGTCAGGCGTTCTCTTCTTGAGACATCTGTCATTGAGCCACCATGATGCAATCTTGTGATAGGTTTGTATTTTGGTTAAATTGTAAGGTCCATAATCGGGACTCTGCCTAAAAAGGCACTAAAGGGGTCTCATAGCCAGTATGTGGAAGCCTTGGAATTAGAGGTGCAAGCCATAACTAGCAAAGTAAGTAGGGCTGAAAAACAGTGCATCCAGGGTTGATACATATATTTTTTCTCTATCTCTCTCTCACTCTCACTCTCTCTCTCTCTCTCTCTCTAAAGACAGCAACAAGCTGCACTGTATAAATACTTAAGAAAATACAAGTGCCAATGAAATAACAGCTAGGGTTTCAGGCAATAATGCCAACTCTGCAGTAAAAATATCAGTAACTAGCTTGCAGTGCTATTGGATGGCTGCTTTCTACATGTGTGTGGCACCATTTTTCAAAGTTTTCTTTCACATTTTCAGATATGATATGTACAATGATGCATGAAGCAAGGCAGACAAATTCCTAAGTATGGTAGAATTGTATTTCATTCAGTCCCGACATAGAGTGCACTGAGGGTGCCGAGTAAGACAGAAATGCCAGAGAGGGGAAGAAAGTGATAACCTATGCTTTCTTATCCATGGATTTATGGCTATCATGCAGTACATTGGAAAATATACTTTGGGACTTTACATGAATGCTTATTTATAGGGGTGATTGTTTGGAATTTGTAACAAAAATGTGAGACATGAGATTTTTGTGGGATCAACTGAACCAAGTTTCAGCTGCAGTCAAACCATTTCTCTTATCATCTAAGACATATCATCTGTATCAAGCATTCCTCTCAACCTCTTAGCCCAACAAATCTGGACAAGGCCTAAAATAATGGGGGAGGTGTCAAGGCCCAAAAAATTGACACATATTTTAAAAATTGCTCTTATAAGCTTAGAAAGTTACTAAAATAACATGATTTGTGCTAGCATGCATTTTTCTGAAGGATATGAAGTCTAAAACTCAATCACAAAATTTTATGAGGAACAGATCAAAAATATGAGGCATAAATCTGAACATTCTGTGAATATCTGGACAGTTGAGAGGTATGGGCTATCAAGCACTTTCTTCCCCTCATAGGAACTGAACAAATTGGCATTTGCTTTGGTCTTGTCTAGGCTTCTCTATTACATTGAACTTTACCTGGTCTTCCTGACTATGAACTCATACATTTACAGCAGATGCAGAATTCCCCAGCTCATTTGCTGACAGGTAATCCTCGCTACTGTCACACTACACTCATACTGTGAAATCTGCAATGGTTGCCTAATAGCTACATCACCTAAGGTCTCAGTCCGGGTGTTTGGACTCTTCCTATTTGCAGGAGCTATTGGTGCCCTACTAAATAGCCTGGGATCTCCTATCAGCTTATCTGGGATGATGGCAGTCCCTAGAATGCATTTACATACCCCAAGTGCAGGCCTTTTGTTTTTTTAATTTGTGCCCTGCACCTGTGGAATTTACTTCCACAGTAGCTATGGTATTGCCATTCTTTGGAGAGTTTCAAAGATCATCTCTTTACTGAGGGTTATAACTTTGTGTGCACTCTGAAATTTCATTAATCTGTTGTTCTTGCAGATGATTCAGTTTGTTTGACTTTATGCACTCATATTTCTTAATAGAGTTTAACTTGGCATGATGGCAAGTTATGTCCCCCTAGTAAATGACTGACTGTAGCTAAAACACTATCTACACTTGCTTTTGTCGAAATCTTTCAATGTTTTAGCCACAATACATTTCCCACCTTATTCCAGACTCTTTCTGATGCACTCCTCTTTATGCTTAACCACTATGTACAATTATGTTCTCAGTATTTAAGACATACATTGTAAATTGTCCACATATACATGGCAAGAATCTGTATATCATTACATTACACATTTCATCAATTGCAAAACTTTTTTTTCTCCAAATTCTATTTTCAATCTGTTCGTAACTTACTCCTATGTATCTGTTTTATCAGTTGTTAAACTTCTATCTAAATTCTATGTTTAGAGCATTTGTATAGCGTTGTTTTTTGTTTATCTGAACAGAACATAGACTTTATTTTGTGGAGCTTTTCTCCCTGGATCTCTGCTGAAAAGGATTCTATGCCCAGACGCACTATCTCGTTATTAAATTTAAAAGAAACTGATTGAGGAATTGACTGATTCTACAATAATTATTCTATGCTTTTCCCATGTACTGATTGTTTGGTACCCCCCTGACTGCGCTCTACATTTCCCTTGTATTCTTGAATCACCATGCATTTGACTTGCTGTTGGGCACATAGGAATAAAGGCCAGAATATAGCTCAGGTAACTTATATTTGGCTTGCAGCATGGGCACCGCAGAAGTGGATACAGGAAGAAAGGATTAAGTCTTCATTGCAAGTTCACCCATCCTTGAGGAAGGGTGGCTGCTTGGCCCTCTGCAAAAATGTTCAACCAGATAGGTGCATGGTTCACTCTAATGGACCTAGCATGCACATACTATTTTAGTGACAAGTCACAAATGCAGTGAGCTGGCATGAGAGAATGTATGCATGCATCGTTTAGCAGCAACATATAAAGAAACTCATGAAACTATGTGCCACAGAAAGAGTTAGGAAAACTCTAGAAGTTCCACAGACATGCCTGCTCCCAAACACCTGATTCTTTCCTCCCACAGGAATGAATGGGCTGATCAGGCTCACTGGTCAGAGGACAAATGGGCTGTCCAGGGTGTCACAGTGATACAATGAGTAGATTGTTGCCTTCTTCAGTTTGTTTCTTAGCTGGACTGTCTTCTGTGTGCAGTCTGCATATTCTCCCTGTGTTTATTTGGTTTTCTCTGAGTGTTCCAGTTTCACATCACATATCAAAGTCATGTAGTAGACAGATTGGTCACTTTTACATCATATTTAAGTGTGAGTGCATATATGATATGGAAAAAAAGGCCTAGCAATCTTCATTCATCTCTTACCCCCCCAACACCTACAAAAACCTGTGGATAGTGGAGGCTGTTCAGGGGGTCATTATAGACGCTGGCTATGACTTATAAGTGTGGATGGATGGTGAAGAGACTCAGACTTATTATGTAGATTAGTTAAAAAAATAAAGCTTCATAGGAAGACTGTTCCTTATTCTACTACCCCTTCTGTAAAAATAAGTTTTGTTACAGTGCTAATGAACATCAAAACCTCTGTCTGAAACCTAACTTGTTTCTTCAAACAGCTTTTCTCGTAGATTCTCATATCTATCGGTTACTGCTGAAATGTTTAAATCCTTGGGCCTTTGCTGAAACATGGTTCTATGCCCTACACTCAACATTTTTCCCTACAGTTAATCTTGAAATTGCCATATTAAAAAAAGACATGACTTAGCTGCTTTTCATCTCTGTGGTATTTCTACCCTGTTCAGTCTTCTTAGCACATATCATGAAGGATGTAAAAGAAATCTTATGATACTTTATTTTAGGAGTTTTTCACCTTGCTCCTTATGTAAATACACTCAACACATTTTAAGATTTTTGACAACGAAAGAATCCACAGTGCAACCGTGTAGTTCTTTCTTTCTTTCTGAATCACTGGAGTCGTAAAGCTATTAGATGCATTGGAATTCACAGCTCTTTTACTTGGTACTGTCAAATACAGCTACTTACTTTTCCTTTCCTGGAGGTTTTAAACCAGCTGAGCCTTTGGAAATTTCATAGCTTGTTTACTTTGAATTTCAGAGTGTAGAAACCTTTTGGCAATGACAGAAACAGACTACATAAGGAATTTAGTGAATCATGTATTTTCAGAAACTCTTAATTTAGGTACTATTTGGAAGCATTTGAAGAAAATGCTTATTTTAATCTGTCTAAAACATCACAAAAAAAGGAGTTGTCACTGGTGAAATTTCACACACTCTGTCAAGGTTAGCCATCTGTGTGTTCCCATTATAAGTAAGGGAATCAAACTGCATTATGGAAAAAGGAAAGCCCAGCTCTAGAAAATCATGCAGTATGTCTGCCTCAACCAGAGCATTTTGGATTAGCACAAAATAAAAATTATGATGATTAACTAGAGTGCCTCAGATACATCAGTATAGCACAGAATATCAAGATAAGACAAAATATTTTTTTCTGTTTCTAGCCATGGCGATCCTTTAAGAGTTTCTGCCACTCTGCTTTCGTTAGGACTATTCATATTTCATTAACATGCAGTCTCTGGCGCAGACCCTGAACAACTTTAATTTCTTACTAAGAATGGTTCCTGTTCTATTATAGGTTCATAGGTTCATAGGTAGATACTAGGCTATCTGCCCTAAGGCATTTATAAGCCTAGCCAGAGTGTATTTGGCTTCCGCCTCCCTATTAGATTAGCCTACTGTGCCTCTGTAAAGTAGGTCACAGAAGGTACCCTTTTAAGATTAGTTTACTGTGCCTCTGTCTAACAGGGACACAGAAGAGATCCCAGGGGTGAATTTGCGATTTCCCATCCACACGTCAAGATTCCGCTTGAAGAGGGTGAGCGAGGGGCTATGTCTAACATGAATTGGGATTCTATTCCAGAGTGAGGGGAGCCTCTGGGAAATGAATCTGTCCCTCCAGCATGTCCTATTTATTTTTATGCTGAGGTTTAGGTCCCTGGAGCGTGTAGCTCTACGGGACTTGGATTTTTTGAGGTGGAGCATGTCCATTAATTCTGGGTTTGACATGGCTTTGTATGTCAGGCATAGATCGCCTCTGAGTAGGCGTTAAGCAACTGAGTAGAGCTGGAGTTTCTTTAGTCGAGCTGCATAGGACATCTGTTTGTAGCCCATGATCCTCTTGGTGAGGTACTTTTGGGATCTCTCCAGTTGCTGCAGGTGTCGGGTAAGGTACATCCCAAAAGGGGCATTGTATTCAGTTATGGGCCTGACGAGTGATGAGTAGAGGGGCACAATGACCTCTCTTGATCTAGATGCGAACCCTTCCATGATAAGGTGGGCTATATAGAAGGTCTTTCTAACCACTTTGGCAATGCGATTATCAAAGGAGAGATTACTGTCTACGTTGGTCCCCAAATCTCTAATTACTTCTTCCATACTTAACGGATTACTACCTATGTGATAATTTGTGGGCACCTTGTTTTTCCCAAAGGGGATGACTATGCACTTTTTAGCATTTAGCTTGAGGCCGTGGCTCTGGCACCAAGCATCCGTCTCTGTGAGACCCTTTTGGAGGATGCGTGTGTCAGCTGGAGATTCGATTATGGCCCCCAGTTTGCAGTCATCTGCGAACTTTGTCAGCCATAATCCCCCCGTGTTAGCCTGAACCTCAGAGAAGTATATACCGAACAAGAGAGGTCCCAGAACTGAGCCCTGTGGGACGCCACTTGTAACTGGTTTGGATTCGGACATGGCACCAGCGATTCTGACCATATGGGTTCTATCTCTGAGCCAGTTTGAAACCCATCTTGTGACATAGAGGTTGATATTTAAGCCGGAAGGTTATTTATGATGCCCGAGTGGGGTATTGTGTTGAAGGCTTTTGCGAGGTCCAGGTAGGCTGTGTGGACTACCTTGCCCTCATCTATGGCTTTGCTAACTGTTTCAAAGAAATCAACTATGTTTAAGAGGCAAGATCTGCCCTTAACAAAGCCGAATTGGATAGCGTACAGTGTCTGGAGGCTCCCAATGTCTTTGTTTATGAGTTCCATGATAATACGCTCCATAGCTTTACAGACCAGACTAGTCAGGCTTATGGGGTGATAGTTTCCGGTGTCCATTGTGGCACCACCTTTGTGGAGTGGGACCACTGTAGCAGTACGCCATTCTTTGGGTACATATCCTGTAGTAAGGCTAAGTTTGAACAGTGACTTAATGTGAGGGTTCAGTTCTTCTTGGAGCTCATGTAAGACACAGCCTGGGACACCGTCCGGTCCCATAGATGCTATGTTTTTTGCTTTGGAGAGGGCAGCTTTCACCTCTGCATCTGTGATGTCAGGGAGGTTACATTCAGTTGGGATAGGCATTTGCTCCTTTGTGGGGGAAGGGGCGGAGAAGTTTACGCTGAATCTGTCTGCCAGGATGTTGGCTATGTCTGTAGGTTCAGTATATTTTGTACCGTTATGCAACAATTCAGAGCATATCTGGGAGTTTCCTCCCATGTTCCTGACATAACTAAAGAAGGCCTTGTGATTATCTTTAGTGTCTAGGGCAATTTTTCTTTTGAAACTGACCTTTGATGATTTTATGAGGGATCGAAGTTTCTTGCTCATACTGATCAGAGATGCCCTCCCTTTTTGGGATTTTGCTCTGTCATGTAGTAGCTTCCTCCTTCTGTTGTATAGCTTATTTATGGCCGGGGTCCACCAGACCGGTCTCCTGTTTTTGGAGGAGTGAGTCTTGGTTTTATATGGGATAGCACGATCCATGCATTCCTGCAGGTGCTCATAGAATGCATTTGTAAAGGATTCTGCGGATTGGGCTGTATTATCCTCTGGCCCAGGGGCTTTGAAGGATTCCACCTCAGTCTTGAGAAGTGCGAAGTTGGCTTTTGAGAAATTCTTTACAGTGATTTTCTTGGCTGGGGGTGGGGACGGGATATGGATGTCCAGGGAAATTTGTTTATGGTCTGATCTTACCAATGAGGGGTTTACCTCTGGTGTGGAACATAGAGTCCCCATGTTAGTGATAACCAGGTCCAATATGTTGTTCCCTCTTGTGGGAGTGGTGACCAGTTGTTCCATTGCGCTAGAGTTTATAAATTCAAGGAACCATTGGGTGAGGATGTTTGGGCTTGAGTAGTTTTCCCAGTCAATGTTTGGGTAGTTGAAGTCACCCAGTAACATAGTGTTTGGAGAGACCTTCATATTCTCCAGTGTTCTCAGGAATGCCAAGTGGGGTTCCTGTAATAGGGAGGGTGTTCTGTAGCAGGCTGCAAACTGAAAGGCAGTTTTGCCCACTGTTAGTTGCACATGGATGGTTTCCGATGCTTCGTGCAGTGCCACTAACCTGGAGGTGTAGGTATCTTTGATGAATATAGATACTCCCCCCTCCTTTTGTGCTTCGGTCCGAGTTTTGGGGCCGAACCGCATGGTATGAGTTATAACCCAGTAGTGCTGGGGTGCTCTCAGGAGCCTTGAACCAGGTTTCTGTTACTGCACAGACATCGATTTTCTCCATACTGAGGAGAGCCTCGAGTGCGTGCATCTTGAGGTTTAGACTTCTGGCATTGAGCAGCATTACCTTTAGTTTTTTTATGCTTGGGTTGTCTATGGAGGTGGGTTTGTCCTTTGAGCCTTGCCTAAAAAAGGCACTATGGGGGTGTCAAGAGCCTTGGCCAGTATACGAAAGCCTAAGGGTGACAGGTGCAAGCTGTCCCTAGTGAAGCAATGTGGCTTGTCAAGCATGTCATCCCAGGCTGACAGACACTGGATCCCCTTTGAATGACACCAATACTTTAGCCAATTGTTGAAACTGATCATTTTGTCTTTATACTGTGGCATCATTCTTGGTGAGGGCAAGATGCCACTCAAGGTCAGGGTCATACCAGCCTGGGCTACATGGTCAGAGAGCTCCTCTGTTTCTTTTCATGCAGTCCAGGGAGGTACATCTCAGGTCATTCACACCAGCATGGACAATGACGGAGTCATACTTGTACTTGCTTTGGAGCGACCGGAGTGCTTGCATTATGTGGCGGATCCTGGCACCCGACAGGCAGCTTACAGTGACCTTCTCCTTGTTCAGTCTGGTGAGCGGGACATCAGTGTGCTGGACAATAGAGTCCCCTATAACATGTGTATTTGGTGTGTTGTTTGGCCTTAAGGGCTGTGACTGTGAGGCACACTGATTTTGTGAGATATGTGATTCATGGGTATTATTGAGGGGTGGCTGTTGCTTGGATATCTGCTTAGGAGGTCTTTGCTGTTTAGGCAGATTTTTATTTAGAGCCTCCAAGTATGTTTTTGTGTGTTTATGTGTTGGGTATGCAGATGCAATAGGTCTATGTAGAAGTGAAAGAAGTGTAGATTAGGGGATACTGCCTTTCCATTTGCCCATAGTGTGATGCTTCTTACTGAAATGTAAAAAAAAAATTCAGAAAAAACTCCTCATCCAATGCAGAAGACATATTTTCACTTAATTACAAAAATTAAGAGACTAATTTTAAGATTTTAGTTGTTTCTGTTGTTTTACATTATAGATGAGTTATCCAATGCAAAACTCAGAAAAGAGTTAGCAAGCTTTGTCTCCTGAAATACAAGTACACGTGTCACATCTTTCTCAGAATGCAACTACCCAAATCTAAGGGACAGGGAATAATCCTGGGGAGCTCATTAACTGTATTTACACAGGAACAGTAATCCCCATTGTTCTAATGTCCTCATCTTTTACTGCATGTGTTACAATCTCTAGGCCTCTTCTCTACCTTCACATATACTGACTTTATATTTGGGTCATCTGACATAACAACTTCAAATTGCTGACCACTTTTGTGGTAGCTGGTGCTTCTCCACCAGCAGTGTATTCATTCATTATTTCTTCCCAGTAACAGTTTTCATTTTTTTACTAACTTTGAGCTGGTTAAGCTACAGTATTGCGATCATTCATCAGCTGCAATAGTCTGAGAATCCATCTAGTTTTGTCATTCTCACTGTCATTCTTTTCATCCCTTCCATGTACATTAGCTGGTTTGTGGTACTTTGCATTGTCCCAATTCAGAACCTGAGGATTTGATGAAGTAGCGAAGCATGTGAAACCAGACTCCATTGTCCTTTCCATAACATTTGGACTATTTATTGACTTAAGAACAAGTTTTGCCATTTTCTCAGAAACATTTGTTTTTGTCATTTATTTTCTTAAGTCTAGTGGTTAATCATGCACTAAACTGGTCTGTCTTAATCAATAATTATTTCTACCAGCAATTAATCCATTCTTTTCCTTTAGCAGCATTTGAATGATTTGTCCTACTCCTTAAGATAACTAACAGGTCAGTAGCAGTTTTCTTGCTCAAACTTCTGTGAAAAAGAATATTTGATCTCATTCACTTTTCAGGATCATTCAATGATTGACACTCTTATGAAGGAAATTCATGGCTTAGACAATTGCATAAAGAAAGATTTATTGCTTGAGCAGTATTATGATTTATATCAATCAGTTTTTTGTTAAAGTTGATAAGCACTGTGTATTTATTACAAGTAAAAAGAAGAAAAAGATTTTAAGATGCGTTAATGATTATCAGACTAACTGTCCGTACCTGGTTCCTAAAGGGGCTTTAAATGTTAAATTGTATATTAATGATATAGGTACTTATAGTGTTAGTCCTATGGTTGCGATTAACTTCCAAAGTAATTTTGAACTACATCTGGATCAGACCAACCCTTCAAAATTGGGCAGCCCTTTAAAGTTTCCCCCTTTGCAGAGATCAACCTGCTTAGCAAGTCAAGAACCAATGACATATTTTTCCCATGGACAGAGAAAACACATTCCCTCCCAAGGGTGAATAGGGATCTGGGAAGGAAAAACAATTGCCATTGCAAGTTTTACAGGGGGCAACAGGATTCCTTCATAGAAGGTCCTTGGAGGGACTAGGACAATATACTGATGTTTTGCCTGAGACTCTTATTTCACATGATGGTATTTTACACACTAAAGATGATTTTAATATTTGCAACTAAAGTACTTTTCAAATTTCACACATTCACTTTAATTTGAGAGGTTTAACTTTTGTACCGAGTGTTAAATTTGACTTAGCAGACTGTTTATCTGAACTCAAATTGTTCACTAGAAGACAATCTTTCCCTTCTTATGAATAGCAAAGGCCCTCAAGGTGAGGAATCTGGTATTGTTAAGAAAAGTATTTTCAATCCTCCCCCACACTCATTGGTATAATTACTTGAACAGAAATGTTATCAGACATTTATTCTTACAATAATAGTAAGAGTAAATTTAGTAAAGACAACATACCTTGTGAAGAAAGGGATGTGTGGAAGTGTTTATCTTCTGACAAATCAATACGAGTTATGAAACCAGACAAGGGAGGAGAAATGCTGGTGATGTATGCCTTTAACTGTTCTAGTAGAATGTTTAGAATTTTGTTTGAGACTGAAACATATACTTCCGTGTCACATAACTCGGGTAATTTAGCCTACAAGCACATAGTCTTATTCCTTGAGGAACTGATACAGCAGAAAGTTATTACTCCTAGTGAATACAGGTACTTGGTTTGTGATAAACCATATATACCTACAATTTTAGGTATACCAAAGATTCATAAAAGCATTGAAGATCCTCCCTCAGACCAATAGTTGCTGCACAAGGTTCTAAAACATACCCCTTGGAGACTTTTGAAGATAAAATGTTGAAACCTCAGATCAACAAATTTCCACATCTTATTAAAGACTCATAGGGTTTTCTTAGTAAAATAAATAAACACTTCTACAGTAAGGATTCTTTCTTTGTTACCACTCATGTAGTTGATTTATTTTCAGTGATCCCCCACAACCTAGGTATAGAGTACTTTACTGAGATTGTTTCGATGTATGAATTTCTGAACAAAATGGAGGTCCACCTTATTGATGATTTGATTGAATTAGTATTAAATAATTTTATATTTTTTGAAGGCAAGCTTTTCAAGCAATGGAAGAGGATAACTCTGGGGGCTGTTTGTACACCCATTTATGCCAACTTAGTCATGCTCTCCTGGGAAAGTAAATACATTTCAACCCTAGATTTTACAATTGTTGGAAACTTTGTGTTTCCTTTTGGGTTGACATTTTTATTCTCTGGAATAGTACTCTAGAAATGTTGGAAGAATTTTTTAATTACATTAATTGTTCTAATTAGTTTTTAAAGTTTACATATCATTATTTGACCAGTAGCGTTGTCGCCTCACAGTTAGACGTTGCCTGTTCGATTCTCAGTTAGAGCGTCTACTGTGTGATGACATGCGTGAATGGGCATTCCTTCATTGAAGGTTGGGCATTAGGCCCGGCAAGCCAGCATGTAAAACTCTACTGCCAATCATTAGCGGACTGGAGCTCCGCTGTGGTGACCCCTAACCGGGAAAAGCCGAAGGACACACACACAGTATCAGTTATTTGGATGCACTTTTGGGAAAAAAAGAGGTGGTAGTTCCTCTTCAAACATATTTAAGAAACTGACATTCTCTAACTCATATGTACACTTTAACAGCTGTCACCCACTAAGCCAAAAAATGTGCCTTGTGAAAGGACAGTTTGCTAGGTTGGTGAGGATGGTTTCAGATGACCATGAGTTTAATACTCAGGGTGACATACTGGCGAACATGTTTTGGAGAGGGGTTATACCTAAAAATGGGCACTGAATTGAGGAATGATGTCAAACTGGGAAGACACCACAGAGTTAAAGTTTTGTTGGGAAGTGGAACCAACTACACAGTCAACACAGGAGTCAACAAGGATGATGAGAAAAATCCTTTCAATACTGTTTTTGTTTTGAAATATTTTTCAGATAGTTTGTATATCAAAAGAATCATGTACAACAACTGGAATGTGTTTAAGTTTGACTAAAGAGTTGCTGAAGCTCTAGAGGCTCATCCACATTTTGTCTACAAAAGGGGAAAAAGTTTAAAAACAACTTAAAATACCCAGTGAACAATTTCATCACTGATGACTCCTGCTTGGATAACAATTTTAATATGAAAAAAAATGCAGGCATTGCAGGCAGTGTTCCCGCATTCTTGTTGGTAACACAGTCAAGATTCATGATAACACTATTAATTTAGATAGGAACTGTAATTGTACCTCCAAGGGAGTGATCTATATTGGTTTATGTTCCAACTGTGATGCCTTTATGTGGACAAAACCGAAAGGGCCCTTAATAAAAGAATATATGAATACTATTACAGTCTTAAGATTTGCAATGAAAACAATGCCCTTTACAAACATTCCAATCTCTTCTCAGGAAATAACAACTTTAAATTTGCAGTGTTGGAACAGGTTAGCATAAACCCCTGGGGTGGACCTGGAGACCCTTGCTAAATGCACAGAACTTCAGTGGCAGCTAAGATTAATGGCTGACCCCACCCCCCTCCAGGTTTGAATGAAGCTGTTTATATTGTTAGTGTTTTAAAGCTTTGGGCAGCAAAGCTCTAAACCTTCATTAGTTTCAGTGGTTTAAAAATATCTCTTTATATATATATATATATATATATATATATATATATATATATATATATATATATAATTTTTTTGTCATTTAGTTTTTAATTCAGAAATAACTACTATTTTCCAGTTGACCTAAGGGTACTTTTTAACATTTTAAAATTTTTGTAACATCTTTTTAATACATATATATTTTTATCAGTACTCATTTCTTCACACATCAGTTTTCTACACATTATATTTCTACAATATTTGCAGTTATCTCTATGTTAACATTTTTAAAGTCTTTTTTTATTTAAAAGCTATTCAATATAATATTTAGGATAAATTTACTATTTATGTAATTCTTAAAGATGTGAACATGTTTTTTACTAAGTGTCTTTTGCTGTAACTGTGCCTTTAAATGGTCTGTGAAGGTTTTTTACTAATTGGTTTGTCATTTAATTAATTATATTTGAGGGGTGTGTGATTTATTTGAAGTATTTAAAGGGCTTTTCATCTTAGTTTTGCAGTTCTGATGAAGTCTTTCACAAAAATCAGGACAAAAGTGTTTATCTTTCCTGAATAAACAATTTCTACTCAACAATCACGGTATTTGGAGTGCTCCTTCTCAGTGCAGTAGGTAGTGGCAGGGTTTCTCTGTTGGTTTATGTGTTTTTGAAAGTGCTGGACTGATCAGTTTAGTTTTATGATTCAGTGAATGTTTATGCATATTATGACAGAAGCATTACTAGCCTTGTCTTACTTCTGTGGTAAGTACTTGATAGTTTTCAGCAGACATTGTCTTGCCACACACCAAACCCAAACTAAGAGCCCCAGTTATGGCTGATGAATATCCTCCGGCCAGTTCCTTGTACTTGATTGATACATCCCTAACTGAACTGTATCCACATCGGTGTGCCTTCTTAGGGCAGGGACTTCTCTGTCTCGCAAATGCTACCTGTATAGCTATCGGCATGTGTTCTTTTCCAGCTGGGTGAGGCAAGGGATCTCATGATGTGGAAAGCTGAAAAGGGGGCAGAATTTAGTAGATGCTGGAAGAGGCCCCACCCACCATCACTTTTTTTTCTTCCCAAAGAACAGCCACATCTGGTTCCAATCTACAAAAGCTTTTATCAGACCCCTTATGACTGTTGTTTCTGCTACTTACTCAGTTTCTATGGAAGTCACTGGAAGGCCAACTGCAGCCCCAACTCTGTCCCAGGAAGAAGAGTTAAATTTATTTCTTTCAGAACTCTTTCTTTTTCTGGGAAGGTCACTTTGAACCCCATTACCTGTTGTGAACTCACGAGGATTGTGTTTCCCCTTCCACTTTTTTGCAGCTGTTGAACAGAAGTAGCAGCCTCTGTTTCTCTCCCTCTCTCTCTCTCTCTCTCTCTCTCTCTCTCTTTCTCTCTCTCTCTCCCTCTCGCTGCCCAGCTAGCTTCCGTATCAGTAATCCTTATCTTCTTTTCCTAAATAAATATTTCTGTATATAATATACAGTGTTGGTTTCATTTCCCTTCCTGAATGTGTGACTATTGTTTTCTCAATTCTATCTTCCTATTAATCCTGCTTCCTTTATGTATTATTATTATTATTATAATTATTATTATTATTATTATCACTATTGTTTATAGTTTTATGTCTGGTACATTCTATAATTCTTTACATTTTCTGAGTACTATTCTCTTGAAGATCATGTGGAATGTCACAAAATAAATGCAGCTTATGCACTATATTTTCCATTGTTTTAAGAGTGTGTAGGTCTTCTAATCCTGCTGTAGCTATTTTAAGAATAAGAATAATTTTAACTAAAAAAGAGACTTTTAAAAGAATATACATCACCACTGAGTATTCCATCCTTCCCATGATTCCTCTAGTAAAGGAGTATTCACTGGTAATGTAGTGATGTGACTGGAGATACAGAAGTCATTTTTTTTTCTGGTTCCATAGCATCCTGAAATATGGCAATTTATACAATAACAGTAAAGACTGCGGTGGTGGTGCTGCGGTAGCGTTGTCGCCTCACAGTTAGACGTTGGCCGTTCGATTCTCAGTTAAAGCGTCTACTGTGTGACGACATGCGTGAATGGGCCTTCCTTCGTTGAAGGTTGTGCGTTAGGCCCGGCAAGCCAGCATGTAAAACTCTACTGCCAATCATTAGCGGACCGGAGTTCCGCTGTGGCGACCCCTAACCGGGAAAAGCCGAAAGACACACACACACATACAATAACAGTAAAGACATCATAAAAAAGAATTTATTTTGTCCTTTTCTACATTTCTAATCATAACATGCAGGAATTGCCACTCCATCAATTGCCACTGAGTTTAACAACTAAGATCAAATGGTAGAAATAGATTGCCTGGGGATTCAAAAACTCCATGTAGGCTTCGCGCTAAGCTTACATGGAATTTATGTGTTTGTGCAGTGAGCAGCAGAGCTAATTACATATGCATACTGCACACCACATTTAAATGTAAACAAGTGTGGTTTCATGGCCAGCAACAGTGTTTCCAGCCAGGAAACTGTGTAAAGCAACACAAACACCTGTACACATGGACACCTGTTTACCGATGGGCAAACCAGGTCTGCAGGATTGCCCGGAGAGCCACAATCACTGCTTGGGTTTTTCATAAAGCAATGCGTATAGTTCCGACACATTACATGGAAGTGTATACAATGCAGAGTAGTGTGGAATCCTGTTTCAGGCATACTGAGTAAAAGTTTTGTAAATGATTAGCAAGGGTACATATACTGCATTATAAAAAAATAGTGAAGGGAAGTGTGTGTATTGAAAAGGGACACACAGATGAATTGTAGGAATGAACACAGAGGAAGAGGGCAGGTGAAACATGGTAATGCACAGCAGTTTAAGGCATGTCAATGAAGACAGTTGTAGCATGAACACTAATCACATATCTACACAGATGGCATATCAGTGGAGACAATTCTTTGCGATATAAGCATCTTGACATGAACAATGGACAGGATATATATCAGGGATCTGTATACAATAGGGGTTAGGTGCATATTGAAGCTGTGCAAAATGAGTTGCCTGAATATGAATGTCATATAAGCACAGGTCTCCACCAAGCAGGACACATAGTAACAGGCTCATAGACAGAAGCATGCACAATGATTGACATTATCAGAATAATATCTCCATGGGTTTGATATAACATATGCGATTGTGAGTGATCATAGATGGCTCTGGAAGAACACACTTGTACAACTGTCATGATTTGTCAGCAATCAATGAGGGGAATCAACACACCTTCCTCAAAATTTAACATGTGTCAGAGGTCTTAGGAGGGACACTGTTATACCTGTATGTGAGATTATGAGCAATCCTGGCTAGGTGGTAGGTGTGCATGGCATATATATGGCACAATCCACACTGTCAGGAATGTAATCCATGACATCAATGTGTCAATCAGCTATGTATGTACTGTGTGCATCATAGGAACAAATGCATATTTTATAACACTTTGATGGGGGTTCCACACCATCAAATTCTAATGTTTATGCAACAAAAAAAATAATTTGGTATGGCCAATAAGATGTGTGGGAGCTCACTGTGGCAAATATGGTACACTTAAGTAACTCATCCCTGGAAGATGTGTTATGAGGTACGTGAAAAAAGGATGCACTGTGCTCAAATATTGGTGTGATAGGGCTGAGAATTATGGAACTATAATGCCCTTTGATGTGGATGTCCTGTACATACTCAGGAGTTGTGTTACATACAAGGGAGTAGTCACCACTGTGGGCACATGGTGGGGGATGTTCCATATACCATCTACATGAGTACACTGGTCACATGCCAATTGGTCTGCTCATAGGGGTTTGCTGTCTATAATTAGGTTGTGTATTTTCTTTTATAATGTAGCAAATCCCCCCATGATTTTTGTTCATCTCCTGTGTCTCCATGGTATGGCAGCAATACTATGTGTATGTTGATACAGTCTGTATTATACTAATATCACACTTGGAGTCAATGATTGCCCACAATCTGCAGTTCTCCACAAAGCTGGTTGGACAAAGGATGCTTAAGTCATTCTTGATGTCTGAGACTTAAATAATGAACAGGAAAGGGCCTAGCACAGAGCCCTGAGGTATGGACCTGGTCACTGGACACTAGATATAGTTCACTTTGCACACTTCAACATATTTATCTGTCATGTTATCTAGTGGTTTACCCACTTGCTGATAAAGGTGTTTCTGGCCACTTTTGACAGTCTCTCAGTAATACCTCAGTGTGAATGTGTGTGAAATGCCTTAACCAGGTCAAGTTATGTAGGTTAAGAGTGATGTTAGCATTCATGCCTTTGTTGACCTTCTTGATGACATCTAACAAATGTAACAGACATGATGTAGCCTGAACAAATCACTCATGTCTTCTGCACACAGGATATTATCTGTATCCTTTTAGAAAAAGTTGTCTACTTGGCTAATTGCTCTTTCTGTGTTGCATTTTACGTTGGGAAGATGGAGCGTAAGATTAGAAGACGTATCTATGAACACATGTATGAGATTAGGACCAAGAATGAGAGAAATGCTCGATTTAAGCACACACAGGTTTGTAAACAAGCAAAGTTTACTTTTTTTTATTTTGGAGGATGTACAAGTGGACAATAGGGATGGGCCCTGGGAAAACCTCTTAGAATACAGGGAACTTTATTGGCAGGTAACCCTAGATGCAGCTAGGGACCCAGGGCTCAATGAAAATATTAATATAACCCCATTACTGAAACTCAGAGCTGCTAAGCTTTGATATGATAAGGGAAGGTTGTTTGTGTATTTCTTGTATTAACTATTTGTTACCATTTCTTTATCAACTATTTTTTTACCATTCTTTATTCAGACAATTGTCATTTTGATAGGATTTTATGTAAGTTGCGATATGACAACACATACACATATGTTGGCCAGTAGATGAAGCCTATGTTTTGATTAAAATGTTTTTAATATGTGGTTGAACTATTTAAAACATTTATATATATATACAATATATTGAACTGTTTTTATGTTTATTGTATTTTACATGGTAACTCTGTATATGAACTTTAAAGTGCCACAAATTACGTTTTTTAACTGGATTTTAATCAGATTCATTTTTATGGAACTATCAATTAATTTAATTAATTTATTTAACTAACTTAATTGATTGGGGGAGGATTTGGATTGGTGCATTATAATGACACACCTATAAAAAAGGATGACTCTTTGGTGCAATGGTTTTGATTTCTGAAGAAGTCCACATGGCTAGACGAAAACGTGTGGTAATTGGTAGCATTAAATATAGCTTATATTTTTTGGCTGGTGTCTCCGATTTTCGCCTTTTTGAAGTGGATTCTTGGTTTTGTTGGGTGAAATTTCTCCTATATTTTTTGTTCCTTTTAGAAAAGGTCCATGATGATTTGTTGGTCTACCTCACAGATAAGGAGAGTCAGGATGTGCCTATACATGCATGCAACAGATGATGTCCCCCTGCAGTCAGAAGGATGCATGCTGATGTACACCCTTCTACAGGAACATATTCCATCTGAAGACTGTGTTGAAGGATGGATCAAATTGTGTCTGGTAGGTCCATGTTTTGAGTCATGCTATAGGCCACCTGTGATGTTGTCATGGCCCACTGATTCTGTATAATTAGCCATACAGAGCACACCTGTGTGCTTCCATCCTTAGAATAGAAACTGAGTAATGTTTGCATGCATTCTTTGACTGATAGCCAGTGGTGACAGGGTGGTGAGGGGTGAGACAAACTCTCAGCTAGCAGATTGTATATTTCCTCTGTTCAGGTATGTCTGGTGGCATCCACATGTAGATCTGTGCTTAGTTGTATATTACACTTAACATGTCAAATGCATTGGAATAAAAGACTTGTGAAAAGACCTACAAATACAGCCTGGGTCATTCATCACATTCCACGCACTGGTGCTATACTCACAATCATACAGCTGTACCAATGTCATGTACTTACATCAACTGCACAACATATGCCTATATATGTTTCATGGGCAAGCTGTGTCTGAGCAGTCTGATGCCGTATCAGGACACATTACAGATCAATTGTGTGTGGCTTATGCATAACACTTCCTGACACAAATGCTAATAGTCCTAGAATGGTGCTGCTGACCACCTCAATAATCCTTGAGTATAGCAACACAACTGCACATACAATGAATTCCACAAGGTTGCAATCGTATCATAACATGTGATATACTGATTGTGAATATTACAGCATAACAACATATGTATGAGACAAGACTTATGTGACCAAGTGATCAATATGAATTTCTACTGATGTGTAACACAGAGCATGTAATGGTGGTATGTAGACATATGGCAACAATCACAGCAACTTCTCCAGGCAGCTAAACGGATCCCACCAAGCAAAAAAATACAGGTCCAATAGCAAAAAGCTCAGAAATCTAACCATCTTGAAAAAACAGTAATAATTTAATTCATGAATATATAAGCAAAGCTTTCAAGTCATATAGACCGTTTCTCAATGCATAAAACAGCTCATTACATCACTTCTAATACAAGTATTTAAATAAATAAGCCAGCCTATCATAAACATGCTACATATCACATGACACAATCAAAAACTATTTAAAACCATAAAGAATTATATACTACACAAATACATATAAATATAAATAAATAGGATATATGTGCATGTATGTGTATATAATATATACAAACATAATTGATAAGTGAAATAAAATAAAATAAAATAATATGAATACTATACTCCAGGTTAAGGGTCAAATATAACTCTTGTTTATATCTTAGAATAGGTTTTCCAGATGGAAGGGGAGTAAGGCTAGGTGTATCAGAGGTGGGTTCAAATTGTTTTATCATGGTGTGGATGGGAGGAGAAATGGCGTAGGAGTTATCCTGAAGGAACAGTATACTAAGAGTGTTTTGGCGGTGAAGAGAGTGTCGGATAGAGTGATGTTTATGAAGCTGGAAATTGATGGTGTAATGATGAATGTTGTTAGTGCATATGCTCCACAAGTTGAGTGTGTGATGGATGAGAAAGACAAATTTTGGAGTGAGTTGGATGAAGTGGTGATGACTGTACCCAAGGGTGAGAGAGTGGTGATTGGAGCAGATTTCAATGGGCATGTTGGTGAAGGGAACAGAGGGGATGAGGAAGTGATGGGTAGGTATGGTGTTAAGCAAAGGAATGCAGAAGGTCAGATGGTAGTGGATTTTGCGAAAAGGATGGACATGGCTGTGGTGAATACATATTTTAACAAGAGGGAGGAGTATAGGGTGACATACAAGAGTGGAGGAAGATGCACACAGGTGGATTATATCTTATGTAGGAGAGCCAGTTTGAAGGAGATTGGAGACTGTAAAGTGGTGACCGGGGAAAGTGTAGTTAGGCAGCATAGGATGGTGCTTTGTAGGATGACGTTGGTGATCAAGAAGAGGAGGAGGAGTGTGAGGGCAGCACCAAGGATCAAATGGTGGAAATTAAAAAAGGGTAATTGTGAGTTGGAGTTCAGGAATGAGTTAAGACAAGCACTGGGTGGCAGTGAAGAGTTACCAAATAGCTGGGTAACTACAGCAGAGCTAGTAAGGGAGATGGCTAGAAAGGTGCTTGGTATGACATCTGGACAGACGAATGATGACAAGGAGACACGGTGGTGGAATGAGGAAGTACAGGAAAGTATACAGAGAAAGAGGTTGTCAAAGAAGTGGGATTGTCAGAGAGATGAAGAAAGTAGACAGGAGTATAAGGAGATGAGGTGCAAGGCAAAGAGAGAGGTGGTGAAAGCTAAGGATAAGGCATATGAAGAGTTGTATGAAAGGATGGACACTAAGGAGGGAGAAAAGGACCTGTACCGATTGGCTAGACAGAGGGACCGAGCTAGGAAAGATGTGCAGCAGGTAAAGGTGATAAAGGATAATGAGGAAAACATACTCACAAGCGAGGAGAGTGTGTTGAGCAGATGGAAAGAGTACTTTGAGGGGTTGATGAATGAAGAGAATGAGAGGGAGAGAAGATTGGATGATGTGGGGATAGTGAATCATGAAGTGCAATGGATTACCAAGGAGGAAATAAGGATAGCTATGAAGAGGATGAAGAATGGAAAGGCTGTTGACCCAGATTACATACCTGTGGAAACAGGGAGGTGTTTAGGTGAAATGGCAGTGGAGTTTTTAACCAGATTGTTTAATGAAATCGTGAAAGTGAGAGGATACCTGAAGAATGTAGAAAAAGTGTTTTGTTACCGATTTTTAAGGATAAGGGTGATGTGCAGAGCTGCAGTAACTACAGAGGGATTAAATTGATCAGTCACAGCATGAAGTTTTGGGAAAGAGTAGTGGAAGCTAGGTTAAGAAGGGACGTGATGATTAGTGATCAGCAGTGTGGTTTCATGACAGGAAAGAACACTACAGATGCAATGTTTGCTTTGAGAGTGTTGATGGAGAAGTACAGAGAAGGTCAGAAGGAGTTGCATTGTGTTTTTGTAGACTTAAAGAAAGCATATGACAGGGTGCCTAGCGAGGAGTTGTGGTACTGTATGAGGAAGTTGGCAGTGTCAGAGAAGTATGTAAGAGTGGTACAGGATATATATGAGGCTAGTGTGACAGCGGTGAGGTCTGCGGTAGGAGTGACGGATGTGTTTAAGGTGGAGTTGGGATTACATCAAGGATCAGCTCTGAGCCCTTTCTTATGAAGAAGAGAGTACAGGCAGGATGGAGTGGGTGGAGAAGAGTGTCAGGAGTGATTTGTGACAGACGAGTTCCAGTAAGAGTGAAAGGGAAGGTCTACAAGAGGGTAGTAAGACCAGCTATGTTATATGGGTTGGAGACAGTGGCATTGACAAAAAAGCAGGAGTTAGAGCTGGATGTGCCGGAGTTAAAGATGTTAAGATTTGCACTGGGTGTGACAAGGGTGGACAGGATCAGGAATAAGTATATTAGAGGGTCAGCCCAGGTTGGAAGGTTTGGAGACAAAGGCAGACAGGCAAGATTACGTTGGTTTGGACATGTGCTGAGGAGGGATGCTGAGTATATTGGGAAAAAGATGCTAAGGATGAAGCTGCCAGGTAACAGGAAAAGAGGAAGGCCTAAGATAAGGTTTATGGATGTGGTGAGAGAGGATATGCAGGTGGTTGGTGTGACAGAGCAAGATGCAAAGGACAGGAAGAAATGGAAACAGATGATCCACTGTGGCGACCCCTAACGGGAACAGCCGAAAGAAGATGATGATGAGTGTTTAATCCTGGTGGTGAATCAGCTCTGAAGTAGTTAATTCATTTATACTCAGCTAATTCACTTCCATTAACTACCCCCCCCCACACTTATGTATACATATTTTCTGAAGTACTCTGAACTTAAAAATATGCCTATCACCTTACTGCATAATATGTTTACTGAGTGCAGTTCTATTAATATTTCTATGACAGACGGAAACCTATCCTTTTCTTAAATTTTTGCTTTGTTTTTCCTATAGAAAAATAGACACATTTTATGCAGTTAGCAAAATATATTAAATCTTCAATATAGCATGTAACAAATGCATTAAAAGTAAAAGCCTATTTCATAACAGGATGCATATACTCATTGTCCAAATTAATGTACCTACAATAAACACAGTTATAACATGGGACTTTACCTTTCTTATTAACAGGAGATTCCTTTAACTGACAAAATGTTTGATCTTTATAGCACAAGCACTGCTTCAAAAATCTTTTCTTTTTTATACACAAAATATGGCTTATCACCAATTAGCTTTTTAATTTCAGGGTCAGAGTTCAAAATAACCCAATTATTTTGTAGAACATTTCTAATTTGAGCAGCACATCTATTAAACTTAGTAATGTATCCTAAGGGCCAATTTTTATTGTCATTATTATTTCTGGAGATAGTACTAGCTTCAGAGAGAAAAGGTTTATCTAATCCTTCAGTTTCTAACATTACAAATTCCATATTACTCTTTACCAACTTGGGGTTATATCCTCTAATATAGAAATCAGCAGCTATAGTCTCCATTTCATGTAAAAAATCCTCTCTTTTGATGTACTTAATCCACTGACCCTTAAATCTGCCTTCTAACAACACTCGTATGAATATATTTAGGATGCATACTAGTCGATTGTTCATAACTAGTAGTTTGGATATTTTTTCTATATATCATAGTATCAAAACTCCCATTTCTAAACATAATGTTAACATAAAAAAATAATGTTTTTCATGAAAATAATTCAAATCAAATATAAAAAAAAGCATTAGTTTTCTGTAAATCACTAACAAACATATTAAGAGAAACAATACTGCCAGTCCAAATAAGAAATATGTCATGCACAAAACATTTGTAGAATATAAGATGTTCATTCAAGTATCCATTTTCAGAATTAGTACTATATATATATATTGATTTCCTCCCATCCAGAAAGGACTAAATTAGCATAACTGCTTGCAACTGGAGTACCCGTTGCTACACCCAGAAATTGATAAAAAAATTCATTAAACAAAAATATATTATTGTCCAAAACTATATCTAACATAGAGCACATTTCTTTTTCTGCATTTGAAAAAATTGCTATGGGTACACAGAAATTCTCTAACTGACTGTATACCAAAGTCATTAGGAATAACAGTAAATAATGACTTAATATCCATAGTGACCAAAATGATATCTTTCAATAACCTCCCTTGAGCCCAGCAATATACAACATTCAAAATGTCCCTCGTATCCTTGCTATACCTATTGCTATAAACCAATAAATTGTATAACTCAGACTCTAAATATTTAGGTATAGCCATAGTTATCCACTGACTTCCTGAGACTATAGGTCTCATAGGTGGCATGATCATGCTGTTATGGATCTTAGACAACCCATATATAACAGGAGTAACAGGACTGGAAAT
The DNA here is from genome assembly GCF_019279795.1 of Protopterus annectens. NCBI lineage: Eukaryota > Metazoa > Chordata > Ceratodontiformes > Protopteridae > Protopterus > Protopterus annectens. The sequence goes on along the minus strand of NC_056747.1, from coordinate 429,159,350 downwards.
ATACAAATAATTATATAACTCAGGAGAAATCAGAAATTCCATCATTAAATCATAAAGATAATATTCAACTTTGTGTATTACACTATTCAAAAAGTAGTATATACATCCAACTAGTACACTTATAACAATCCATTATCAATATTTCCCACCCTTGTCAGCTTATTTAATGATTATACCTTTCATAGTACACAGATTATACAATGCTCTTCTTTCATCTTGACTAAAATGATAAAATGTAGTATTTCCAAATTCAAAAAATATGTTATACATTTCTTGCTCATACATATTATAAAAAGCCTTAATGGTGGGTGTGTTAACTAGAATAAAAGTGCTAGTACATTTTAACTGATGACCAGTAGTAGAAATATCATTCCTGTACAATAGCTTTAAATCTAAATTATGAACAAAGAGCCTTAGCTCTGTAAGGTAATCATAAGATTACCAATTGTAGATGAAATAAAAGTTAGTCTCTTATCCAAAATGAGAGTTCAGCTTTACTAAAAGAACAGCTTGATGATTAACCACAGTAAGCCCTACCTTAGTTATTTCTTTAAAGTTTGCTTCATGTAGTTGGTCCTACCTGCATGAAGATTACAGGTCCCATCTGAGTTTGCATAGCTAGTCCCATATTCATAGGCACTTCCCTTCCATAATTCCTTCTCCTTGTCTCGCTTCCAACTCGTGATTGTTGACCTGTTTGGATAGGACATTGTAGAAGGATTATTGATGGTTCTAAAAAATCAGCCTCAACTTGCTGTTGGTAGTTCTCTTCAGCTCTCTGATGCATAGATCGTTCACCTCGCTGTATAGTATTGGGAGAACCTCTCATTCATCTCATCAATAATTATAATACGGCCATTGCTGCGAGTTCCACCTGCTGTTAAAATAAACTGATCTAAATCGCCAGCTGCTTCACCAGCTGTCATTCACTGACTGCCATCATTTCATTAAACTACCGTTGCATCCATAGAAGGGTTATTTAAAACTGCAGTACTATCAGTTTGCTGCATGCATGTACTAGCAACAGCTATATGCATAGACATATTACTTTGCTCTTCACTTGACCAATAAAAATGTTGCCAATTTTAAAATCATTAAGGTCCCAATGCAGCATACATTTCTTAATAGAAATTAATTTAGCCTCAAATAACTTCAGTTTCTCAAATATTAAATTCATTTGAAATATTAGGAAAATCAACAGAATTCACTATCCTATCCTCCCAACACTCGATTTCTGCTGAAAGTTCAGTCTCAATATTAGAGAAAATTCATTCATTAATTTATTGTAGTCAGTGCTTAACCTTAAATTTAATTCTTCTCAAGTCTTTAACAATTCTGGGTACTTATTTCTATAGGTGGGCATTTTAGTTATGCTCAGCCCTCTCTGAACTATCCCCATCTCTATATAAGCCAAAAATCTTAGTCTCTGGAATTGAAGACATTTAAAATATTCAGCCTTTGACACCAGTGTATGGACCATCTTCAAAAGCTTATTCTACTCAATATTAGAAGTACTCCCGGTGCTTCTATTTTCTGTAATGTCATTAAGCAAACTAAGGAAAGGACTGTCACCAACCAGTAGAAAATGGTGTAAGACATGGCAGAATACTCGGGCTGTGTCCCCCTTGCTATGGCTTACATAAGACATGCCGCCAAAGGGGAAGTAAAAAAAAAAAACAAAAGTCAACAATCACAACAACTTCTCCAGGCAGGTCAACGCATCCCACCAAGCAAAAATGACGTTCAACAGTGAAAAAAATAGAAATGTGTTGTTCTATGTTAGATACAGTTTTGAACAATAATATCTTTTTGTAAACCAAGCACAGAAAGTATAAAAGTAAACCAAACCACGGTGAAGACTAGAAGCATGCATAATATACAAAGCAAGGAAATTCCAAGTTTTATTGTGAGCGCTTTTACAGTATTAGGTACTGCTTCATCAGGCAATAAACACAAACAACTTAGACAGTTAGACAGCAAGATCCCTCCCATAGTTTTAGATTTTTAGTGATAGAAACTATTTTTCCCAAAGAAAGAGGAGGTGAGGTTAGGAATGTAACAGAAACCTGTGAAATGAAATGGATTATCAGAATGAGGGCTAAGAGAGGCAGTGGGTTGAATGATAACATATCCATAAAACCAGAAATAACTTGATGTATAGATTTTCTTAAGCATATATGTTTTAATTCTGAACTTTGAAGTTTTTACTAAATTTTATATGGAGCAATGCTTATGTAGGACATGATATTGTATTTTTATTGGTTGTATGTTTTATTGGATGTGTTATTTCATTGGTCAGCCTTGATTAAATACTGGACAGTTGTCTGTGTTTATTATCTGATGAAGCAGAACCTAATACTGTGAAAGTGCTCACAATAAAACTTGGAATTTCCTTACCTTGTATTTTATGCATGCTGCTAGTCTTCACCATGGTTGGTTTATGTTTATATTTTCTGTGCTTGGTTTAGCAACTGTATACAATTTACATGTACACGTGTACACATTTTGAGAAAATTGTGTTGGAAGCATTCATAACAAGTGAATTATGTTTTATTCCTTGGATTCTAAAAACTGTCATTTTTCTGTTGTTTTGGCAGTGGGAAAGCAAAGTACTATTTGTGTGTTTCCAGAGTTTTTCTCTTGCAATTGTGTAGTTATCTTGGCATTTCCATATATGAGGAAAACTTTATGTAATCAATGGCATGTTGTAGCACAGAATTCAGGAATTAATGTCAGATCCTGACTGCTGATGCCTGTGATATCCTCAGCATATCCCTGTTGGTCTCTGAAAGGTTCCTTAGCTAAAACTCTAACTGCTACACATACTTTAGTCTCCACAAGTTTTGGTTCCCTTTGGTTTGGCCTTGCTCTCAGTTGTGGACCACAGAGGTTACAGAGTTCCTGTATTGTGCCTCCTTCTACCCTGTAGCACTCTACAATTTCCAAATCATGCAGACTGTGGTAAGTTAACAGGGGTCTAAATACCCTTTTCCTTCTTGGCAGAGGTCTGTTTGCAGCAGCAGCAGCAGCATAGACACGTGCCTGAGCACATACATATGTATAACAGCAACTGCAGCCCCTAACAGCTTTTCTATGTAGAATACCTTCTGTGGCTGTATTCAAATAGGTTTTTGAATCTGCATGGAAAACCTACACTGAGTCTACATGACTGGTTTGTTGCTTGTTGAGTAGCTCCTCCATCATGAACTTATAGAGTAGCATACAATTCAGCTGGATATACTGTAATTAGCATGACACAATGTTTATCATATTTGTGCGGTTCTGCACACTGTATAGAGCCACTTACTAAATACAAAATGGTGCACTACTGTGTGAGCATCACCCCACGATACAAACACAGTTTAGCAGACTGTGTAGGCTTTATTGAATCTGCACCTGTGCATATGTGTGTGCATTTTTAACTGGTAACTGTTCGATTCTTGTCTGGAGCGCCTTCTGTGTGGAGTCTGCATGTCCTCCCCGCGGTCGAGTGGCATTCGAAAGACATGCGTGAATTGGCGTGCCTTCGTTGAAGGTTGGGCGTCGGGCTGGCACCTCGGCACCATAACAATCGACTGCCAGTCATTAGCAGACTGGAGTTCCGCTGTGCTAACCCCTAACCAGGAAAAGCCGAAAGAAAAACAACAACAACGGTGCAATTCAAGTTTATACAGCACATAAGGGGCTGCTGTTACTATTTAACTTTAATCTAATGAATGTTTTGAAATCCACTATCATTGGTTATCCCTGTACTCTACATTCTTAGCAACAGTTCAAAAGAATATTCCCCTTGAAGACTAATTAAAATGCAAAATGCCACAATGAAGGCATACCCAGTGCAGTATATGATAACTGTGTTTCAAATGGTATAGTATATTGCTGCTGTATTGCTTATATACCATGATGGACAAGGAGGAGGTTGCATATATCTTTAGTACACCATGTTTTCTCAGAGTCATTTTAACGTTTCCTTTCACTTAGAATGATCTGTTTATAATATACCTGCTGTGGGCAGTTTTATATTATCTTGATTTACCACATTGACAATGGCCACATGACCACAGCATCTATTAGTTATATATTGGGTCAGCTACAATACTGCAAGTACACTATAAATTATAGTATGTGAACAAGGCCTGTGGTCTAACTGTTTTTGTTCTCTGAGAGGTTTTCTATATGTCTAAGTGATCTGTGAGCTCATGGTAGCACTATAAGCATTAATATTACTATTAATATGATGGAGAAAACTCACCATGTATTATAATGGAGCATACACGTAAGCATTGATACAAGTTTCATGCACACATAGACCCATGCTGCCCTGATTCATACTGTACAAGCCACCATGCAGTTTATCATCAGGACTTATGATTGTATTGTCTTCCCTAGTAATACTTTTTTCAATTTTGTAAATGCTATTCTCTGATTGAGTTAGTCAGCAATTCCATTGGCTGAATATGTCAGTATAATGCATGCATCTGTAACATCACTGATAACTTAAACGTCAGTCTTGGAATTGCAGTATCTTTTGCAGTTTATCTTGTGAACAAATATGATGTGACAGGCTGGTCAACTTAACCTATCAATTCAAAGTCCTGTCTCCTGAGGAGTCAGCTGGGGGTGGGACAGGAAGTCATCCTGTCCGCTTGTTTATCCAGGGAGAGATGATTTCATTGATATGGCCACACATTCAGTCAGTAAGTCATGGGAGAGTATACAGCATTTACCACAAATGCATTGTAGAGACATTAAGATGCCCATGGGATTGTGCAGTTATACCATTGCACATCACATGTGTGAAAGCAGATTTAGAGGCAGGGCATAAAACAAAAAAAAAAATCTCCATGGCAACACTGTGTTAAACCAGGGAACAGCTGGCACAGGAGACTTTAACACTGAGATGAGCCATCAGAAGACCATGATGATCAGTTGTGAGAGGGGTGTGTGATCAAAAAAATAAAAAATAAAAAGTCTGTCTGATGTTGGTTAAGTAAGATATATCTCATCTCAGGTAAAGTTGGCCAGCCTGTCCTGTCATATTTTTTCACAAGACAAATATTAAAATACTTTAATATTTAATACTTTAGTATTTACTCAACCTTCTTTTCCCAGTTCATACAAAATGTCATCCAAGCATTTCTTCATGGCTAGCAGTACTGTGAAATGTAATATTGTTTTTGTAGAGGGAGGTTACTTTATCAATTGATTTAAGCCGTGATCTGATTAAATATTCTCTAATTGTACAAGTTGGCGTGTAGAGTTTAGTTGAAGCAAAGTTGAGGCTGTGGCTTAACATATTGATTCTGCTCTGTTTAATAAAAGCAGCCCCAGAGCCTTTTGTAATGCAGGGCTGTATATTTATAACAAAGCAAACAGTTTATGCATAGGAGCCTTATGTGCATGGAGACAGTCTTCTCAACTGTACAGATTTTCACAGAATGTCCAGATTTTTGCTTTTTATTTTTGGAATGTTTCTCATACAATTGTGGTTTTCAGGCAAATCATTGGCAGATCTTTGAGGAGTGAAGTCAGAAAATAATGACAGACATTTCAGATTCAGACTTTCTACCTTTTAGAAAATTCACACTAATGCAAAATCTGCTATTCTATCAACTTTCTAAGTTTGTAAGAGCAATATTTAAAAATTGTCCCTATTTGTGAGCCCCCCCCCCCATTATTTATTGCTTTGTCCAGATTTCTTGCTCTAAGAGGTTGAGAGGTATGCATGGAGGTGGAATATATTTATTTACACACATTCCACTTTCTTGTCTACTTCCTGAAGCTTTTTTACAGCACTCTCACATTTTATCAGTCAGTCTCCTAAGACAGGGTACAGCCATTTTGTTTATTCTTTTTTTAGTTTCATTCTATGAATATATTTATTATGGACAAAACTGTTTCCTCTTCTCAGCTTTCAGCCCTGATATATTTTCTTCTGTCCATATTTGAGTACAAGACCCAATACTGCTCTCTCCTGAGAAAGTTTCAATAGTAGCTGTCAGAGACGTGACCCTGTAATAGATCAAGAATGACCATTTTACTTGACTGCATTTGGAATATTTAGGTTTCGGTCACATCTATACCTTATTTTTCTTTCTCCTCTACTCAAGTTGTATAATTTCAATTTTCATTTTTCTGATTCAGGGGTCTGTGTCTTAGAGGAAGATTACAGTATCTGTAGATAAAAATTTTGCAAACCATTAATGTTATATTTCTTCATGAACTACTAGGTAAATATTTTCAAATACTTACAGAAGTGTAATCCTAGAGCTGTGAGACACAAAATTATACCTTAGCAAAACACTCATTTCTGCAAACATCTCAAATACTATAAATCACAGCGACCATGCTCAAAGAGATGTGAACAGAAAAGCAATACCAATTATGTGAAACTGACATATATAAAATTGGATGGCTCATTAGCTTACAGGCAGAATCTCTGTAAGCAATGTTAGTGCTCCAAATTTCTGACAAACCTGGGTCATTATGAAACTGTCAGAAAGGAAAAGGGTTGCATGGGAACACAGGAATGGATAGTCTAGAGTAAGCTGGAATGAGTTTTCCAAAAAGCAGAAAGGCATTTATTGCACTGTTAAAGTTACACTTTACAACTTTAAACAGGTACTATTATATGTCTGTATTTTTATTTAAATACTTAAAGTTAACAAGCTAAGTGCAAAGTCCAGGTCAGAGGCAATTTTCATGCAGAACCAACAGGAATATGTAACAGAGGTCTTGATTTTCTAAAAAAATTTAAGCATTGTTATGAATTAAACTGGGTGGTATAGTGTTACAACAGCATTGCTGCCTCATACCATTAGGTCTCCAGTTCACTTTCTGGCTTGGGTGCCTTTTGTGCAAAATCTATACATCTCAATGGGTCTTTGCTGGGTGCTTCAGTTTTCTCTTGGGGGCTTTAGCAGGGGGAGTAGTTGTCTCACTGGGAAAGCTGCATGCTAATGTGACAGCTGGAGAGTGGCTATTACTAACTACCCTTGTGCTATCCCTTACAAATGTTTGCACTGCAAGAAATGCTCAGTTGAGCAAGTAAAATTTTAGTCTAAGAGAAAAAAGTGAATGCTGTCAAAAGATGGCACTCACACTTTCACTGCTGTGGGAGCAGTCATATAGTAAGTACATTGACCCACGTGGGTGTGTGTGTGTGTGTGTGTGTGTGTGTGTGTGTGTGTGTGTGTGGTGTGTCTGTGTGTGTGTGGTGTGTGTGCGTGCGTGTCTGGACATGTATATACCTGTCTTTAAAGAGATGGTTAAGGATGAAAGAAGATGCTTGCACGTCTGTCTGCGTGGGTGGCTGGTCACACTACAGGGATTACTTTGAAGATGCTGACTCTATATGCATATGTGTGCATGTCTGCTGATTCCACATGTGTACACCCACTCATGTGGGTGTTTGGGGAAGTGTTTCTATGAATGAGAGTGAGAGAGAGAGAGTGATGGGAGACTTGCTTGTGTGTGTATGTGTGTGTGTGTGTGTGTGTGTGTGTGTGTGTGTGTGTGTGTAGCCTGATGGCTTTGCATGGGCATAGGCTACTAGCGAGAACACTATAATGGTCAGGTCTGATAGTGCACTGTTTTTTCAGAAACATGATAATGAGATGTCAATGAGATATTGCTTAGTGTGGCTTTACTGTGTTGCTGAAGTGAAATGTGTGACCATCACACTATCTGACCGACAAGTGTTGCACATTTAATGGAGAGGAATTCACTGAATCATGGAGTACATTTCATATGCCACTTAAAACAGAAATAAATTATAAAAATGTAATACAAATATTTGAAAACACTCACAGCCCAGATTTTTTAAATTTGTTTATTTATTTATTTATTTATTTATATATTGTTTACCTGTATAACCTACTGAATAAGTCCTATTATAAGAGGAGACCTGACAGTAGACCCCAACAGAAACATATATACATACAATTACCATTGTATAATGGATACAATCATTCAAATAAATAATGAATACATGTAAAATATAATGGTGATGCACCAGTACATACAATTAGTACACTGCATAAATTCATACTGAGGGTACAGTCAAAAGTAATGTGCACAACGTAAACAGTCATTCAGTAGTAAATTAGCAGTTCATACATGTTATAAGTATGAATAACAGGAAACACACAATTACATCTTACACATTACAGTTCATACATGTTATAAGTATGAATAACAGGAAACACACAATTACATCTTACACATTACAGTTCATACATGTTATAAGTATGAATAACAGGAAACACACAATTACATCTTACACATTACAGTTCATACATGTTATAAGTATGAATAACAGGAAACACACAATTACATCTTACACATTACAGTTCATACATGTTATAAGTATGAATAACAGGAAACACACAATTACATCTTACACATTACAGTTCATACATGTTATAAGTATGAATAACAGGAAACACACAATTACATCTTACACATTACAGTTCATACATGTTATAAGTATGAATAACAGGAAACACACAATTACATCTTACACATTACAGTTCATACATGTTATAAGTATGAATAACAGGAAACACACAATTACATCTTACACATTACAGTTCATACATGTTATAAGTATGAATAACAGGAAACACACAATTACATCTTACACATTACAGTTCATACATGTTATAAGTATGAATAACAGGAAACACACAATTACATCTTATTATATTTCAGAAACATACATTGTACATTGGACAAAGCAGTTAATGCACCCATTGTAACTCCAGCCTTGCCCACAAGAACAAGTCGAACCAAAATCAAATCAAAAGTCAAACAAGTGCCTTTAGCTAGAGGTACTAAAAACAAAAAGTACATACACCATATACTCTGCACCACTAAGTGGAGAACATAAACCTAACAGCTAAAATGTAAAATATAGTACAGGACTATAGTAGTAATGTGCAAAAATGAAAAAAACATATCAAAAATATTTATGAGATACCAGAATTGTACAAGCATCCCAATGTGAATAGCTGCACACATGCCTACTTAAAGAAAAAATGTGGAATAAATGTGGCACAGACTGCACTCAGGCCAATGTACTGTGCATACTTTAACTCATATATGTCCTGCACATGTGCAGTGTATCAGTCACACATCTGTTATACTGCAGAAGAGGATAAGTCAGATAATAATAGCACCTTCATGGAATGACATCATTTAAATAAATAAGACATTTATTTCTTAAATAGTGTCATTACAAATTATCAATAACTCACATTCATTTTTGGGTAATGCGGGATATGCTTATGGCTGACTTTGTACTCATGATCAAAAGATACCAGCCTTATGTGAATCCTGCATTACCCCATGCCCAAATGTGAGTGAGTGAGTGAGCACTAAAAGAGAAACAGTGCAACTCCTATTCACTGGATTGTGCTGAGTGGTTGCTTACATACTAAATACAAACGTATATACAACTAACTGCATAGGATGAATATTGCACAGGAAAGGGGCTATAAATAGAAAGCTATGGCTGGGATTCAGAAAGAGCAATGTGAGTGGTAAGCCCTAAGATGAGGGCCAGTCATCTGTGAACACCCCTTCTGATTCAAAGACTGGCCCACCACAGTGATTTTACATGGTCAGTAGAATCACTACGGTGGGACATCTCCTCAGACATACTAAATGATAATGAGGCATTCTGGGAGAGTGGGTAATGCTGATTATCCAGGTGCTCCCTTGGAAATGCATGCAGGATAGGATTTACACAGCTGAGTGATTCAGTGAATCTCTCGGCTCCGTAAATTAGGATGTTTGGCCATGATGATTAACATGATCAACATGCTACATTTCACCAGCACTTTCAATGGGAGAGACCACGTTGCAGGTAAGGCTAAGTAAGAGTAGTGAGGATGCAGTGGTGGTGGGGTGTTTATGTGCCTGTCAGCTAGGATATGACTGGTCTTGGACAAGTGTGTGTGTGTGTGTGTGTGTGTGTGTGTGTGTGTGTGTGTGTGTGTGTGTGTGTGTGTGTGTGTGTATGTGTGTGTGTGTGTGTGTGTGTGTGTGTGTGTGTGTGTGTGTGTGTGTGTGTGTGTCTGTGTGTTTGTTTGACCTCATGCATGTGTGCATGTCTAGGTGGTTATAGTAGGAGGGATAGATACAGGATCAGAAGTGCAGATGTGTGTGTGTGTGTGTGTGTGTGTGTGTGTGTGTGTGTGTGTGTGTGTGTGTGTGTATGTGTGTGTGTGTGCATACATATATGTGTGTGAAGTGGTAACTGCATCTGTGAGTGTGATCAGAGGTATTATGTTATTGAATGCCTGTTTAAGTGTGAAGATGTCAGGATGCTTTTGTGTGTGTGTGTGTGTGTGTGTGTGTGTGTGTGTGTGTGTGTGTGTGTGTGTATACATATATGTGTGTGAACTGGTAACTGTGTCTTTGAGTGTGATCAGAGGTGTTATGTCATTGAATGCTTGTTTAAGTGTGAAGATGTCAGGATGTTTGTGTGTGTGTGTGTGTGTGTGTGTGTGTGTGTGTGTGTGTGTGTGTGTGTGTGTGTGTGTGTCTGTGTGTGTGTGTTTAAGCATGTTTGCATATAAGTGGAGGAGTAGCTGGGGGTTCCTGGTTTAGCAGTGGTGATAATTATACATGATTCAGATACACTACATACAAATAAACTGATAATGAGATCTTCCTCATTGTGGGTAAACATGTCTCTGAATCACATTTTATGTGTCCGACTGAACTATACCATACAATGGTAGTAATTTACACAAGTATAAGGGATTCTTTCTGAACCCCAGTGTAACTGCACAGAAAATAATGAAATTTCTTTCTGTGAATGTCATCTGCATATGGTGATAGTTGACTTTGTTTAATAAAAGATTATGTTACTGCAGTTTTATGAGATGCCAGCTTTATCAACATCCTATTTCAACAAACTAAAGCTTCCTAAAAACAAAATGGCAATGACAGTGAGTAAGCCAGGGGGGGGCAAGCCACTTGACAAGCCTCATGTAGGCGGATTGTCCCTAGACCTCATCACTTAATACAAAAATCTGTGAGGTCACAGAACTTTTAGGCAAATTAAGTATGTTATGCAAAATGGCCTGTTAATTAAACCTGGCTTGTCAAAAGTGTAGTTTGCATTGTAAAAACAAATAAGTAAATAAAGTACATTTATTATCAGGAGAGCAGTATTTTTTAAAGAAGTAAATGCACATCTATGAAAGAAAATATATAGGAGGGGAACAGTCAGACTGCGCAGCAAAATGCAATGAAAGGAAAAGTGAAACTTTTCTAGCCAAAATCAGTGAAATAGACAGATAAAATGAGTAAAGCAGAGGAACTTTTTTAAATGTTTTTGTCCCACTGCCTGCCAGCTGTTGGAATCTCTCTAATGCAACTGGCCATTCCATTACACCAGCATGAGAAACAATTGATAAGGGGCTATCATTCAGGCAGTTATCAAGGGTTGTTTGTTTTTTGCTTTGTATGACCCTAACCCATTGCATATGTCCAGTAATATGCTCAGGGCCAGCATGCAATGGACATCACTAAGGGCATGTCACTTGCATCTGCGAATGATCCAACCCCTTGGGATAACCCTGGATTCAATAATACTAGTGCCCCCATGAGGTTTGTGGTTTCCACTGGGGTTTTAACCAGGGGAATATATGTATCTGGCATGTGTGTCAACACCCCTACCTTAGGGACACATGATCTAGCAAAACCTCATCACTCCTTTCCTCTGCCATGCCAGTTCCAGTGGGCTCCTGAGTCATTAATCACACTCAGGTCACCTGGGTTGTACTCGGAGCTTTATCTCTCTATGCTACCTAAGTTAGCAGAGGAAAGTCTTCTCTCACAGGCACACTCACTAATGATAGATGTTAATCTGTAGACAGGAGAAGAAGACGGCCAATGTAGATTTCACAGATTTAGAAGAATTTAATAAGGTATTCCAGGTGCATGTGCCTAGATGGACAAACCTGACTGTGTAATGCATAATGGCAGGCAAACTCTTGGTATAACAGTGATTCAAATAAGTGAATGTATCCAGGAATAGATTCCTAGTATCTGGCAGCTGGATTTTTTTTATCATGGATACCAAACTGCACTGATATTACCCCTAAGGAGAGGCCATCTTAACTTCCTGGACAGAAGGAGGTGGATGATGTAGAAAAATATTGTAAAAAAATATAAATAAGGGTAGGTGTAACAGGACCCTCAGCTTTATGTACAAGAAATCTGTTTGCATGGTAAAGCTGCAGTTCTGGCACGTTTGTTTAGAAATCATGTGTGTGTATCATTTAAAATATTTTGCTAGTAGAAGATATAAAACCATCTGTGCTGAGAACTGACAGTGTCTGTTAAGATATTTTCTTAGCCTAAGACAAGAGCCAAACAACATGAAGAAGCTAGTATTAGTGCTAAATATCTGTTCATATTTGACAAATCAGTGTTAGACTTTGCAAAATAATGATTAATTTTATTCCATCTTGACAAAGTGAGCTACTTAAGCAATAATCCATGACTGTGTGTGAGTGTAACAGGATTTACCCATGGTTGGCATGCTTTGATCATGAGGGCGAAGCCTGAATTATTAAACCAAGCTCAGCTTAGAGTTTTTCTAATCATATTAGCCAAATAGTTAATGATAGTTATAGGACTATAGGTTGCATGAAAGATTTATAAAGTATAGGAATTCAGAAATGATGACATCATTGTTTGTTAGTTACAGTAGACCCAAACGTGCATATGCAATAACAATATGGAAACCTTATAAGAAAACAAGCATTAGTAAACTGGAAAGAGCACAGTGGAAATATACCAAAGGTATCCATGGAAGAGAAAATTTAAGTTATTATGAAAGAATAAAATATTTGAAGTTGTACAGTGTCTCATACATACTTATGAGCAGACCTTGTTCAGGTATATAGGGCATTTACAGACAACTGCCTCTGGGAATGTTTGGGGTTATAGAAAATCAGCAGAAAATCATCAGACAACCTATGAAGAATATTCTGTTGGAAAGAGAAATGTACTAATTGGTTCTCTGAGAGAGCAGCTGGTGCATATAATAGACTAAATAGCAGTAAAGCAAGCATTAGTTTAGATATTTTGAAGAACAGCCTGGAAACTTATTATGGGAACAACTGTGTTTGCATATTGGCAGGCTAGAAATGCATTAATGCCCATGTTTGAAATATTTATATGTTTGTATGTAACCATGGTAAATCCTGATATACTCACCCACAGGAGTAGATTATTGCTTTTATACAACAACATTATTTAAGAAAGAAATTGCTTATCTTTCATAAATACAATTGTATAATGGTACTACAGTGTTCATTCACCCTCTCACTTGCAAAGTGATGCTTGCAGAGTACATCACTTCAGTACAAGTAACAGAATGAGGTACGCTGTGCTTCTGTAGTGCTCACTCTCTCTTTCACCCCCACCCCTGTCCTGTGTTATAGTAACAAAAATTCCAGAGAAACTGTGATGGGTTTTAAACATATTATAAGGCATAGGGCAGCAATATGAGGAAAATTAGGGATGTTCTGCAAATCTGTTGACAGCTGACAGCTCTGGTTATGGTATTGTCAGTAAGCATACTTGTTAACTGTTTATCGAGTTTTGTAGAATGTTTGTTCCTACTCATTTTTTTTTTTTATCGCTTGTAAAGGATGCCTCAAAAAATGAACAGGCATATAGAAATGCAAAGCCTGGCCTAATAATAATATGTGAATTGCCAGACTTTTTTTGCACTGGTATATGCTCGATTTACAATGGGCAAATGGTTGGGCTGTCCAATCAGCATGTTCTTTTTTGAATAGTAATTAGCCTTTATTGTATAATTACTTTTGTGGCCTGAAACATACAACAGGAGAATGAAAGGAATTCGCATCAGTGAAAGTACAGCACTGAAGAAGGCATATTTAAAAAATGTCACCAAATAGTCATGGGAATTTAGGCACTAATAACTAAAACTGTAATGATTAGAATACAAGTGAATCCTTTTGAAAATAAGAATTCCGGTGGTGGTGCTGCAGTAGCGTTGTCGCCTCACAGTAAGACGCTGTCCGGTTCAATTCTCAGCTAGAGCGTCTTCTGCGTGGAGACATGCGTGAATGGGCGTACCTTCGTTGAAGGTTGTGCGTCAGGGCTGGTAACTTGGCACATAAAAATCAACTACCAATCATTAGCGGACCGGAGTTCTGCTGTGGCGACCCCGAACCGGGAAAAGCCAAAAGACACAACAACAGTCTCATAATTCTTTGCAACTTACCCCTAAAAAGAAGATATATCAAATAGACTAATACATAGTTCAAGTGGTCATTATGAATTCATTTTGCTTCCTGGGTCACCAGACCAGTCGCATGCATATACTCCCTTAACTGGCCATTTACAATAGGAAATGCAAATTTCATGGGCTATGTTGAGAAGTTATATCTTCTGCATCCATTTTGTAAAGTTTAGCCACTAGCAAATTTGCTTGTCCACACCATCAAAGCGGTATCAGTTATATTTTGTTACTGGCTATAGAAAGAAAAGTAACTATATCTTTCAGGATATCATTTATTTATTTATATTTTTATTTATTTATTGATTGATTGATTGATTGATTGATTGATTGATTGATTGATTGATTGATTTTGGACATGCTCCAGCAACTGCTTATCAGCTTACCATCAGGTCTTCTCATTCACAAAGTCTACCAGGCCTTATTTAGCCTCCTGTGGGTTAACCATCCAGTCCAGGTCCAGGGTCAATGAGGAAATCAAGGACACTTATGCAACATCATACTGCTACTGGGAGTATTTTTGTTTATTCCCTAACTTTTTCTACCCCTCCTGCACTAGTACTTACTAAAACAGATGTGCAATGGTGCACACTGGGATATTGCCCTCTCTCCTTGCTGACAAAACCAATGCTCCTGTCACTCTTAGGCAATGCTTCTATGGATACCCGGCCTTCACTCAAGATCTACCACAAGGTACATCTGAGGGCATATCCTCTACCCAGAATGGATTCACCTTTCATCCTGAGACAATGCCTCAGACACCTGTGCTGCTACCTGAACTTGTGTTACCTGGGCTGTAGTCAGATCCTTATCCCTGTATGCCACAGTGCTGGATTAATCTCGTAGGACTTTAAGCTGGTCAACTTTAGGCCAACACATAAACCCATTTTTTTTCAAACAGTGTTTCTTACTGACAGTAAAGTAGTGTAAGAAAATATTTGAAATAACTCTGCAAATGGGTGTATGTTAGAATGCTGACTAGCAAAACTGTTGGCAATCATAACATCGATCCCACAAACTCAGAATGGCACAATATCAAACCTCCACAATCTCCAGTGTCAGAAGATTACACAGTTCCAGACTGTGAATCTGTGAGATTGTGTTACAGCTGGTAATTGTGTTTTGACCATTCTCAGCTGTAGTACAGTCTTGGTGTTGGCATATACAAGTAGCAGGGGGGGCTGTCCCTCCTCAAAAACATGTGCTGGTAATGCTGATAACATTCTAACATAGATCTCTTTGCAAATACCTTTTAGAAATCTGAAACAGACTGAAATTAAGCATTGCATTACATACAGCAGACAATCCTTGGCACAGATGTGACTTACATTTCACCAATGCAAATCAATATTTCACAATATGATAAAACTGGCACCATAGTGAAGGTCTTTTGAATCACAACACTAGTACCCAGCAGATTAAAGTGAAACAAAGTGTTACTGGCATGATTCAATAATCAGTTTACAAAATTAAACCTGGTTTCAAGAGTATAAAGAGAATATGCACTGCTGTCCTGGGTATGGGCACCGCAGGTACCTTTCTCACCATTCTCTCAGTGAAGTATAGTGTCCATCACACATGGCACCAGAGCAGTCATTGAACACTACTGTCTTACTATTTATATATCCTATACAACTTTATGTTATTTCATATCAGACAAAATAATTTAGCAAACATGGTCTCTGTATATTACCTATCGCTACCACAGAGCCCTTAATGTGTTTCATAAAATATGGTTCAGGGTTATGGAGTGATAAATCTATGATTTATGCTTTATCAAAACAGGCCGACCTTTCTGAAAGGTGTATTATTCGATTTGTCCTTTGAGATGCATTTCTTTAAATTTAGCAATCATGCTCAGAGTCTCTTCCTTATAACATCATCTGGTTTGTCTTTTGGTGAGTTGTGCTGACAGATGGAATTTTGTTCCTAAACTCATGTGTGAAAATTAGACTTGCAAGTGTTACCCTTTTACTTGATGTGTAGTGCTTCTATATGCCCTCAACACCCTGAAAACTGTTACCTTGATCTTATTCCTTTGACAGTGGCAATCTTTATAGTCATTCCTTTGTTACCAATTAATCTTTCCAAGGAAGTATTTGTCTGCAGCTGTAAGGGAGTCCGTTTTGTAAATTATTCCTTGAGTACCATAAAACTATCTGAACTTTGTGCTGTTGAATAGTGGAACATTATCAGATTTAATTAAGTTTAGTATGAGAAACACTGTGAAATCTTGTCAAAGGCTAGAATTATAGCATGAGCTGATACAGATGTTACAGACTGAAAACTGGACATCTGGAATTCTTCTCTATCAGTAATAGTCATTGTTGAAAGTGGACCATGAATTTCAGTACTTATGTTCTTAAAGGGTGCTTCTGGAAATTATGTCATTTCAACAAAAGCACTTTTATTTTGTTTTGCATTAAGATGGCATGGAAGTCCATCATTTTGTCAGATCTGATAATGCCAGGTATAGTAATTGTGAAGTTGTTTCATTAAGTGCTACTTTCTCTTAAGATGCACCAATTGTACTTCAGGTGTTTTCTGGATTTTCTGTCTTTGAAGGGTTTTCAGTTGTTTGCTTTATGATAGGTAGGAGAGTTATTTTAACTGCAGTGGCAGCTAAAGTTTAGTTTTACTAGTAGAAGACTTGATGGAGAGCACACATTACCCATTCCAGTGTGTGTGCTGTTTTATTCCACAGAGTTAATATATAGGGTGGTTCTCCCACCCTCTCCACAAAATCAGTGTCTTTCATGTTTTGCTATTCATGTTAGTGAAACACTTTTTTTTTTAATGTTGACTTTAGTGGACATAATGTTTGAGTCCTTACTGTTTTGCTATGGAACCATTTCACATACTCAACAATCGTATAAAAAAAAAATAAAATAGAAAAATAAGAGTCCAACATGTGAACCCCATTAAAGTAATACATTTCCTTCCTAATCACGGTTTTATTCTTACTATCCCTATGTTTGCTTTCTGTGCAAATTTCATACTTTCTTTCTGTAATATTTTGGAATTATCAGTCTGGCTCTTATTAACATGCATACAACCTGCATAAACAGTTAATTCATCACCACATTTCTAATACATTTTAGACTTGTTGTCAGGCTTCATTTTGCTTAACATTGCATAGTCTGTTACCTTGTTCACATAGTATCCTGCAAATTTATAATTTCTCTCCTCTTTCTCAGTCATAATTATGTGGTGACTCAATGTGTGATCAGTTATGTTTAATTTCTTCTTTTACCCTTAACTTAGAGATGCAACCACTATGATTACTTTTATATCATTTGTTGCAGTTTTGATTTATGGTTCATAAAGGCTTTCACTAGTGGTCCGAGTTTTCAGTCTAAATTCCTTTCTATGAAAATGTTCACAGAGCAACACTACTGTTATTGCTTCCTTTTCTGTCCATGACTATGCCTTCTCTTTATCTGACAATGGTCTGCTTGAGAGGTCTATTACCTTTTGTTTGTCAAACTTCACTTGGTATAGGATTGCGCCCACACCTACTGAACTGATATTTACATCTAGTACTGTCTTACTGTGAGTCAAAGTAAAAATCGATTACCTCTGAAATTAAACCTTGCATTAAATGCTCAGATGCATTTTTAGTTGTCTCTTTTGCATTCATGATGTAATCCCTTTTCCATTGGTTCCTCGAGTGTCTTATGAGCTCTGAGCAGTAGAAACCGTAATTTGTCAGCTGTAACACACTTCATATTTCTTTAGCATTGCTTGCAGGGATATGTCATGTATGGTCTTTACATATCTGGGTCTGGTAAAATTCTTATGCATAAAAATATGAAATCATAGAAGAAGTAAAGCACATTTTTGTGAAATGCATACATTTTCCTTGTTTAAAGCTAGTTCACTCTTTTTCAGTCTGTTTACTGCATTTCTCAATGTCACATAATGTCCTCCTGTTGTTATGTCCCAAATAATTATTTCACTGCGTTTTTGTATTCCTTCTACTTTGGATAACCTGATGTTTTATGTGTTAGAAAATATCTGGTGCATAACCCACACCAAATACCTGCCTGGTGTTACACCTATGTGAGTTGAAGAGGTTACAATGCTCTTTGTGTCTCGGTTAATTTTAATTATGGCAGCCAGACACCAAATGAAGTTTACTAATCACTTATTTTATTTACCGTCACTTATTATATTCATCCACTATTAGAGCCAAATCTCTCTCCGTCTTTCTCTCTCCTAATGACCCTGCTTGTTGTCTTCATGAACATGCATGTTCTTATTTTCCATAGCTTCTCTGATTTTGGAATTGTAACAATAGCTGAGAACCATAATGCTACCCCACTTACCTTTTCAACAATGGCAGTTTTCTCCAACTACTTAAGTTCTTCTTTCGTTTTGTTTTCCATATGGGATGATATTCTATGGTGTGTTTGGGCTATAGGTTGCATGCTGGGAATATGGACAGATTATTTTGTTAATTTTCAGATTTTATTTTATGTCATCAGATAAATCACTGTGCTCATTCAATATGGCATCGAGCCTGACACTGCTGTTTGTGTCACTGCTTATTTTATTCAGTATCTGTGTCACTCTTGCTTGCTTAGTAGCAAAAGCCTGTTTTTTGTTACTATTATATTGAAAGTGCCTCCTCTATGGTTGGTCGCAGTGTCTTCTGTAAAATGCATCAAAAGGCAGAACATCAAATTCTGTCCTGCATAGCATATCATTGCTGGTGTGATTTCTGAGTGTACACCAACAATGATTCACTTGTTTTAGGAGATGGGGGTGGGGGGGGGGTGGGGGGTGCAAAAATGCTTAAAGTAAATTTTTTTTGCTTTCCTGTGTTTCAGGCATTGTTTTTAGGTATATTGGGAATGTCAGCTTTGTGGAAGTTAGCGACTCATAGCAGAAACTTTAAAAGTTGCTCTTGTTATCATACGCCACTTATTTTTGCTTTGTTTCAAAGTACATTTTCTCTGGTATTTATACCACTGAGATGCATGCATGAATTTTTACATTAGCTTTCTGCAACTTTCATCTATAACTGTATTACTTCAACTTCTGGAAAATGCTACTCATGACATTTTACCAGTGTGTGCACCACAGTTCTTCACCATTTCTACCTCACTGTTTATTATTTTACTGCTAGTTCTGGCCTTGTGCTATTTTCCCTTTCATGTATTGTCTGTCTAGAGTGTCATAATGACTTTTCTTGCAAAAATGACCATCTCTACTGTTTCCTTATGTTTCTTTGTCAGTCACATTTCTTGTCCCAGTAGTTCTTGTCCGTTTAACTTGAACTGTTAAACATTTTGCAACACAGCTTACATTCCTGCACTTTGCATGTATGTTTCACTGGTTAGACATGGCCTTTTTTTATATGAATTGTTGATTGTACTCTGTCATGTTACTTCCTCTCTTGATTTTTGCATTCTCATACTTAGCGTGTGACTAGTCTTCACCTTTTAATCATCTGATGAATCTTATTCCTGTAACATTTACTTTATACTGTTTTGTCCAGCAGCCTAAAACTCTCTTTGTCTATTATTCATATGTCTGTTGATCTTTCAAATACATAGATGTTCTCTTAACTTCAAAAGTGGCTCAGACAATGCTTTTATCCTATTCTTCCTGAGCAAAAAAATGCAAATTATTGTTATGCTTATCTTTTTAGTGATGCCTAACAACTTGTTTTCTCACTAGTGCCTATAATGTTGTGTGATACAAGTGCACGTCTTTATGTTCCTCCTGAAACAGAGTCCTGAATATTAAGATTCCATACTGAGCATGTTCCTTGCTTTGAAAATGCTTGTGTAACTTTTCCTGCACATCTGTTAACTTCTCAGTAGGATACGGGATGGTCTCGTGAAACTGATAAATATCTGTCCCAATTCTAAAGACTTGCTCTCAGTGTAAGTGACCTACTCTGGTGTACTACATGGGAAAAAATTTACTTACACTGAGGGTAGGTCTTTTGGAATCTGGTCCCTAGCCTCCAACCATTTGTGCAGGCAGTGCTTCAAATCATTTACTTGTAGATGTATTTAATGCAGTAAGAAAACTGATAAATCTAGCTAATCATCTTTTCCAATGTGGTTTTATGTCATGTGTGTCACAATCACAGTAAGATGTGAGCAATTGTAATGTTTCTAGCAACAATTTTTTTTTTTTTTTTTTATATTGACTTTCTTCAGATCAGCTGCCTGTCTTTTCGGCTCTGTGTATTGGTCTTCAAAAAAATCCTTAAATTTGTAGTGTTGGCTTCAAGTTCAGGTTTAGAGCTGCAGGTTTCAGTTTCAACCACACTAATAGTTCTAAAAATAATAAAGTGAACTTTTGTGATTTAAGCTTTTAGAAACAACGTAGTCATTTTATTTACTTCACTGGTTTCAAATAAAATTTATACATAATCTACAGTTTTGTGCTGTCATGTCTGAAGATTTTTCTTCAGTATTTTTTAAGGTAAGCAAATTGTCCAACACATAATGCATGCCAGGGAAACAGCAGGAGTCTCAGCAGGGGCAGACATTTTTGTATCTAGAGTAATATGGCAGGGAGCCATAATTTCTTTGAGAGTGTATTTTTCCTAACAAAAAATAGCATATATCCAGGGCATTTTTTCTACCGACAATTTAAGTCAAAGTAGAACAGAACTGAACCAATTTGAAAATATGTTCTGTATCAGACCTTTCTATAATTAAATAACTAATAACCTCACAGAGGCATTTGACACCATCCCACATTCAGGTATCATAGATAAACTGTCATAGCTACACGTAAATTCCTATGTAACTCATTGGATAACAAACTGGGTCACAAACGAAACCCAGGAGATTAGACTGGGAGGCTCTCCCTCCTACAAATACTAGCCACTAGTGGGGTACCCATGGGTTTTGTCCTTGTGACATTCCTCTTTAGCATTTACTTTTCAGAGGTCAAAGCAAATGTTCAGGGTTTATGGCTGACCATGTTTGCAGGCAGCTGTAAACCTCAGAAACTCCCCAGAGGACACTAAAATCCTTTAACGGGGCCCTTCCAAATATATGGCTGGAGTCTAAAACTAAATGCAAAAAAAATGTATAATCATATTCTTTGACAAGCATGAATTCCCTTTTAGCTACCTTTTCCACAATACATGTTTATTTATTTATTTTATTTTACATTTGTTAACCGGGAGTGTCTGACTGAGCCGAAAAGGCCCTTTTTCAGCAGAGGCCCGGGGAGAAAAGCTCCACAAAGAAAAATTACAGACACATTTAGTTATTTAGACATGATCAGTATACACACAAATTACAAGAGACATGTTTTTACAGTGGTATGTGGCACATAAACAGTTACAGTGGAAAGAACAAACAAAAAAATATTAATTTTAAAATTAAAGGTAATTAATAGATTTGTGGTGTAAGGGCTGCCACGGTGGTGCAGCAGTTAGTGTTGCCGCCTCACAGCATGAGGTTCTCCAGTTTGATCCTTGGCTGGGTGCCTTCTGTGCGGAGTCTGCATGTCCTCCCTGTGGTCGCATGGGTTTCCTCCGGGTGCTCCGGTTTCCTCCCACATCCCAAAGACATGCAGTAGGTGGATTGGACACACTAAATTGGCCCTAGGTGTGAGTGTGTACATGTGTGTGCCATTTGTGGAAAGTTGGGCGCCGGGCTGGCAACTTGACACTGTAAAACTCCACTGCCAATCATGAGCAGACAGTGATCCACTGTGGCGACCCCTAACCGGGAAAAGCCGAAAGAAGAAGAAGAATAGATTTGTGGTGTACAGCTGAAATTTGGAACATAGGTAGAATACATACATAGTACACAGGTACAGTACATACATTGTTGATTTGCCAGTGTTTGTGAGTAAGATTGAAAACTATTATCAAGTACTCTAGATTTAGTATGCATATGTTATCGGCTTTCACTGGCCTGGGGTGCAATCATAGCACTGCCAACTTTGCTTGAGATGTTGCCTGATGAGGTCTTTAAAGGAGGTTTTGGATGATGTGTTTTGAATGCTAGTAGGGACAGAGTTCCATTTTTTAGCCACTGAACTACTATATAGTGAATCTCCAAAGCTATTGTAGCTGTTGGTGACTTCTAGGAGTAGTTTGCTTGATGATCTAAAAGGCCTTTTGGCTGAGTGATGTTGCACTAGGTTTTTGAGGGCAGGACACTTATTGGGGAGGTAATAGATAGAATGACAGAGGCAGAGCTGATGGTAGGTTAGGAGGTTGGGCAGTTCAAGACAGTGGAGCTGTCTCAAAGCAGTACAGTGATGAGTTCTATATGAGCAATTTGCAGCAAAGCGGGCAATTCTTTTATAGCAGGCTTCCATTTTGCTTAGTTCAGTTTTGTTGAGATTAGTCAGAATGGGAGATGCATAGAGTAGGGTGAATAGAAGTTGGGAGCGAGCAATGGCTGATCTTGTGTTGTTGGTAAGAAATGGTTTGATATGGTAGAGTGACCCCAGTTTGGCATGTACTTTTTTAATAGTTAAGTTTGAGATGACTATCAAATTTTAGGTGGGAGTCTATGGTTATTCCCAATAGCTTAGGCTGTGCCGCTGGAGCAATTGGAGTAGCATTTGTGGAGTAGATAGTGAATTGACTGTTAGTGTTTTTGTTAGAAATGGTTATAATCATAAGCTGTGTTTTCTTTGGATTGAGGATAAGTTGGGCTTTGGTAAGGTAGTTTTCAATGTCAGAGAATGCTAGTTGAGTTGTTTGCAGGAGGGTGGGAATGTTTTGTGCAGCACAGATTAAAGTAGTGTCATCTGCATACTGAATTATAGATGCATGCTGTGTGGAGGTATGGAGGTCATTTGTGAAGACTGTGAATAGTAGTGGTCCTAAGATAGAACCCTGTGGGACTCCTATAGTTATGGGCAGCTGAGGAGAGACAGAATCTTCCCATTTCCCAGCTTGGTACCTGTTAGTTAAGTAGCTTTGGAACCAGGTAAGAGTGGAATTTGATAGATGATATTGGTTTAGTTTGTTTAGCAGGATTTGGTGTGAGACTGTGTCAAATGCTTTGGACATATTCAAAAAAAGAGTTGACACTTGTTGGCCTTCATTTTTGAGATGGTTTACTGTGTCTGTGAAGCAGAGGAGGGCTGTAGTGGTACTATGGGCAGGTCTGAAACCATGCTGAGTAGGTGACAGGATGTTGCTGTCTAGGAGATAGTTTAGCATCTGGGTATGGATGCATATTTCTAGGATTTTGGACAGGGGGGAGAGTAAAGCAATGGGTCTGCAGTTATTAAGTTCAGTGCAGGTCCCGCCTTTATGTATGGGTGTAACATAGGATATTTTCCAGAGTTTGGGCACATAGTTTTCAACAATTGATCTGTTTATGAGAGTGGAGACTGGGATAGCAATAGCATCTGCTGTGAGTTTCAAGAAATAGCTGGGGAGTAGGTCGGCTGCTGTTGATGAGGTTTTTAGTTTGGAGAGCATGCTTTTGATTGAAGTGGTGGAAACTGTTTTGAGGGTAAAGCTTGTATTAGTGTTATTTGTGTTGGGGGGATAGTGAGGAAGGAACTGTCCTGTGATACTAAGGATAGAATTGAGTTCACAAAGTGGGAGTTGAATTGTGTTTCAATGGGAACTTTAGTGTCGGGGTGGTTGGTTTGGGGGTAGCCTTTTGGGTGGATTTTAGTAGCTGGTTTACATTTTTCCAAAATTTTTGCGGGTTGTTTTGGTATTTAGTTTGTAATGTTGTGTAGTATGATTTTTTTGTCCAGCCTAATGCATTTTTTTGCACGGTTGCGCAGTTCTTGGTACTTAGTTAGGTTTTGTGTTTCTTTGTTTTTTTGATAGTAAAGCCAGGCAGTGTCTCTGGACTTAAGGATTTGTTTGGTTTCTTTACTGAGCCGGGGTTTGTAGAGGTTCTAACCTTGATTTTGCGCAATGGAGCGACAGTGTCTAGGTGTTGTAGAAATGTTTTGTTGAAATATGCTACAGCCTGGTCAAGTGGGAGTGTTTTTAGGGGGGGGGTCCAGTCACAGTTACAGAGTAAAGTGTTGAGGACCTAAGGAGAGAATTTTTTTGTGTTTCTAGTGGCTATATAGTTAGTGGTTTTGCATATGCTTGTTCGACTACGTATAAAGTATATTATGTTGTGGTCATTAAGGTGTCTGGGAGACTGCCTGTGTGAGGGTACAATGTGGGGTTATTAGTTAGGACCCAGTAAAGGATGAATTCTCTTTTAGATTTTTTATCACATATAGTTGGAATTTGGACTAGCTGCTGGTAGCCATGGAGATTATTAGATTACTTGGTGGTTCTGATATACAGGTGAACCAATCTAGGTTGAAGTCCCCCAGAATAAGGGTTTCTTGTGAGTATGTGGAAGAACACCAGGATAAGAAGTCTTCAAGGCTAGCAGGTGTATTACCAGGTGGAATATAGATCACAATTGTGGTGATTACCTTTTTAGGGTGAAGTTGGAGATGAGTATGTCCCAATTATTGGGGGAGGGGTAGGAGTTTGGTAATTGATGCACAGTTAAGTTGGACTTGTACAGTAAGGCAGTTCCACCTCCTTTACGAAGTGGTCTGTCTTGTCTAATGATATTGTAGCCAGTAAGGAGAACTTCTGAGTTAGCTATGTTTTTATTTAGCCAGGTTTCTGTTAAAGCAACTATGTCTGGGGAGTAGTGTGCTATTGTGGCCTGGAGTTCAGGTATTTTATTTTTGATAATTCTAATATTAATATTTAGCATTAAAAGATGGTTGGTTTTGCTGCTATTGTTGATTTGCCCAGGGATGAAGAAAGTGGGAGTGTTACGTTCTGACATTTGTGTTGGAGCAGTTTGTGTTGGACAGGATGGATTTGGGCCTGGGTTGGGGTGGATATCCCCACTTATGGTGAGCCTGGAGTTAAAATGGTTATGCAGATGTTGGAGTTTGGTGAGGAGTGTGAGAAAGTATTGTGTTTTTTGGAGTAGGAATGAGAGCATATGTGTTTAGTTCTGAATTGGTCCGTTATGTAGTTCTTGAATAACTGTGGGCAGATATTATTATAATGTGTGGTGTCTGTATACGAGAGTGTATAATGTAGTGTTGTGCTACTAAGTTTAGGGATATTGCTAGAGTGATAACTTGTGGTGTTGTAAAGAATTATAAGAAGACAGACTAGACTTAGTTGTGTGATAGTCATGGTTATAAAGTTCAAGTTATTTCTAGGTGTGGGGTCTGAATAGGAATTATAGGGTTGCACTATATGTGGATGTGGAAGTAATGTGGGTGATGTAAAAAATGCCTAGTGGGAATGAGAGTGATTGGGAGTATTTTGCGTGGAGCAAGTTGGTGTGGTATAATGTAATATGACTTGAGGAGCTGTGATTGGTGGAGGTGATGTGAGGGTGAGCTGTAGATGTGGCTGTGATTACTATAAATGTAGAGGTAGTGGGGGTGGGAGGGAATAGGGGGCAGGGGAGTGGAGAGAGCCCAAGCATTAGCGAGTGCGAACAGAGCAGGGCAGAGCCAACCAAGACAAGAGAAAAAAGTAAGTATTACTTTACAAATCTGAACACTTTAAACAAATTCCTGAGGTCTAATGCAACATACCTGGAAGTTGATCCTGTAGTCAGAATCTAGCAACCTATGTCGGCAACAAACTTTCCTTTGATCACCATATATGTCCACTGTTGTAAGTAAGCACTTTTTCATCACACAGCTTATATAACCAAAAGTATCATGTCCAGATCCAGGTATGTAATCATTCCACTGTATTCAGCTCTCTTCAGGCGATTCATTGACTATAATGCCCTCATCTGTTATACACCTGTCCAAATGCTTATCATAACTTCAGAGACAACACTGTCTCACAAAAACTATGCAGATTATTTCAAAGCCTTGTCTCTCTTCTCATTATTATACAGGCTGTTAAGAGGCAGCCTCTGCCTCACATATAGAACCTCAACATAAACCTCTCCTTTCAGACCTATTATACATTGACAAGTCCTGTGCTGAACACCCACTCAAGGTGTCTCAATCTTTTCTGCAACATAAATAAGATGTATAGGTATGTATAACAAAGAATACCTCCTCTATGCAACTGTCTTATATTCCAAATAAAGCAAATTACTTATTTTTGAATATACCCTAGTTGCATACCTGTTCTGTAGTCTGCACATATCAGTGGTTTATGCTGTAGGCAGACTGTTTCACTTGGGATGACTTTCAGTTGCTGTTTTTACTAGGTTTCTTCCGCCGTGGTGCAGCGGTAGCATTGTTACCTCACAGCAAGAGGTTCTCCCGTTCGATTCTCGGCTTGGGTTGGGAGTGCCTTCTGTGTGGAGTCTGCATGTCCTCCCCACGGTCGAGTGGGCGTTCAAAAGACATGCGTTGAATGGGCGTGCCTTCGTTGAAGGTTGGGGGTCGGGCTGGCAACTCGACACCATAAAAAACAACTGCCAATCATTAGCGGACCAGAGTTCCACTGTGGCGACCCCTAACTGGGAAAAGCCGAAAGACAAACAACTTATTTTTGAATATTAACTTATTATCAACTACTTTTCATTGTAATATTAATTATACCATGTTTTTCTTTCATCATTTCAAAGGTTATATAAAAAAGATTCTAAAGACTATGGTATAAAGACAAATTTGCACTAATGAAGTAAAAAAAAGGAGAAACACATAGCTCAGTAAACCATGTGGTGGTAATTTTTTTTCACTTCATCACAAAGGTACATTCTGTCTCTGTCTTAAGCTCAGCCTTTGCCCTAGACATGACTGCCACAAAGAATCTTTGAATGTTCCCTGCAACTCAGACCATGTTAGACTGCATCGCATTCTTCAGCATCCATTACATCACATGTTCCTTGATTTGACTCCAGGCTTCACACCAAGGCAGCAGAATAATGTTTGGAATATTTAGTCCTTCCTTCTTCCCTCATTGCAGAACAAACTCTACTCACAAGAGGAATAGATGAAATTAATTCCATTCTGATTTGACTTTGCTTTTTTTTTTTTTTTTTTTTTTGTTTACATAAATGTTTATTCAAATTGAATTTCCTCATTTTTTCTGGGGGGGCTGATATGCTCTGCAGTTGCATTGTAGTTTTTGCTGTCTCTGTCATTGCAGTTCATCAGAGAATGAGCAGAATGGAAGTTGTGCTGTAAAGTGCATTTTGCTTAAAGGGCATTGTTTGACTTATAAATTGAGAGGGAGGTGCAATGGGACTGGCCTCTTTTCCCCTGATTAAAAAAAATTATATCAGGTGCTTACCATTTTCCAGCTGTTCTATGTTGCTAGGTTTGGGTAGTTGTAGGTATATTGCAATTTACAATACAATTTGTTTGTCTTTTTGGTTTTTCCCGGTTAGGGGTCGCCACAGCGGAACTCTGGTCTGCTAATGATTGGCAGTAGATTTTCACGAACGCCGAGGTGCCAGCTCAATGTTCAACCTTCAACAAAGGCACGCCCATTACGCATGTCTTTCGAATGCCCACCCAACCGTGGGGAGGACATGCAGACTCCACATAGAAGGCACTCCCCGCACTCCAGCCGAGAATCAAATGGGAGAACCTCTTGCTGTGAGGCAACAACGTTACCGCTGCACCACCATGATAATAATGTACATAATACATGTGCGGTTATGATTTGATTTATTATAGGGGAGGTACTTCCTGTTACTTCACTAGCATGACAGACTGACTGAACTGTCTTAGTTTTATTCACAGCATTTGTTAAACCACTATTTTAAGACTCTGTACTGGCACATGAGCAAATGTGAGACATTTATATTTTAAACAGATGGCATGAAAAAGCAGAAATGAAAGAAGTAAGCATTCAATGGAGTCTCCAAACAAATCAACTTGCCAACTGAAAATATCCAGATTCATATCTTATTTGATAAGGGAACTTTAGCAAAGTTTCAAATATTTTCGCACACACTGCCAAGCATACTGAAGCACTAAAATATGTTTTAAACCTGCACATACCACTCAGTCTTATTGTACTGCATTTAACCAGTCGCTACTCAATAACAGCCCCTTTGTTTCTGTTGGGGCAGTTATCAACACTGGTAGCAGCTTTAACACTGATGCTGCTCTGTCTGAGGCACTTCAGAAAGGCAGCATACCGAAGGCTTCCCACACTTTCTGATAGCTGTACACCTGTTACTTACACACACCCCTAGTTCAGAATTCATCTGGTTTGAGGTTGATAAAAATGATCTACCAATATTTCTCTGTTTCTCCTAAAAAGTTTCTGGTAGCATATTGGCATAGTCACTTTAAAAATGAATTTTAATGCTTGGCAGATACAATAGCAGCATATTATTAACTTGATATTAATAGAAGCTGCTTCCAATGCATATACATTTACAGAAATAAGCAGTGTGCTTTTTAGGGATCTGATTCTAGAAACTCAGATTGTCTATACATCTCTAACAGTTAATTTCTCTTAAAACAATAAACTATCTAAATAACCTTTCTGCACAGTGCAACCCCACTTTATTGAAGTGCTAATATATGTTCTGTATAGATTTTTTCGTATCTAATTCCCTAAATGCAATCCCCAAGGGATTTGAAGAATATTATTTCCTTGCCTGGTATCATGGAGTACTCCCTTCACAACAGCAGGTACCATAGCATTCCACCTGTTGACACTCGGATTTTGCAGCAGATATACAAGTCTTGCTAGCAAGGCCAAGCCTTCAAACTTCTATCAGCATGCACAATGGCAAATTCAGGTGTGTAAGATTTGAGAAGGAACATGTACCACCCCTTTTTCCTCTGACTCACACACACACGCACACACACACACACACACACACACACACACACACACACACACACACACACACACACACACGCGCACGCACACACACACACACACGCACACATAGATTTATCAGGCAGGTTGTGTACTCCTTGAAAGTTTAAGACTTGCCACTTACTGTGCATTATCCAACTTTCCTCCTAACTTCATGACAATAAAGAATTCACACTCAAGTCTTTCATACCTAAATGAAATAAGGCTTGTTATGCACTCATCTCTAGGCATGACATTTTTCACACTGAGTAGACTTTGTGTTTAGCTCAGAATGCAGATTGTTACCATTTGAAGCCCAGTCCTTGTATGATATTGTTATGAAAAGGAACAGCTAAGGTGGTCCACGTAAAGAAGGTAATTTTAAAAATGAAAGCAAAGACAGCATGTCAGTAATGAAGCAGGGATTCAGCGGAGGTATGATATTACAAAGCAGCATGTTTGGGCATTGAACCAGCTCCATCTGTCTGCTATAGCTACAGTCTAAAAGCACATTTAAGTTCAGAAGTGGAGCTAATAAAGTCATCCATGTGAGCTGACATGTGCTCCTAATGTGCACTAACCAAGAGGATGGAAACATTAGGCAGGCATCCCCCGTCAAATCCATTTACATAATGGAGGACTTTGCAGAAAACATCAGCCTGCAGTAGAAAAGCTGACAACTCTGCAAGATTAATGGCCTAAATGAGAAACTCAGCGAGAAGGAACCAGTCAGCTCCATCAGTAGCATTGGGAGCAGATGGTTCTCCCCAAGACCCCCCCCCCTCCTTGCTCTCAGCTCCACCTCCATACCAGTAATCTAAGTAGAATGCAGGAATGATACTAAAAACAAGCTCATTGCCATATGCCTGCAAGACTGCCCAGATGTTTAACAGAAGCTGCAGCTGTGTGCAGGCCTGATGGTTTAACTAATCTCTCTGTGTGTTATGCACACTAAGAAAAAGCATCTTGCATGTACTCAGGCAGCATGAAAACTAGTTAGCACTGATATATAACCTTGTCACTCACAAGACTATGATGCAGCAAACATCAGAAAACGATTTTGTGAATTTCATTTTATTCCATATTTCATAGCTGTGACCTGGCAAAGACATCCGAAATATTTCCATGAAATCCCCTTCTTTGTCATAATTTAATTTGAAATAATTTACAAGCCCTAAAATTGATTGGATAAGAATACTATTAAGTGATAGTTCATATCTGTCTATATTTTGCTAGTAGCATTCAAAGTTCTCATGAAAATTACACTAGAAAGCTCATGCATGTCTCCTCTCTAAATAACGGACATTACAGACACTTGAATTCCCAGAAAACACACAAGGAGGGCTGGTGGTATATGTCTAGACTCCAGATGGGACTTTTGCCTCAGCTACCATCTTCAGCCATCACTCATCCTTAGTTCAACAGCCTGTCTCCATGTCCCTCTTAACTTATTTTTCTAACTTCAACCTCATGTTATTTCTTCGTAAGTCAGACTCTGGTAATAAGTTCAGACAGTAAAAATCTCATTATGAGAACCAAGTAGCATGATAAACCAAGATATAGTGACTTCCTGTTAAATAAATCAGCCTATTAGCTGTTACACATATTTGTGTAAAAGCAGTATGCATATTTCTGTAAAAAAATGTATGCTAGTTTGCATTCCATCAAGAGTATGTGTGCCACAGGGTAATACAAACTGACTCTTCCTTCTGCTAACCTTGCACAAAATATACTAGCTAAGCCTTTTTCTCCTTTTGTAATCCTATATGGGAATCTGCATCCTGTGAGATAACACTCTGTTAAGGTTAATGTTTTCATATCAGACATGACTAGAAATACTGTACATGACTTAACATTCCTTTTTTAAATTATTTTTTGAGGAGATTTTACTTCCACAGCCCCTGGGTCTTGATGTTGTGGTCTACCGTAGCCCCCTATTAATTCTGTCCTCCAAGCTATCCCCACTGTCATGTCTTTTTCTGTTACCTACACTCCTGCACATGTCCTGACTGAACTGAGAAGACATGTTTGTACAACCAAAGGTTCACACACCAGGGATCACATCACCTCCATAAATGGTACTGTGCAATTTCATCATTACAATTTGAATGCTTTTTCTTACATAATCATCTAATGAACTGGGCTACATACCCCACCTCATTGCTACAGATCATAGCAGTCACTCTGGCCTCCACTACGGTTCAACAATTAAGACCTGAGGTAGTTTCACCACCTAGGGATGGGGAACACCCCCATCCACCACCTCACTTCTGACAATATTCTCACTCCCTAAGGCTATTAAACTTTAACAATCATTTTATTCATTTCTTCCTGCATTTTTTCTTGCTTTAAGTGCAATCTAATCACTACATCTTCTTTTCATTTGTTTTTCCTGCACCTGTCACACTTCATTCTATCCCTTTTTCCTGCCCTTTCAAGGCTACTGTAGTAACATATGATACCCTAGAAAAGTGAGCAACCACTATCAAACAAAGGGGGCAGTTCAACATGTCTATATAAGTGTGCCATATTTGTTTTCCTGCTCAGACCCTATATTGTGTTTACTGTTTTTGCCCATAGCAATGACCATCTCCCTTAGGATTATGCATATGTTATATCTGAAGACGGTATGTGTGCTGGGTCTAGGTGGGGGTTCCTATCTACTTCTTGGACCCTGATTATAGATGAGGTAAAATGAAAGTTTTTCTGTGCAGTCTGAAGGCTTGATGTTTTCATTTACCCATAATTCTTGTTAGTATTCGTATCATTAGCAACATTAATTCTTTCAGAGTATGTGCAGACATGCATGTTGTGAAGATGTGAGGATTTGTTCTGCAGTCCTTATTAAGTACTACTTGCCAGCACTGATGTTAAAGAGGGATAAGGTCCTGACTGTGGCCCAGATAACCTGAGTTCAGTTAGTGGCTCAGGTGCTTGCAGCAAAGGATGGGTGTGCCCATTCTTGAAAGGAAGCCAGGGTGGAGCAGGATGCATACAGCCACAATCTTTTGCTGTAGAATGCAGTGTTGTAGCATGCATCCTGGGGGCATGGGCTTTTAGCTTATCAAGCCAAATCCTGGTAATAGACTGCATTATGAAGTGTACAGGAGTATGTACCTGCAGAGAGAAGGCATTGTGGACCCCCTTAGTGATATGGGTATCTCTTCCACCCACCCTAGTGGCTGTAGCTTGGACATACACTGGAGCTAGGACATACAAAGACCCTTACTGTCCTCATGCTATTGAGGGCACAAACAACTTTCATGGCTAGATATATATCAGCTCCTCCACAAAGCTATTGCCCCCTTATTGTACTGAGGTAGTTCTTTAGTGTGGGGGACTGAGTAGTCAGAGTCCAGTTGGGGAAGACTTGATGGACAGCAGGCATGAGGGTGAAAAAGTCCTAGTAAAAAAAGATACTCAGTACTACTTATTTTAAGAGCAGGTAAGTGATATTGTATAGAAGTCAAATTTCTATGATTCTAATATAAACTTCAGTGTGTAGCTGAACTCAACACAGTATTAACTAGCGCTTGAAACCTTAGAAGCAAGATCTGCAATACTGAGGAATGCAACTCTGACCTACAAGACTTGGGCAAAAGTAGTGGCCCATGCACTCATGACTGTCTGTGGTCAGTAGGAGGAAAGGAAAGAATGTCTTAAATGCTGGACCAGACATTTGAAATTCCTTACTGGCTTTTCCAGCTCAAGCAAACAAAAGCACATGAACTACATTGCATCACTGAATAGCATTATCTGACATGATTAAGGATGGACAATGGGGGGAATGGGATGTCCCTGTTACCATAGTGCAGCTGTACTGTGACACCTCTATTTCCTGTTTATCATTCTGTAGAGACTGAGAAGGGGCACCAAGAAATGGCAAATGGTGGACAGTTGGGGGTGGGGTAGCAGAAACAGTTGCAAAAAACTTAGGTTCTTTAAGTCTTCAGAAAAAATAAGTAATTTTAGTTGTGGAAGAATTTTGCAGACTTCTATGCTTGGCATGATCAAAGTGGAGTAAAGTTTATAAAATGAAAAAAAAATGTATTAGTCTATCAGCTAAGACAATGAATATGTTATACGTTCCGGTGACTGTCCGCTTATCCCATTAGAACAGGTCCATTTTATCACCATCAACTATGGTAACTAGGTAACCAGCAAAACCAATTTTAGTTTTTTGCCATAACACAAAATTACCTCATTCTGAATTACACGGCTTGGCTTGCTTTGGAGTATGGTATTATTTTAAAGGTTATACTTTGCTCTGTTTACTGGGATGGTGCCAAAATGACCTCATTTTCTATAGGAAGTTCTCCCAGTGACCTTGTTCACTATCGTATATATGGACTTAGGTGCAACACTTCTATTTTTTCCCTGAATTACCATCACATTTCTGATCCTGAGGAAGAACAGGTTACGTAGACATAAGTTCTCATGTAAGAGAGGGCAACAAGTTAGATAGCTTCTTTAACATAAAAGGCCAAAAAATAATGTTACTGCAACTTGTCAAAACTCTTGCAGTGATTTTACTGAAATCAGTTGATGTTGTTGAATATGTTGGCAGAAGAGCACTAAAGTTCCTCCATCTGAGCCTTTTGTGCCATCAAGGAAGACAGTTGGTGTTATATCTGTATGAATCATATTTATTTACTTTGCTGTGTACCCATAATCCCCGAATGAATGTCACAACAGTGAACTTTGTGAAGCACTGTGGGACACATTTTGAATTTATAGGCTTTTTGTAGAAAATAAATTAAACTCTTGAGCTTATAGTTCATTAGAAAGAATTGTTTAATTTATATGACTGACCAAAGAGCACCTTGTCTACTGATATTGGTAGAAGAAGCATTATTAAATTATTTTTCTAAACATTGTTTGGCAATATCCACTCAAGTTGTATATTGAAGTGTTTTGTCATGCTTTCATGACTTAACTATTATGCCATCATATGTGATACATTAAGTGCCAATCTGCATCTTCAGTGTATCAGTGACTGTTTTCAGACTTAAAAAAAAAATTTTCCTGTGTTGATGACACTGAGGTTTAATGCTGATCTTTCACCTCAGTGATATAAACTGAGGGGAAAACATAAGAGGCATCCCATAGACTGTAATGGAAGCAAGTTTTGTGTGCACAGAGAGGTGTCCATTAAAGTCTATGGGGAGCCACATTACTTGACATCACATATGGAAATGCTAAATTTAATAGGGATTTTCTTTTGTACTGCAGGAATAGAATTAACAGCAATCCAGAGGCATGGTAGCATAACCTATTTCATGAGGTTGTAGTAAATGCTACTTTCACTACATCCTTTGTTTCTTACCTTGTGTTCCCAGGTATAATGGACCGATGAGTAACTGCACCTAGTCACATCTATTCTCTGGGGTATTCATCTTAATCAGGCCAGCATTTATTCTCATCTACTTAATGCTATACTGAATAAACTCAGTACCACAAAGCAGGCAGAACTCCCATCAGGTCATTTCAGTCAGAGAACACAAAACTGAACTAGATCAGATTATGACCAACTGTATAAATGGGATATAATAAGTCAGTGTCTGCTGGACAACATTAGCCATTAGTAAACATTCATTGATGGTAGATGTAATTTCATGGGAAGCATTATCTCCCATAGTTGAGTACTGTAGCAGTCATCCTGAAATTTTGGGAGGAATGTAATTAAAAGCACTAGATAATACATTCTCTCTACCTCTTCTATTTAATATATGGTTTTCCATGATCGGCCAATAGCAAAGCTGACCAAGGTGATAAAAAGGATTCAGAAATGATTTATTTTTGCATGTACATCTACAAAAAGGGATTCAAATGCCTCTGTCAACTGACTTTTTGGTCATTGTAAGAAGTTCAAGTGAAAGCAAACACTTTTACATAATGGTAGATGAAAGCCTATTTTATATAGATAGACAGATATAGACATAGACACATATATATTTCTAAAATACTATAAATAACTTTGGATCTTATATAAAAACAGACATTGACACTCAATGTTTGGGTTTTACAGGACTAGCACTACCGCACAGCACTCAGTAACTACCATACCACTACCTCCTTTGGGTGAATGAGATTTTGCTTAAATGACCATCTCTGGGTAGCTGATTTATGGAATAACATTTGTTTGTGCCCCCAGTGGCCTGAGTTTGGGAGCTAATTTGTACTCACCAGAAGGATGGAATAGGAAGGAGAAAATGATTTAACAAACAGACAGTTCTACTACCCCAGAAGGAATGGAAGGGTTCTAGAAGTACTTTGGGAGAGGCCAGAAGCTGCACATGTTATGTCCAATAGCTTTTATAGTAATAGGGAAGCAGATATACAAAGTCTGGAGTGTTTGCTGGTATGTTGATGCCATTTACACATGCCCTATGTCTGGTTAGTGACTCTGACAGCTACAAATGAATGACAGCTCTGGACTTTCAAAAATGTCACCTAGTTGGTTCCTCACTCTTCTGCCCCTATGAATATGAGGACCACCAGGCTCATTTCCTAAGAAGTCAAGCAGTCCAACTTACCTGGCTGTGGGTTATTTCCAGGATCACCAATCAGGATTTATGTAGGAATCAAGTGGCTGTGGGAAGAAAACATCAGCATAACACACTGACACTAGGGTCTAATAAGAAAAAATGACTATCCTGGGAGTAATCTACAATATATTTCAATTTACAATATATATTGTCAGAGTGACATATATCTGCCCATATAGTCATAGTTGAGATATTTAGTAGAAATCACCAGTGCAGCTTTAATGATGGACAGGGACACCGATTTTCCATTTTTTTTTGGAAAAATACCAGCAAGTTACAAAACTGAGTATTGGAAAAACACACTGGAAAAACACAGTGTTTTCATTAAATTTGTCATTTTAGGCCAGATAACTCATTTGCCTTAACTTTATCTGTTTCTTACATGTATAAATTATGATACAGTTAGTTTGCTTAATGAGCACTCTATACTTAGAAGCTGCTTTAACTTTTTGCATATATCTACATGCACTAAAATCTTTAGTAGAATTATGGCTATGGCCAAAAATTACTTTTAAAAACATTGGCATAATTCCAGGATTTCATCTTATGAAAATGCAGTTTCATTTTCCTTAATAATTCTAACTTTATTTACTGTCAAATGCTATTCACATGTGAATAAGTGCATAGATGCATCTGCCCCCCCCCCCCAGAAGTAGATGCAATGCCAATTTCAAAAATAAGCCCCTATGGTAGAAACCAAATATAAACAGGTTCTATACTAAATGAAAAAATCATTGTATATATAAATAAATGTAAGCGTAAGATGCAAAACCAGCTCTTGCTAAACTTTGTTCCCTGATCAAATCAACCATGGCCAGAAATGTGGTAAAAACTATCACCTAGTAAAGGACAACATCTAGGCCTTCTTTAATTATGGCAGAGACCTTAGAAGCAATGTCCAACACTGCAGAGAGCTTATAGTAAATGATATTACATGCCGAAACTCAAAGGACATAACCCATCTACTGGCAGATAAGATTAGCTCTAACTTTACCCCAACACATTCCTAAATCTCATAAAGGCATTTATACCCCCCACCACCAAATCTCCCACAAGCAAGTCATCAAGGCCAAGAGCACAGCTTCTTTGGGGCCAGGTAACATACTGGGCTCTTACTGGTCAGCCTGAAACAGGACATATCAGACTGCCTACAGAGACTATTCTATGTCATCCTCCAAACAGGCTTTGTGCCGGATGAATGGAGGACAGAAACCGATCCCCTTGCATAAAGGTGTGGCATCAATGGACACTGAAAATTATAAACCCTTAAGTCTGATCAGCTTCATCTACCATAACAGTAGATGTCCTACTGATCACTGTTGCAGTATTCCTTGCAAGATATCTTGCATAGGATAGCCACACATCTGGCCAACTTACCAACGTTTTGGCCTTTCCAGCCATCATACATCTGGCATATGACATAAGCCTGGAGTTGGGAGATACACAAGGGATGTATGTACAAGAAAACCTCAGAATTTACTTGCTCCAGGAAAATAAATGAAACAGAAGGAGAGGTAACTACATACAAATGTATACATCCATTGAGAAAAGGAGAAAATAAATAATACCCTAAATATATCTTAGCATAAATCAATTTCAATAAATTTCATCTATATCTATATTTATATTAACGCCTTGGTGACTCAAATTTTTGAATAGTTTTGTTCTCTCTTTAAACCTATCATTTGCTTAGCACTAAATCGTTTACACGAGACCTACTTTTGTGATTATTAAATGTTTGAAACTCTGTCTTTTATAGAGCAGTTATATTATTAATATGTTTAAAACTTTCTATTCAGGCATTTATTTTTGTAAAATGTTTAGACAAGAAATGAATCCATTCGTTATGCTTGTTTATTTGTTTCAGCTTTTCAGCATCCTGATTCTCAGCCCCTGGGTCCTAAGAAAAAAAGAAATGATGCCCCTCAGCCAGACAAAAAAGGGGAAGGGGGGATGGAATACTACATCAGTAATCAGTAGGATATCTACTGTTATAGTAAGTTCTTACATAATGGTACTATGTCCTTTAAAGGTCACTGCTGGAGTATTCCTTACAAGAGGGGGAGTACTAAAGCTACTGAAGAGAGAGGGCAGAGGAAGAAGGAACTGAAGAACAGCCCAAAATGCCTTGGAGTATGCACCTGGCAAAACCCACTCTGGTGAAAACACATGCAACTTACAGTGTTTATAAAAGTGTCAACAGATGACCGAGTAGCTACTTTTAGAATGGACGTGGTGTCTCAACCCTTGAAAAAAAGCCCCAGTGGAGGCTATGGCCCTAGTAGAATCAGCTTTAACTGGGGAAGAGAGCTGTTTTCCATGATATGAATAACAAAAAGAAATGGCATTAGAAATCCAAGAGAACGAGTTTGCTTGGAGACTGGAAAACAAAGCTCCTTATCATGAAAAGAAACAAAAAGTTGCTCAGAATTCCTAATGTCTTTAGTCTTCTTTAGGTAAAATCTGAGCTTCCTATTCAAATCTAAAGAATGAAGAATCCTCTCATCCTTATTCTAAGATAAGGTGAATAAAGGATGGAAAATTTATAGACCGGTTTAAAGACAAGACATTTACTACCTTAGGGTTAAAGGAAAGATTACTCCTAAGAGAAACACTGCCTCGATGAAAAACCAAGAAAGGAAGAACTGACATAAGTCCATGCAGTTCAAAAACCCTCTTGGCAGAAGTCAGTGCCACCAACAAAACAGTCTTCCAAGTACAAAATTTTAAGGAAGAACTGGTTGCAGGTTCAAAGGATGGCAGGGTCAGTTTTTCAGGAACATAATTCAGGTTCCAAGAAGGAGAAATAAGGCTTTCTTGGAGGCCTAATTTGAAGGATGCTTTTCAAAAATTGCATGACCTCAAAACTGGATGAAATCAGTGGATTTAAAGGCAGTCAATTAGAAATGTCTGACAAACGGGTCTTAATAGAAGAGTAAGCCGTAGCAGAATTGAACACCTGACATAGATAGGAAAGAACAAGATGGATGAAAACAAGAAAGGGGTCTCGGTTCTACCTTTTGCACAGTAAAGAAAATCTTATCCATTAAGAATAGAAAAACACAGTCCAGTTGTTCCAAGCAGGTCCACACCAGTGAAATAAAAGAACAATTTCTTTGCTGCCACAGTAGATTTAGCACTTTCATTTGCTTATACCACAAGAAGTCTTCAGAATCTACCTTCAAGTACATTTAAATACTGCAGGAACAAAACCACCTGATCCAATAAAACAAACATTTAAAGAAACACTACTTTCAAATATAAAAATACAAACATCAAAATACAATTATGTATCTAACCACATGAAATGTGTGTGTGTGTGTGTGTGTGTGTGTGTGTGTGTGTGTGTGTGTGTGTGTGTGTGTGTGTAAGTCACCTCTAAACAAACCATCTTTTTTTATATAAAAATATAATGAAATACAAAATACAATATGTAGAAATTGTATAAAATAACCCAGGTTTAAACATTATAAGACCTGAGTTTCAAACTGCTGCTAATACTAAGGTGTTCATTAAGCCCAGGAGAAATGTGAGCCTGCAACCTAATTTGCCAAATCAGTTCTTTAGCTTCTAACAAATCCTGCCATGGTCCACCCCTAGGATTTTTATACACCTGCTCAACTCCAAAAAATAAAAACTTATGTTCAGGGTGCTGGACAATGTTTTTCTCTAATACATTAGTAATTTTTTGATGTCTAATGTCCAACAAGTGCTCATAAATCCGATCTCTAAAATGTCTCTGAGTTTTGCCAACATACAATTTAGAGCAATGATTACATTGGGCCACATCAACAATACCTCTTGTATTACAGTTACAATGAAAAGTGGGTCGAATCATTTTACCATTAACCACAAATATTTCCCCCTTCCTATTCTGTGAACATTGGGGGCAGGACCCACAGTTAAACGTCCCAAACCTTCTAAAACTAATGAGAGCGTTATTAGCTCTGTCACTTTCCTAAAAGCTCTTGATTGATTTACCTTTTCTAAATACTATCTTGGGCTCTGTCCCTACATTTTCAAGTATCCCATCAAAGCAAGAGATGATGCTCCAGTTCTTCCTTAAAATATTCACAATCTCAACATGTTCATTAGAGAATGTAGTAATAAAGGCCCTGGAAAATGTTTGCTTTATGCCAACCTGTTTGTCTCCTGTCACCCAAGGATTCGCCACACATTCTCTCAAAATTGGCCTGTATACCAACCCAGCCCTTTTCTCAAGTAATTCAGCAAACACATTTTGAAAGAAATGAACTAGGGTAACCACCTGCTGTTAACATACTTAATAATTTGTGACTTTCTTGCACAAAAACATCATCCTCTGTTATCATACGGGCTAGTCCAACATACTGGCCCTTCACCAGCCCTTTTTTTGATGATATGGGTTGCAACTGTTAAAATGTAAAAGATTGTTTGAATAAGTAGGCTTTCTGTAAATAATATTAACATACCTTCTATTAACATAATCCTTGCCTATTTCAACATCTAAATAGTTAATATTGCTTGAGTTGTAAGTGTAGGTAAATTTTAGGAAAGTAGTGGTGTTACTACAATATTCAACAAAGTTGAATATTTCATCCAAAGGTCCTTTCCATGAAATAAATATGTCATCCAAAAAACGACAATATGTAACCCAATGCTGTTCATAGTTGGAACCCAACAAATACCTCCTTTCCACTCAAGCATAAGGATGTTAGTAAAAATGCGGGCACAGGCTGGGCCCATACCCACTCCACATTTTTGGTGGTAATACTGACCCTCGAAATGCACATAGTTGTTTTTCAAAATTGCTTCCATAAGAGTGGTTAAAACATACACCTCTTTGTTTGAAAAATCACCCACTGCTACTATGTAATCTTGAAACCACTCTAAGCCTATATCATGTGGTATAACGTGAAACAAATTCACCACATCAATAGTCAAAAAAATTATGTCATCATCAAATGGCAAATTTCTTATCTTAGCCAATAAGTCCCACGAATCTTTACAGATTTGGGAATGAGTGTCCAAGCATTTTTTTAGTTTTGTATCCACATACTTAGCGAATGGGTGAATTTTAGCTTTTGAGGCTTTAACAATGGGTCTTAGAAGGTGATCCACGATACTTTTGTGGATCTTCAGGAGCACAATAATAGAAGGAACAAGTGGATAGTCACAAGAAAGAAAAGAGTGTTCCTCAAATGAAACAGAGCCTTGGTCTAACAAATCCTTCAAACAAATAATTAATTTGAACATAGGACATATTAACCATGTTGATGGACGCTTCATCATAAATGTTATCATCTAACAGCATAACACTCATGTGGTTGCAGTAATCAGATTTAGCCATAACTACAATCCTCCCATCCTTGTCAGGCTTCATTACCCTGATACTCCTGTCAGAGCTAAGTTTTTTAACCAAATCAAACTCACGTTTGTTTAAATTATAACAATAAGTGTAACTAGAGCCATCAAGCAAGTTCTTGAATTCAAATTCACAGATTTTTTCAAAAATAACTAATGGCATCAGCAAAGGTGGGTTGAACGTGCTGCTACGCATTCATTCCTGAGTCTCACATGGCTATTACAATCCTGAAAACAAACTGAAATTCAACTTTCTTGTGAACAATTTTAAGTCAATTATCAAATTCTCAAAACTAGTCTTGACAGAAGGAACAAAATTTAGTCCTTTACTCAGAAGTTCACAATGCTCAACATTAAAAATGTGCTCTGTAAAATTATACAGTTTAAAATCACCTTTTTGGTTGGTGACAATGGTAAGGTCTATTCTTATGTTCATTCAACCCCTGAATATAATCCCTCAATTCCGAGTAACTTAGAATAGCTATCTCCTCTGTCTCTGTTGATAATTGTTCCCCATCCTTCTCCACTGCTGACGAGATGCTTGCTGATTCATGTTGCGGTTCTGGATCCACTCCGAAAGTCTCAAGAGTGCCTATTCTAAAGGGGGATCCTGGTTTCCCTGCTCAGGCTCATCACCCTTAGGCCAACCACACCAATCATCAAGGAGTGTGGTGCTATCATACAAACCAGAACCAGCCCACCCCTGATTGTATTCCAGCCTATCCCTTTCAGTTTTCTTGAGCTTCCTGCTCCTGACGTCATGAGAGACCTGGTCTGCCTTTCTTATTATTAAATCAAACTTGTCACCACATTGCTCAAACAAAAGGTCCTCCTTAATGCGTTTTTCAATTTCAAGGATGTCTTTGTACAAAAAATCCAATTCTTCATCATAGTGTCCATTAATTCCTAACCCTGCTTGTCAAACAGTTCAAGCAAGCCACGATACAGGGGTGGAGTTTTCAGTTAAACCGTTAGGGAACTTCCATGATCTAAGTCCCTTAGGTACTATTTTCAGTTTGATACACTCATTGAAATATTCATTTTAAATGAGCAATTTCCTGTAATGGATAACCTTGGACTCAAATAAATCCATAGATTGGTTAAAAGCACTATTGTTGTTGACAACATTAATCCCCATCTATGTTGGTAAGTTATTAAGCCAACTAGACACATTAACAGAAGGGATAGAGCATGTTCGTGCTTCACACGGGTGATCATTACCATCAATATTTTGTCCTTGAAAAAATGTTGCAAACCAGGTGGCGTACCTTGTCTAAGGGAATTCTCCCCATTCACCAAATTAGTAGGTGCCTCCAACTGTGTAATCCTTGCAGTTAATTGGCCCACTTGCTAGGTTAACTGATGAATAAGTTGAGTCAAAAGTCCAATTTCCAATGTAGCCCCTCCAGGTTGGGCAGACAGTACCACTTGAACTGGGAAGAGACACAGCCAGCATAACTAGGAACCAGAACAACAAATACCAAAATGGAAAAACACAGTCCAAATGTTCCAAGCAGGTCCACACCAGTGAAATAAAAGAACAATTTCTTTATTGCCACAGTAGATTTAACGCTTTTGTCTGCTTATACCACAAGACTTCTTCAGAATCTACCTTCATACTGTTCAAGCACATTCAAATACTGCAGGAACAAAACCACCTGATGCAATGAAACAATTAAACATTTAAAGAAACACGACTTTCAAATATATACATAAAAATACAATTATGTATCTAACCACATAAAATGAGTGTGTATGTATGTCACCTCTAAACAAACCATCTTTTTATATAAAAAATATAATGAAATACAAAAAAAATTATATTTGTATTTTTATGAATATATTTGAAAGTAGTGTTTCTTTAAATGTTTAATTGTTTTACTGGATCAGGTGGTTTTGTTCCTGCAGTATTTTAATGTGCTTGAGCAGTATGAAGGTAGATTCTGAAGAAGTCTTGTGGTATAAGCAGACAAAAGCTCTAATTCTACTGTGGCAATAAAAAAGTGTTCTTTTATTTCACTGGTGTGGACCTGCTTGGAACATTTGGAGTATGTTTTTCCATTTTTGTATTTGGTGTTCTGGTTCCTAATTATCCATTTTGAAATATAAGATTTCCCAGTATTTGTTTTTCTAGCCTCCTGAAAACACTGGAACACATCCCCAGAAAAGTAGTGCCTAAAAGGAACTAAAACCCTATTAGTCAAATCGTCAATTGCAGGGTGAGAAAATGAGGTGAATGACTGATCCCTTGTCCTGTATGAGCAAGCCCATCTTGTGAGGTAAATTGTGATGACTGGTCTTTGGCCAGTTAAAAAGAAGGGGAAACCAGTGCTGTGTGGATTAAAAGGCAATCACCAGTAAGATTTAGTCCCTGTCCAGCAAAAATCTTATGTTGGACCTTTGGCAGAAGAGGAAGAGGGGGAAAATGCATAAAAGAAACATCTCATCTTACAGACGGATATTGTGTTGATTTTCCATTCTAGTGGTCTCAGAAGCCTGGAACAGAACATGTGGAGCTGTCCATCCTGGAGAGAGGTAGATAGATCTCTTTAAAGAATATCCCACTGATGAACAGTATCCAGGAATACCTTCCTGTGTAATATT
The DNA here is from genome assembly GCF_019279795.1 of Protopterus annectens. Taxonomy (NCBI): domain Eukaryota; kingdom Metazoa; phylum Chordata; order Ceratodontiformes; family Protopteridae; genus Protopterus; species Protopterus annectens. The sequence continues at coordinate 429,115,825 of NC_056747.1, read as the reverse complement.
CATTTTAAGGATCTTCCCTGGATCTGCTCAATGCGTCTGCCACAATGTTTCTGTCTGAGGGAATATAGACCACATGAAGAAACAAACTGTGTGTGATGGCAAATTCCCATGCTATCAGGGTGAGTTTGCAAAGGCAGTAAGACTTTGCCAACCCCCCCCCCCCATTTGTTTATGTACCACATAACCATGGGGTTTTCCATAAACACTCTGAGGAGGCCTGGAGACCAGAGATAATGCAGAGACCAAAGAGCCATAATCAAGACCCTTGTCTCCTTGATGTTGATGTGTTCAGTCTCCTCTTCAGGAGACCAAACCCATGAATCATGATACTATTAGATCAAGCCCCCCAAGCCAGGTCTGATGCATCTGTATATAATTCCTGGGGGGGGGGTAGAAATGTAAAGAAATGTAAGTCTCAGATTGAGAAAAATCTGGTTGAACCATTACATAAATTCTTTCCTTCCATCCTTTGGCAAGGCAAGAGAGGACTCTGGAAGTCTAATAGATGGCAGTGTTGAAGCCAAACTGCCCTTAGATACCACTGCAACTTCCTCATTTGGAGTCTCACATGGGATTACCCATTAATAACTGTTCAAAAGACAGATGCTAGAAAACTGGATATAGTGGCCCATGAAAAGAAGACAAAAGTAGCATTGATCATTGAAATCGCTACACCCAGTGACTACAGTGCCTTGCATACTGAGAGACACAAAGTCATAAAATATCAGGATTTGGAGGCAGAAATGAGACAATGTGGAAGAAAGATACCCAGACAGTTTCAATAGTAGTAATAGCAACGGGTCTTATAAAAAAGAATCTACAATTGTATTTAGATTTGTTACCGATACGTCACATATACGAATTGCATAAAAAGTCATTACTGGGCACATTTTGGGTGCTGCGAGGAACACCTCTGGCTGAAATCAAAGATTGAAACAATACTATGTTCATAAATTTTAATCTTACTTTGACTTAGGAATGGGGTCCATTCCCGTCATGGTAATAGAAACCCAAACAACTTGGAGAAATTAAATAAGGGAGTGTGGCATATAGAATCATAGGAATAGTGGATGCTATGAACTTCAAGGCTCTTAAAATCTCTCTCTCTCTCTTGCAGAGGTTATGTACAATAGAAGAATGCTCTTCAAGAGGTCTGTGAGAGACAGAACCTTGGCCGCAGGAATGAAGGAAGGCTATCATAGACAGAGAGAGTATGAATTTTGCAACCAAAGAAAATCTAGTCTTGAGATGGTGTCAGAACTAACTTTTTCAGGTATACAGTGAATTCAAGACTGCAAATGAGGTACATAATGAATTCTAGGTCCTTTTGAAGAAGATGTGAACAGGGAGCATGAAACAAAAGGTCCTCTAGATAAAGAATATCTGGATGCAGTAAAGTCTGCAAAATGCTATGACAGGAGATAATCATTTGGTAAATAGCCTTAGAAATATAGAAAGACCAAAGGGCAAAGAAGAGAACTGAAGATGAGAGGAAGATTCAGAGAATCCCAAAAGCTTCCTAAAGAGATGATGAATATTAATGTGAACACAGGTATTCCTCAAATCCAGGCAGAACAGAATGACTTGAGAAAGAAGCATGGAAAGCAAACTCTGAGGTGACAGCATTGTGAAACTGGACACCAGAAGGAAAGTGTTGAGAAAGGAAATATCCAAGAGTGATCTCCAGGAACACTTTCCCAGGGACCAGAAGCATTTGATAATAGAAACCTGTGCCTTCTTGAGAGGGGGGAACTGGCTGAACAGTGACCTAATCCAAAGGATCCTGAAGAAGTGGGGGAAACAGATAACTGGTTTGAGGAGGGGGGGGAGAGACTTCCGCGACATTCTGTATCCCTTTTTATAATGGAGAGAGCCCATATGTCCATGGTGATCTGTTGCCAAACTAGAAAGGAGATGGGCAGACTTTGAGAAAAAGTAATCTGACTGAGGAGAGAGGAAGGGAAGGAATGCAGTCACAGGGTAAGTGAGTTTGTCAGGAAAGAAGCACTTTTGAATTTTAGACTCTTGTCCCGATCTCTCAGGAAATCTACGTTTAGAGGGACATTTACCCTTTTGGGGCTGTCTTTCTTGCCTCCTAGCAAAAGGATCTGCTTTTGAAGGATAATCCCTCTGATACCTAAGGACAGCAGAAATTTACTTCAGGTTTTGCATCACTTTATCCCTGTTCAGTAAAACTTTAAATAGGTCTGCAGCATCAGAACCAAACAAATTCTTAGAATGCAGAGGAGAATCCAAAAGCTTTGCTTTAACCTCCTCAGGAAGGGACTGGAGACTAAGCCATTGCTGACCCAGACACAACCACCCTGGAAGAAGCATCAGCAGCATCATAGCTGTACTGGACAGACTGCCTGGCTACTTGAGAAGCAGAACTAAGCTAGTCTAAGGCTGATGACTTATTATCAGAATCATGCATATATGTCTGATAGTTAATAGCTAGAAAGGCCAAAGCAATAGAGGTATATACCTTCTTGCCAAATCTGCCAGTGGCTTTGCTATGTTTACCAAAAGGCAAGATTGTAGGGGAAGAAAGCAAATTAGTAGGCTTGTCTGCAGAAAGAGAAATAACAGAAGGATCAAGAGAAGAATTCCTAAAGAGGAATTTCTGATGATCAGGAACCTTATAAAAACTATCAGGTTTCTTATGAGCCAGAGGCTGAGAATCAGGATGCTGAAAAGCTGAAACAAAAGTATCCAAATGAGCTTCAAGAACGGTGGGAAGAGCAGAAGGCTTAGGAGTCTCCATATGAGGTAAGGCATGGATTGCTATCAATTTTGCGAACGGAAATTATTTATATTAACCTATAACCTGTATACAAATCATAGATGTTCCATAAACTCATAAATTATATATTATATCTAAGACATGTACCAAGAAGGGAATGAAAATGTTAAAACCAAAGTTAAAATTCCATAAATATTTTAGTAAGTTTACATCATATTTTTGGGTATTGTGTTATATTTTTGTACTCCATTTGGGGACAAATACAGACATAAGGTATTATATAAACTTGGACAAGTTGTTGGAAATAAGACCCTTGAGGGTTAAGTGGTAAATTAATTAAGGAAGTTTAATTCAATAATTAAGTATCCAATGGGCTTGGATTTGTAAATCACATGTTTTTTTAAAAAATGGATTTAAACTTCATTGACTGTTTGATACTTTTATCTGAAGAAGTTCTTTGTATTGTAAGGAGAACGAAAAGTGAGTGTACTGCTTTTGCTTAATTAAACTACAATTATATTAAGATCGGGTATCTTGGATTTTTGTGTGCTGGTCTGCCTAGAATCAGTGATTTTGTTGGACTGTGTTAGTTTGTTACTGCCTTTGGATTCTTTAGTTTGTCGTCTACACTGATATGGCAGAACTAGTACTAACTTCCACCCAACAGATGTCCTCACAGGATAATACATCAATTTTATCATTAACAGCATTGGTGGACTTGTTGTCTCAGAAGATAGATTCACTATCCCAACATTTGGAAGCCATTCTCAGTACACATGAGCAGAGACAAGGACAAGGCTTACCCTCTGTAAGCCCAACAAGAATAGTGACTTTGATAAGAGACCAAAATTCCACCTTGCCGAATATTGTTCCACTACACCAGCGAGTGGGTACACAACAGAGCGGTGCTCCGGGGTCAGTAGGAACTTCGAGCTGCCCCTCGGGTTCGGTGAACCAGCAACAACCTGTCCATAACACCTCCGGGCTTATTGGACCTCTGGACATTAATGCCTGGACGAGTAGACCATTCTTGTTTACTAACGGCGCAGCTGTCAAACCACAGGAGGAACTGGCTGGAGGGAAGGCGTGTCTTACTTCCAAACTGCATTTGTTTGATCAAAAATTATTAAAACTATGGAAACTGCAGTTAGAGTTAGCTTATTTCCGTGAATGCATCAAACTTAAAATTGTACCGAAGGGTTTAAGGGCTTGGCAGTACCCAACAGGTTTGCAGGATGGTTCACCTTTCCATCAAGACCTGTTATTATTATTTGATCAACATGGCAAGGAGTTATTGGAGCTCTTTTGCAAACATTACCAGAAAGACATAGACTGTCTGATAGGGGAAACTAATGCCTTGGACCTTTCGATCAAGGCAGACACAGACTTTGAACGTTATCGTTTTGATCATGACCGTATCTTTTCCAGTATAGATTCCCACTTGGAAAAATTACAGTCAACTAAAACAAGAAAACTAGATAGAGACATTTTGGCATACCGGGAGGGAACAGCCTATCCTAAGTCACCACAGTCACAAACTCAACACCTGATAGGTCGGCACCAGGGGTTGGATAACCCACCAGCGGAAGGTGAGGCTTCAGAAGGTTTCTCAACTGGAAACAACAACACAGCGATCAGAGAACCAGAACGGAGGAGTGAGAGGATGGCTAACAATCAAAATACTTACAATAACAACCAGCAACTGAAAAACAATGAAAATTTTCAGAACCAAGTTCTGAATCACACTCCCCGGAGAGGGAGCAAGGCTCCGAACAAACAGAATAAATGGAACAGCAACAAGGGGAGATAAGCGAGATGGTAAATAACCATGAGGACAGTGAACAGCCAACCTGCAAGGTACTAGTTAACTCTATCAATGACTTCAAAATTTACAATTTCTCAAATTTGGATATAGCCCCTGAGTTAATAAAAGTACTAGCAAAGGGTTACACTTTTGTTCCATCAGCACGAGCGGACATAGCGACCGTTCTGATTGATTTAAAAATTTTTGTAAGAAAACTGAATTTACGTATACTAATGGGTAACACTGATATAATGAGACACCCATATAGTATACCTAGTACATATAATCCACCATTACATCCTGTTTTGAGTTTGTTTGAACACATTTGTGAACTGGATATAAGAAACAGTTTGCAAAACATGAAGGGAAACAGAGGAAAATTGAATGTTAACAAAAATGAGTTATTCTTACTAAAATTACTCAGGGAAGCACTGGTACAGGTAATGCAACCCGATAAGGGAGGGGGGCTGGTGATTATGGACACTTTGGATTGCTCTGAGAGGATGCAAAAAATGATAAATAGTGACACATACATAGAAGTGTCAAGAAACGAGTTAAATCTCACTTATGCAAGAATAAGGACATTCCTATATGATATGTTTTTGGAAGCAAGAATAGAAGTGAACTTATTTAACTATTTATCAATGTTACCACCAAAAATACCTTGCCTATTTGGCATCACGAAAATCCATAAAAGCCTACAAGACCCCCCAATGCATCCCCTAGTAGATGCTAGGGACAGTATTACATATGCTTGTTCGAAGGGGGTGGATGAAATTTTAAAGATGTATGTAGTGTTAGAGGAACAAATATGTAAAGATTCTTGGTCTTTCCTTATAGGTATCAACAAAATACCTTTCAATGTGAAATATAATTTTTTGACTATAGATGTTAGGGATCTTTACCCTTCCATCCCCCATGACCAGGGTTTAGATCGTACCCTTTCCTTACTTAAGGACAGGGCAGCCCCACATGATGAACTAAGGCTAGTGGAAGATTTGTTGGATATAGTCCTATCCTACAACTTTATTACTTTCAACAGCAAATACTACCAACAAAAGGTAGGGGTAGCCATGGGTTCACCATGTGGGGCTAGTTTTGCCAACCTGGTCAAGGCCCATTGGGAAAGAGAATGTTTACTATCAGGTACACAGTGGCAGGCAAGAATAAAATATTATACCAAATTTTTGGATGATATTTTTATTTTGTTTGAAGAGAAGAAATGGATGCACAGGAATTTATAACATATTTAAACTCAACCACTGATTTTTTGAGATTTACTTTGACATTCTCTAAGGATAATATATCCTACCTGGATGTACAGCTTAAGAAAGATGGAATTAATAATTGTTTTACATCACAAATCTTTCGTAAGCCTACATACTCTAACACATTCCTTCATTTCACAAGTAATCACCCATTATCACAAAAGAGATCAGTAGTCAAAGGCCAATTAGTAAGAGCAGCCAGAATGACCTCTAGGCCGGATATGTTTCTGAGGGAATGTGTTTTATTGTACCAGTTATTTTTACAAAGGGGTTAGCCTACATCATTATTGCAAGACTTAGTAGAGGAAGTACAAAGTAAAAGGGATGCAGGAATTTATCCTCCACTCTTGACAGGGGTAAGCATTACTCAGGATACTATACCAGCGAGAATGAGGGAGTACAACCCTTGTAGTTTTATTTTTCAATACAGTATCAATGCAAAGGAGATAATTATGCTTATAAAGAAAAACTGGGGCATAATTATGCAAGACACACTATTATGCGACAAACTGGAAAATCAACCAGGTTTTATTTTTAAGAGGGGCACTAACCTTAAACAAGTTTTAGAAGGACAAAAACAACCATTTTCAGTGAAGAAAGGCATGTTCAAATGCCAAATGTGTAATTACTGTAAATATATAGATGTACGTGCAAGTTTCGAACCTAGAGACAGGAAATTTACAACTAATTATAAGTTCGACTGCCAAAGTAAACAAGTAGTATATCTGGCAAAGTGTTTGAAATGCCTGGCCTTCTACATTGGTAAAACCGACAGAAGGCTGAGTGAACGGATCTACGAACATGTATATAGTATAAGTAGAAATAAATTAGAAAACGCCCTGTCCAGACACATAAATGAACAAGTAGATCATAAATTTGTTTTCAGAGTCATAGATCATATCCCTTATGATGTGAGAGGAGGACCATGTACATTGAAATTAGAAAGATTGGAATTATTGTGGCAATTAAGGTTAGACACTGCCCATTTTCCAGGTATTAATGAGATATCTTCTTTGGCCTGCATTTTAAAACTTAGGAACTCAGCACGCTGATTAAAGAAAATTATCGAGTGAAATATCAGCATTTTTAATGGAATTTTAACTTTGGTTTTAACGTTTTCGCTCCCTTCTTGGTACATGTCTTAGATATAATATATAATTTATGAGTTTATGGAACATCTATGATTTGTATACAGGTTACAGGTTAATATAAATAATTTTAAATGGATTATTTAATACATAACTAAAATACGTTTTATTAAAATTTGATAGTTGAAATAATTTTTTAAATATTTTAGTACGTTTACATCATATTTTTGGGTATTGTGTTATATTTTTGTACTCCATTTGGGGACAAATACAGACATAAGGTATTATATAAACTTGGACAAGTTGTTGGTAATAAGACCCTTGAGGGTTAAGTGGTAAATTAATTAAGGAAGTTTAATTCAATAATTAAGTATCCAATGGGCTTGGATTTGTAAATCACATGTTTTTTTAAAAAATGGATTTAAACTTCATTGACTGTTTGATACTTTTATCTGAAGAAGTTCTTTGTATTGTAAGGAGAACGAAAAGTGAGTGTACTGTTTTTGCTTAATTAAACTACAATTATATTAAGATCGGGTATCTTGGATTTTTGTGTGCTGGTCTGCCTAGAATCAGTGATTTTGTTGGACTGTGTTAGTTTGTTACTGCCTTTGGATTCTTGGGAACAATGTCCACAAGTAAAAGTCCCTACATTCCTTCTAGCCCCTCCAGTAGTGTTGGTTACCTTGTGGTTTTGCTCAAACACTCTTTTTAAATTTGCACCCTTCCTAAAACTAAATTTTAGGGGGGAAGTAAATACTTTTAAGCTACTGGGCATCATTTTAAACATCTCCCAGTATTTACAAATGGTCTATTTAATTTGGATTGTATCTTGGTTATATGTAAGTACAAAAAACTGATCAAAACCACTGTTGTTGTTCCGGGTGTAATACCTCACCTCTGGTATTTTATTCCTATCTTTGTACTTGTATATACTTTTTTCGGCATCAATTTTATTAAAACAGTTTTACAGTGCAATGTTTGGATTTAGGGTTATTTTTTTTCGTATTTTGGTGTTTCCTTGGATCCTCCAGCTGCCTTCCTAAGGTGTTTTTGGAGTGGGTTTGATGCAACATCATGGGACCTGCAGAGGGTGCTAGTTGAACCTAATATTTTAATTCTGCTGTGCATTCACCATCTGGTATGTTCGGTCTTCATTTAAATACTTCCTCAAAATTTACCTTTTTCTTCTTTTTTGGTAGTATTGCTATTCATTTTACTTTCTTTCCCAATTCTTTGTAAAATATTTTTGGGTAATCAATGAATTTGTTATTTTGTACTTTCCCTTTATATTTAACTCCATACCTTCTAAGTTTTTCTGCTTCTGCTATTTTTAGTTTATATTGGAAATAGTATCAAAACAGACTAGGATTTTTTATACACCATGTTTTGCTTTTACCACATCTATATTTCTATTAAATGTTGATGATCCGTTCCCTTTGCTGTAGTCTTCTAACTTACAAACCTCTTCCCACTATTAACATGCCTTTAAGCCTCAAACTACTGTATCCTCTACTACTCCTTAACATCCTTCTCTTTTACTATACTCTTACTTCCTACGAATATCTAACCCTTTGCCAATCTCCTAATTTAGCCAAACACACAACCTCTCTACTTCCTCTAGCTGAACAAACACATATTAATATCCTATCTTCCTGTCCCTACCTTCCCCCTCTCTACCACAAATTACACCATAACAGATTTCTAACCACTAAACGGCTTTATCTAATACCCTACAAAATCTCAAAGATATTTCAATTTCCACAAACTCTTTTACTGATATACGGGGACATCCACCCCAACCCTGGCCCTAGTAATCCTCTTACCCACACCACTTCTAACCACACTGCCAACAATCTCAGTTCTCCTTTCTCTAATGACTCCCTCACTATAGCTCACCTAAATATTCGTAGCATCAACAATAAAATCATTCAACTCCATGCTTTAATTGACTTCTATGCCTTTGATATTCTCTGTCTTACTGAAACATGGCTTAAACCAAGTACTAAAGACAACGAATTCACTCCCCCAGGTTATAGTACCCTAAGGCAAGACCGCCTTAACAAAACAAATCCCAACTACAGGTAACCTTAACTGACTCCCTGCCCCCCTCCCCAGGCAATGCTGAAATACTCTGTACCAAACTCCAAGTGAATAAAAACAAAGCCATTTACATAATATGCTCCTACATCCCTCCAGGCAATAACTCAAATACACTAGAAAATATTCTTAGCTGGGTCTCCTGTAGCTTCCCTCAGGAAACCATAATCTTAGGAGACTTTAATATTGATTGGAACTCCTGTATCTCACCCAAACCTACCCTTCACCTTAACCTTTTAACTTTCAACAAACCATAAACTCCCCTACTAGAATACACAAATCTACCAATAAACTATCCATTCTAGACTGGATACTAATCAACAACAATCCCCTCTCTTATAAAACTGGAACACTCCCTGACAACATCAGCGATCATCTCCTCACCTACATCACTAAACAAAAATACAACAATCCCAAACAGGCTACTTTTTGTACTGTACACAACAAAACTAATTTTAACCTGTCTTCTTTCCGTAATGAACTCAAAGAATATAACTGGTCGGCTCTAAAACACCTCCCAATTGATGAAGCAGTTACCTATTTCAACAACACCTTCCTAAAAATTCTCCAACATCATGCACCATCCCGATTAATTAGAATAGGCTCTAAAGCAGCCCCCTGGCTTTCCAAAAAAACCAAACAAACAATGCTAGCTAGAAATAAGTTATGGACAAAATGGAGATTCACTAAAAACCCATCTGACCATCAAAATTACAAACACCTGAGAAATACAACTAAGAAACTCACCCTCCTGGATAAAAAGAATTACTACCTTCAGTATCAACAACACAGAAATCAAAACCCCAAACACTTCTGGTCAGGAATCAATAAACTGCTCCATCCAGGGAACACCAAAACACCTACACCAGCTAGCCTAGCTCAGACCCAACCCAATATAATAGCCAATACTTTCAACAACTTCTTCTCTGAAACAGTCACCTCTCTAGCAAACACCATGACTCCCCCCCTCTCCGTTCAAATAACCCCTCCTCTAAACAGCACCTCTACACTAAAATTTAATACAGTCTCCACTACCCACATACGTAAGTTACTCTCTAAACTTAAACCTTGCACCCCTTCAGCCGACAAACTACCAGCTGAATATCTGCAACTAGCTGCACATGAACTAGCTTACCCAGTCTCCATATTAATTAACAGAACTATAACTGAATCCACTATCCCATCCTGCTGGAAAATCTCCCACATCATTCCCCTCCACAAAGGAGGCAACTCCAATGAACTTTCTAATTTCCGCCCAATAGCCCTTCTGTCTCCACTATCTAAAATTATGGAACGTTGCATTCACCATCAATTCTTAGATCATCTCTTACAAAATAACCTACTCGTAGACTCACAACATGGTTTTAGGCCCCACCACAGTACTTCCACTGCCCTTCTCTCCTTTACAGACGTGATCAACAAAAACCGCAATAACAACCTTTACTCCTCTGCACTTTTCCTTGACCTCTCTAAAGCTTTCGACATGGTTAACCATGAACTTCTCCTAGATACTTTAAAATCCCTCTCACTTGATTCATTAGCACTACAGTGGTTTGACTCTTACTTGAAAGATAGAAAACAAGCAGTCCTCTGGGATAGCCATCTATCCTCTCAGCTCCCTGTCACCATCGGTGTCCCACAAGGCTCCATCCTAGGCCCCCTCCTTTTCTCCATATTCATAAACAACCTACCTACTTCTCTCCCAACATCCACTTGTATACAATATGCAGATGATTCTACTCTCATCTGTTCTGCTTTATCTCCAGAAAAACTCCACTCCTCCACCCAAAATGTATTTACAGCAGCAGAAAAATGGTTCCAACATATCTGTCTCCTCCTCAATCCCAAAAAAACCAAATTACTACTATTCACCCCCATCCTTAAATCTGCCCCTATCTCATTTTGGATTGTGTCCTGTAATGGCACTACCATTACTCCTGATAGTTCCACTAAACTACTGGGCGTCACTATAGACAATCAGCTAAGCTTTGACTGCCACATTGATCTGACCATCAAGACTGTTAATAAAAAAATAGGTGCCCTATATAGACTAAAGCCCTTTCTTACTGCTACTACCAGAGTGTCTCTTGCCCAAACTCACCTCATCTCCACTCTATTGTATGCCTCTCCATCATTTATCAACCTCTCTAAAGCTAACCTTCAAAAACTCAACACAGCGTACCACAGTATTGCCAGGTTTGCCACAGGTTCCCCATTCCGTATGCATCACTGTCTCAATTTAAAACAACTTAATTGGCTAGAACTTCAGAACATAATACTTCTACATCAATTAGTCTTAACTTTTAAAATTCTACATTACCCCTCCAATACACCCATACTAAATAACCTCATCACCCCATATAAAAATCTTACTTCCCTTCGCTCTGCCAGGAAGCTTCTAGTAACTACTCTCAAATCCCACAATAAAGCAGGTGACTCCTTATTTGCCAATACTGTAGGATCTTATTGGAATAAACTCCCCACAGACCTGACCACCCTAAGCTCACCTCACCTTTTCAAAAAAAAAATAAGAAACCATTTACAAACCCACTGGCTATGCCCATGCGCTAATCCTGACTGAGCTCACCAATGATTTTTCTCCTCTTTCTAGCCCCCCCCCCCTTTCACTTCTACTGGTTGCTTCTCTACCCTTAATTATGCCTCTACTGACCCATTTTTAACATTTCTTTTCTCTTCCTTCCTTACATCTTGTCATCTGTTCTTTTCCTACCTTTTCTACTTATCTCTTATATGTTTATTCCCCTACCCTTTTCTAGTACCCTGCCACAACTTATTTTCTATTCTAATTTGTACATAGATAATTTTATATTTTACTCTCCATATGACAGTCTATTACCAGACTTCTGCATCTACTAGCAGTCTTACTCTAGCAATCATTCAAGAAGGTTGCCTCTCAGCTTTTATTTTCCTGTTCTATAATCCCTCAGCATCTCACTAAACTACATAAAAATTTGATTCCTTTATCTGCTATTATGTTTATATAATTTGCTTGCTTGGGTCTTTGGTTTTGATATTTGTTATTTGATTGTTTGATCTTTGTATTGTAAGTTTGCTAGTACGTTAATGGAGCTTTTCTCCTCGGGCCTCTGCTGAAAATGGACATGTATCCAGCCAGACTAGCCCGGTTAACAAATGTAAAATAAATAATAAAATAAAATAAAAAACAGTGATACTTCTTATCTTAGTTGCTTTAGATTTTTCGCTATATGATACTTCCATGGTGGCATTTTGCTTGTTCCCTTTCTTTTCTTTGTTACTATATGTTTTTGTGGTAAACATATCTATTATTAGTTTAGCTGCACAGTAATGCATCTTATTTACTTCTGTTATATAACTTGAACTTCTCTAAGTAGTCCTGATTACAGTGTTCATTCATAGTACCAGACTTCTTACATCTTGAGTCGTATGTAATTTCTGTAATCTATTTCTTTCATCTATCTTAATTTGTCTATCAATTTCTTTTAAGTCAGTCAAGTCTTCCCTTATATCAGTTTCTTCTGGACCGAGAGCATCTTCTTAGTTCCCTGTTTCCTGTGAGTCTTCTAAAGAAGGTTCCAGGACATAATCTGGTGACATATCCTCTTCAGATGTATCCTGCTTTATCTACTTCTCCTCTATACGAGGTCACATTGGCCCAAAATGCTGCAACATTAACTGCATCAGAGTTGCCACTCTTTTCTGCTCCTTCCCTTGCTGTGCAACTTCAACTGGACTTTCATGCGAGTTTCCTACAAGAGAATTGAAACCATCGACCTGTGGCAAATCCTCTACAGATGCAGCTCACTCCCCTGCTCGTCTTCTGTCTGGGGACCCACTAGTCTATCATGTTGTCACACTGCCTGTGCTACAGTTTCCACACCAAACCATTCACTTCACTGTTGTTCTTTCATTTCTCTTTCTATTGGTTTAATTTCTACCTTACTAATCTTCCTTGTTTTTACATTTCCCGTTTGTGATCTTATTTTTCGTATTGTGAAATGTGCCTATATTTTTCTTCAAATTTATTTAGAGAGCTGTTTTTTTAATTGGATCAGCTTTCTTGTTTGCATAAATATCACACCATATCAATTTTTTTTCTTTTCCTGTGAAGGCTGCCAGCCCAGCTAGATAGAATTTTGTAAATAATCCTATGCCATTTGTAAATATTAATATGATCTCTATGCTTGTCTTACACATGTAAGAAAACTGTTATGTGCTGAGCTTCAAGATTGTAACCACAGTGCACCCTGCTGGAAAAGAGCAGATATGTGTATAAACTATATGCCAATGCAAATGTATGTTTTCATAGTAGAAACTGGAATATGCAGAGTTAACTTGCAAAACTCTAAGAAAATAAGTTGATAAGTAAAGAGTTTTCTGTGTTATAAAGTTAGTTGATCTCAGCTAAGAGACAGGATGTCTAGGCTAGGGGCTTTTTTCTATTGTCTGGAAACAGAGGTAATTACAGGTTTCCATGGTAATTGTTTTACGATATCCAGTTTCAGGCAAGCTTCTAAGAGAGAGGTGTCAGCTTCTAAAAGAAAAGTATTTTTAACAGAGACATGTTAAATTTTAAGTTCCTGCTAGCCTGGTAAATTTAGGCAGATGTGACAAGAATTATGTAATCTGAGATGATCCAGCAGTAATGTGTATTATTAATAATGTAAGAACTATCTCAGAGAGAAAGTCAGTGCATTTTGTATTTGTCTCTGGACCTGTAAACAGCTCACCAGCACTTGCCTTACTCTGTAAGTAAGACTTAGATCACAGTATCTCTCTTAGAGACAGATAGGAAAATAGTAAGATCAGTCTAGATGTTTTCTGTATTTGTGTGAGACTGTCCTGCAATGTTGTTTTAAAGTATTTCCTGTGATTCTGAACTCTGTTGTCACTGTGTTGATTTATTAAGTATTGCCTTGTGCTTTTATTATTTATTATTAAATACATTTGAACCTTTTAATTGTGGCTGCTTTTGTTTAAAGATATTCAACCTCTTGGAGTACTTGCATGTATTTGGTAACACTGTACAGGCCATTCTTTTAAATAGCCTTAATGTCTTGGACACACTTACCATTTGGATGATAGTAACATTGCACAGTAGAATTGGTCACCCTTTGGAAGGGCCTTATAGTAGCTGGTAGGTAGTGGTTGGTGGCAGCTGGTACTACCATATAGTCTGAGCAGAAGGGGGCATAGCTAGTGAACCTGTGCCAGCCTTCCCCAGGAGTGTCTGTGGGTTTGGATATAAATCAGATCTCAAAGTGTGTGTGTGTCAGAGACACAAAGCACTGTTTGGACAGAGAGGAGGTTTTGGCTTGACCATTCGGCTGAGATCTGAAACCTATAGCTGTGCCAGTGGGGACTCTTACTGGGAATCTGGGGAGAGAGGCAGAAAATCAGCCCAAGACTGTCTGTGATCTCTGTGTTCTCTTAAGGGAAATTGTACTCTACTGTGTGTGTACTTGTCATCCTCCCAATGTGCACGTCCCTCACTGGTGTTAGTGGTGAGGATTAAGGCTCCTTGATTACTGGACCAGTGCAGGGGCATCACATATTAATTGTTTGGCAGTGGTGGAATATCCACATCAAATATTAATTTGTTGATAGTGGTGAGATAGCCACATCACATATTAATTGGCTAGTACTGGTGTGGATATTAAATTCCTGTAGCTTGTGTACAGTGATCACTGAAGGTGTTTTTGTACTCTATATCAGCCATGTTGTGAACATTCACAGTTCATATCACAACTGTTTTATTTCTTTTGTTAGCTTAGTTCATCAGGGACAGCAGGCAATCATATCAGCAGAGGAGTATGGCAAGCTGACAAGGAGCCATTTGGCTGAAATGTGCCAGGCTAAAGGACTGGTACATGGAAATCTGATTAAGGTAGACATGATTGCAGCTTTAGTCACAGCTACATCACAGTACAGCTCAGCCTTTCCAAAGATGACTTAAAAATCCATCTGGAGTTAAAGAGACTTGAACTAGAGGCCAAGCATTTGGAGATAGAGGCAGCAGAGAGACTGAGGCATCTAGAGACTGAGGAAAATGAGAAACTGCTATGCCTGGAAGCTGAGGAGGAGGAGACGCAGAGGCAACATGAAAAGGAGATGCTGACTCTTCACCAGAGTCATAGAGGTAATGGAGAAGGGAGTAACCGAACCCCAGAAGCAACAAAGGTCAGTAAATTTCTTCTGCAATTTACAGAGGGCGATCATTTTGATAGTTTCATTCATATATTTGAGAGGGCATGTAAACAGTATGATGTTGACCAAGGGCTCTGGGTATGGTTCCTGACCCCCTTACTCCATGGTAAATCTGTAACTGTTCTGTCCAAACTATCTGATAATCTTCTTCTTCTTCTTGTAGCTTTTCCCGGTTAGGGGTCACCACAGCGGATCACCTGCCTGCTCATGAATGGCAATGGAGTTTTACAGTGTTGAGAAGCCAGCCTGGTGCCCAACCTTCCACAGAAGGCACACACACACACACACTCATGCCTATGGCCAATTTAGAGCATCCAATCCACCTACAGCATGCCTTTGGGATGTGGGAGGAAACTGCAGCACCCGGAGGAAACCCACTCGACCACAAGGAGGACCTGCAGACTCCACACAGAAGGCAACCCAGCCGAGGATCAAACTGGAGAACCTCTTGCTGTGAGGCAGCCATGCTAATGGCTGTACCACCATGGCCACCCTTTATAATGTAAAGAATTGTTTCTAGAAATTTTTAAGCTAACACCTGAAGCTTACAGGAAAACATTTTGTGAGCATAGACACAAAGATGAAAGTGTGTGTGAATATGTTGCTGAACTAAACACTTATTTTCATAGGTGGGTTAGTGGATGTCATGTCACCACTTTTGAAGGGCTGGCAGACCTTTTGGTGAGGGAACAAGCCCTTAGCACTTTGCCTGAGGACATGAGGATCTGGTTAACTGACAGACAATGCCTTACTGTAGGTGAGTTGGGGAAGAAGGGAGACCTATACCTAGCATGCAGGACATCACTACACAGGAAAGGGACACCCAGTATGCCTCATGGGTCTAAGGTAACCCATGGTGGACAGCCCAGACTGCCCCAACAGAATCTGCCAGTAACAGGGGAAGCCACTAGTCCAGGGACATGTCCAGGACCTACGGTTAAATGTTTTAAATGCAACCAGTGGTGCCATGTAGCATATAATTATTCATGGAGGCAAGGTGAGAAACAAAAGGTGGGAGAGCCAGTAAGTGGGAATGACAAAATGCCAACAGTAGGTTGTCTTGAGACAACAAGGGCACCAAACTACCATCCTGTAGATGTCCTGATAGGGAATGATGTTGGTAAGGCTGTACAATGTGTTCATGCAGTTACATGTAATCAGGCTTGAAGACAAGCATGTAGGTCTGGTAGCCTGCGGGAGACCCAGACAGACCGCACATTTGCAGCCAGAACTGGTGAGGTGGTTACTTCAGGGAGGGAGATACCCTATAACAGTGAGGCTGAAGGTGAGCCACAGCTGCTTGTGGGTAATGATGATCCCTTGCACAGAGTGACTGGAAGGGCAGAGGTGAGTAGTACAACTCAGGCTGACAGTGAGGCACCGCTGTCAGAGGATATCAGACTTCCTGTGTAAGGGGAGCTGGGAAGGGTTACAAAGAGAGAGTTAAGACAGGCTCAGCTCTCAAACTCTACATTACAAAGCCTGAGAGAGATAGCTAGTGAGGCACCTGATTTTCAAGGGAAAGGGGAATCTGTATACTGGGACAAAGGGTTACTGTATAGAGAGTGGACTCCTGAGGGAGGGCTAGAGGGTGACAGAATACAGCAGTTGGTAGTGCTCAGAGCCTACCATCTGACACTTCTAGCCATAGTTCATGATATTCTCTTGCAGGTCATGTGGTCATAAAACATACAAAGACACGTATTATGCAGAACTTCTATTGGCCTGGGATTTCCAGAGATGTAACAGGGTACTGCAGGACCTGTGAGCATTACCAAAAGGTAGGCATGGCAGGAAACAAGGTGAAAGGTCCTTTTATGCCTTTGCCTGTAATTAAGCAGTCATTTCAGAGGGTAGCTATGGATATTGTGGGGCCTATGAGTACCCCAAGCTCCACAGGGAAAAAGTATATCCTAGTCCTAGTAGATTATGTTACAAGATACCCTAAGGCAGTGGCTCAGTCCACCATTGCAGCAGAAAATGTGGCAAATGCTTTGTTAGAGATTTTCAGCAGGGTAGGTTTCCCAAAAGAAATACTGACTGACAGAGGTGCCAATTTCATGTCAAACCTGCTGGCCTTTCTGTGGAAGTACTGCGGGGTTAAGCACCTAAAGGCCACCCCCTACCATCCCCAGACTAATGGTCTTGTTGCGAGGTTAAACTCTACATTCAAGACAATGCTATAGGCATTTGCAGACCAGTTTAAGAGGGACTGGGACAAATAATTGCCCTATTTGTTTGCTTAGAGAGAGGTTCAACCAAAATACAGATGCCCGGGAGACCCTCGCACGGCCAAACAGTCAATATGGGCAATCAAAGAAAGCCAGCGAGCATCAGCAGGATTCAAATCAAAAAAGATTTTATTGTATATACATGTAGGAATGAAAAATCACCCTACACACATCAAACCGGTTTCGGCTCCCAGGAGCCTTCTTCAGTGACATACAAAAAATACAAATGAAAATCAAAGTATCAAAATGCAGCCATATAAATACAGATGGGCTATCCATTTTAACCAATCACAGCACCACATAAATAATCATTATTACAATTGATCATTGAGGCCAGGTGGAAACAAAGCTCCAAGTTTTATAATCCATTTCCTTTCCTTGGAGCTTAGTAATTCAAGCCAGTGCTGTTTATTCAAACATCTACCCTTGATACAATCAATAGTGGCAAATTTAAAAGAAGCTGAGGCATGTTTTAGGCAATGTTTATATAATGCATTGTTAATACGTTTATTTTTAATGTCACTCAAATGCTCACAAATTCTAAGCCGGAAAGGCCTAGAGGTCTTCCCGGCATAGAAAGCAGAGCAATTACAGGTCACCAAATAGATGACCCACTCAGTATTACAATTGCCCCAAAAGTTGATATCAAAAACAACAGACGTGTTTTTGCTACTGAATTCATTAGTGTGTAAAACACGAACACAAAAAGAACAATGTCCACAAGGCATGCATCCAACAATAGGTTTACCCATGAGCGACAACTGGGTAGAAGTAGATAAATCAGGACCAACTCTTTTATAATGACTAAATTTGGAACCCATAGTCTGTCCCCTTCTGAATGAAAAGGAACATGTATCAGGAAGTAAAAGATTAAGTTTGTGATCAGCTTTGAGAACATTCCAATGTCTGTGTATGATATTTTTAAAACCCTGTGTGTTGCGTCCATATGTGGTCACCAAACGCAAGGGTTGTGGCCTTTTGTTGTTTTCCTTATCTCTATATAATAATAGATCATCCCTGTCGATATTAGACACAGATCTTTTGGCTAAATAAACTGTACCTGGGCGATATCCCCTCCTAATAAATCTCTGTGTCAAATCCTCCTGGGCATCAAAAAAGGATTTCTGGCTAGAACAGATTCTCCTGGCTCTAAGAAATTGTGATTTGGGTATATTCTGGATGACATGTTGTGGGTGGAAGCTGGTAGCATGTAACAATGAATTAAATTCTGGGAATTTCCTGAACATCCTAGTTGATAAGGTATTATCCTCATTTCTATTGATTTCAACATCAAGAAATACCATCCTGTTCTTATGATAAGTCAACTTAAATTCTATCCCCCATATATTGTCATTGAGATATCCAAGGAACTCCATTAGATAGCCTTCATCAGCCTTCCACACCAACCAACAGTCATCCAGATAGCGCCAAATATCCATCTCACACATGTAAATATTATGGCTGTGGTCATAGATGACAATTTCTTCAACATATGCCATAAAAAGATCTGCATATATGGGTGCAAAAGATGCACCCATAGCAGTACTTTAGTTTGCCAATAACAATGATTCTGAAAATAGAAAACGTTACTGGATAAAACATATTCTGTAAGGCATATAAGAAATGTGTTAAATCCAGGTAGATATAAACCTGACCTAGCCAGCCAATAATCCAACGCTTGTAAGCCTGCCCAGTGTGGAATATTAGGTATAGAGGAAGTAATATCCAAGGTGCATAAAAGCCAATGTGATTCAAGTTGAGAGTTATTAATAATGTCCAAGAATTGGGTGGTGTCTTGAATTCTGGCTCTAATGAAACCCAATAAAGGTTTTAAATATTGGGTTAAATATTCAGACAGTGGTTCAGTAAGTGACCCATGTCCTGAGACAATGGAATTGGCCTGGTGGATTTGTGGGATGTTTATGGATCTTGGTAACATATATATATATTGTTTACTGGGTGAGTCAACTGTTAGTTGCTCTTTGGTATATTGGGTAATAATACCCTCCTCAACTGCCTCAGTTAGAAATTCACAAATTTTATGTTGAAAATGTGGTGAAGGATCCAAGGGCATCTGCCTATAATACTGCATATCACCCAATTGTCTCATAACTTCACTATCATAGGTAACCTTATCTAATACAACCACCCTCCACCTTTATCAGCCTGAATGATAACAAGGTCTTTATTATTAATAAGCTCATTTAAACTTGACATTTCATCAACAGACAGATTATTATGAAAAATTGGAAAATCTTTGAGATGACAATGTATGTCCTGCAGAACATTTTTTTGGGATACCCCACTAGATGTGACATAGGTGGATTAAATGTTGACTTTTAAACCTGAAATCATGACATGTATCACAAAAACATCACGATTACTGTTATCAAAAACAAATTCAAGTTCAATATTGACAAAGTTAATCACATCCTGAGCCAAGGATTGTTCAGAAACAAAAAACCCCGGGACAAAATTGAGCCCTTTATTCAATATATTAAATTGTGCATCAGTCAATTCAACCGATGAAATATTGTGAACATTGGAATGAGAACTTAATGTTGTGTCATGATCTTCAAAAGTGTCTCCAGACTTGGTTTGGATATATCGTTTCTTATGTTTCCGCCCCCCTCGTCTGTATTTGAATTGGGAGGGTGTGAAAAGTTGTCCCTTTTTGCTTTAGGTGACCCTTCTCTGGAATGTATATCAGATTCACCTTCAGTATTAGAGGAAGTATCCTCACCTGAGGTACTTATTGAAAAACCAGTATTTTTCTTAAGAATAGATTTCTGCCTTTTTCTTTTGGGTGTGGATGACCTGTTGTCATACTTATTCCCCTCTCTAGGTAATTTGAAGGTGACATTCTTTGATGTATCAAAGGGTTTACCCCTCTCATAGTCCCCCACATCCCTAAGAAATTTCTTAATTTTCCTATCTTTCAGTGTACTTTCCAATTTAGACAAGTCTGTGGTAAGTTTTTTAATTTGTGTCAAAAATGAATCACAAACTTCAAATTTCTTTGCCTCCAAACAGATGGTTTCCAAATCTTTGACCCCTTGTTGCACCTTGCTCATAAAACTGGCCAAGGCATCCACAAATTTAGAAGAGGCCAACTGCTGAATATGACCCCAATCCTCAATAAGCTGGTCATCAATCTGAGAAACCAAAGGTTGTACCCTAACCCTAAGGCCCCGGGGGGGTAATGTGTTTTTGCTGGTATGCTTTAAATAGACGTAAATGCCACACATTATTCCTAACCATTTTCATATTGTTACCCATTTTGTTAAAAAACATATCACATTGTGCATCTAAATCAGATTCCAAAATATTGGTAGTAGTTAACAGGCCATGTTTATCTATGCCAAACACCGTTAAGTCATCCATATCAGCCGATAGACCCTGTATAATAGGTGAAAGGGCCATCTTTCTTATCCCAAAATTTGACAAAAGTAAATATCACCAAATTTGAGGTGTCCTGTGGAAGATGAGCCGATATCTGGCGTGTCTATCAAAAAGGCCTAAAGACTAAAGGAATGTCTAAACAGTTATGAAACCAAAACTTCTGATTGTCCAAAAAAAGACCATTATACACCAAATAACAATGTGTCAAATGTTACTGTGTATAAGTCTTCTGGATCAATACACCACTAAATGACCCAATACAATATAGCAGCCAAACCGATCAAACAACTACTTTCAAGTCGTCTTGCTGCGTATTGGTGTAGACATATCCCAAAAAACAAAAATAATCCAAAGGCCAATTGTAGACACTGCCAAACCATAAGAAGTTAGGCCAACACCCTGGCATTACAAAATGATACCAAGAATCAACAATTTATATGTTGTATCAATCAGCAAAATCTCCACAGATAAACACCCCTGAATATGTGATGACAAACAATTTTTGGCACCAAAGCAGTAATGGCTCAACAATGTCAATATATATATATCTAGAATGGGTAACAATATGCCTATATCAAAGAACTAAAACATATCCCCCAAATCATATTGGGTATACATCTCGCATGTAACATATGTGGACATCAAAAAAACTATTGAGTAGTATCATAACCCAAACACCAAACATAAAAAGACTGGACCCAAAAAATATCTTTCATCCCCAAAAAATGTTTGCCAAACAGCAAATAATGCAAACAGAATTACTGCTGGGGCCCTGACTTGAGTTTCAAAAAAGAATACTGAAATCACATGTGGAAATCATGACACAATAAGTGCTATACAAATAGAGCAGCACAACTAACACAAACTGGCTTGTATATATGATATATGACCTATAATTGTGGGCTCAAATATGTAAAACAATATATAGCCATGCAACTGCACCCCCAACAATCATAAATATTATTTAAATTCCGTTTTAACAATGCATGAAACTTCATTGACAATATCCAATATTCTATAACAATTAACCATTTGAATATTGTCCAAAAACCACTATATATGCTAAATGAGCCTATAAGTTTCAGCTCTTGGACAAGCTGTATAATCAGGCAGCTAACACACAATGCACTTCAAACAAAATTAAGAAATAAAACTTGCAGCTTGCCTATACCAACCATAAACAAAAAAAATAAATAAATGGGGTATAGATAAATGTAACAAAGATAACATTTAACTAACGCTAAATAAATCCAAAAGAATTTGAATGGCGTTCAAACAAACTGCAAGTATCAACTAAGTAATGTTATATAGTGTGTACGATAGTCACAAAGATATAACTATATCAGTGTAATTCGCCCAGCTGTAAACTTACCCACACATGCCCCATATACATCTGAACATCAAGGAAAAGGCGATAGTCGATTGGAATAACCATGAACAAAACTAATAAAGTGTAATGTAACACACACAAATGAGTTCGTTTGGCCCAAAAAGCAAAAATAGTCATTCAAAGCTGGCGTTGATGCAAAAAGCTCTTCCAAGGAAAAAGTACGCCAAAGACGCACAGGAAATGCAGTTGCGTGAAGATCTGAACGTAACCCAAAGGCAACAGAACCACCGAAAACGGCTGTTCACTTGTTGCCAACAAAATGATATCTGTAATGTCAGCAATAAGTCCAGACTAACTGAATGAGGCAAGGCTGCATTCCGGTACCATAATAAAGTATAAAAAATTAAATAGGATCTGAAAAACGCCGACAACGGTTCCCAGCAGCTGAGCAAACAGTAGTCCAACCAAAATACAGATGCCCGGGAGACCCTCGCACGGCCAAACAGTCAATATGGGCAATCAAAGAAAGCCAGCGAGCATCAGCAGGATTCAAATCAAAAAAGATTTTATTGTATATACATGTAGGAATGAAAAATCACCCTACACACATCAAACCGGTTTGCTCAGGAGCCTTCTTCAGTGACATACAAAAAATACAAATGAAAATCAAAGTATCAAAATGCAGCCATATAAATACAGATGGGCTATCCATTTTAACCAATCACAGCACCACATAAATAATCATTATTACAATTTGCCACTATTGATTGTATCAAGGGTAGATGTTTGAATAAACAGCACTGGCTTGAATTACTAAGCTCCAAGGAAAGGAAATGGATTATAAAACTTGGAGCTTTGTTTCCACCTGGCCTCAATAATCAATTGTAATAATGATTATTTATGTGGTGCTGTGATTGGTTAAAATGGATAGCCCATCTGTATTTATATGGCTGCATTTTGATACTTTGATTTTCATTTGTATTTTTTGTATGTCACTGAAGAAGGCTCCTGGGAGCCGAAACCGGTTTGATGTGTGTAGGGTGATTTTTCATTCCTACATGTATATACAATAAAATCTTTTTTGATTTGAATCCTGCTGATGCTCGCTGGCTTTCTTTGATTGCCCATATTGACTGTTTGGCCGTGCGAGGGTCTCCCGGGCATCTGTATTTTGGTTGGACTACTGTTTGCTCAGCTGCTGGGAACCGTTGTCGGCGTTTTTCAGATCCTATTTAATTTTTTATACTTTATTATGGTATCGGAATGCAGCCTTGCCTCATTCAGTTAGTCTGGACTTATTGCTGACATTACAGATATCATTTTGTTGGCAACAAGTGAACAGCTGTTTTCGGTGGTTCTGTTGCCTTTGGGTTACGTTCGGATCTTCACGCAACTGCATTTCCTGTGTGTCTTTGGCGTACTTTTTCCTTGGAAGAGCTTTTTGCATCAACGCCAGCTTTGAATGACTATTTTTGCTTTTTGGGCCAAACGAACTCATTTGTGTGTGTTACATTACACTTTATTAGTTTTGTTCATGGTTATTCCACCGGACTATCATCTTTTCCTTGATGTTCAGATGTATATGGGGCATGTGTGGGTAAGTTTACAGCTGGGCGCAATTACACTGATATAGTTATATCTTTTGTGACTATCGTGTACACACTATATAACATTACTTAGTTGATACTTGCAGTTTGTTTGAACGCCATTCAAATTCTTTTGGATTTATTTAGCGTTAGTTAAATGTTATCTTTGTTACATTTATCTATACCCCATTTATTTATTTTTTTTGTTTATGGTTGGTATAGGCAAGCTGCAAGTTTTATTTCTTAATTTTGTTTGAAGTGCATTGTGTGTTAGCGTCTGATTATACAGCTTGTCCAAGAGCTGAAACTTATAGGCTCATTTAGCATATATAGTGGTTTTTGGACAATATTCAAATGGTTAATTGTTATAGAATATTGGATATTGTCAATGAAGTTTCATGCATTGTTAAAACGGAATTTAAATAATATTTATGATTGTTGGGGGCGCAGTTGCATGGCTATATATTGTTTTACATATTTGAGCCCACAATTATAGGTCATATATCATATATACAAGCCAGTTTGTGTTAGTTGTGCTGCTCTATTTGTATAGCACTTATTGTGTCATGATTTCCACATGTGATTTCAGTATTCTTTTTTGAAACTCAAGTCAGGGCCCCAGCAGTATTTCTGTTTGCATTATTTGCTGTTTGGCAAACATTTTTTGGGGATGAAAGATATTTTTTGGGTCCAGTCTTTTTATGTTTGGTGTTTGGGTTATGATACTACTCAATAGTTTTTTTGATGTCCACATATGTTACATGCGAGATGTATACCCAATATGATTTGGGGGATATGTTTTAGTTCTTTGATATAGGCATATTGTTACCCATTCTAGATATATATATATTGACATTGTTGAGCCATTACTGCTTTGGTGCCAAAAATTGTTTGTCATCACATATTCAGGGGTGTTTATCTGTGGAGATTTTGCTGATTGATACAACATATAAATTGTTGATTCTTGGTATCATTTTGTAATGCCAGGGTGTTGGCCTAACTTCTTATGGTTTGGCAGTGTCTACAATTGGCCTTTGGATTATTTTTGTTTTTTGGGATATGTCTACACCAATACGCAGCAAGACGACTTGAAAGTAGTTGTTTGATCGGTTTGGCTGCTATATTGTATTGGGTCATTTAGTGGTGTATTGATCCAGAAGACTTATACACAGTAACATTTGACACATTGTTATTTGGTGTATAATGGTCTTTTTTTTGACAATCAGAAGTTTTGGTTTCATAACTGTTTAGACATTCCTTTTAGTCTTTTAGGCCTTTTTGATAGACACGCCAGATATCGGCTCATCTTCCACAGGACACCTCAAATTTGGTGATATTTACTTTTGTCAAATTTTGGGATAAGAAAGATGGCCCTTTCACCTATTATACAGGGTCTATCGGCTGATATGGATGACTTAACGGTGTTTGGCATAGATAAACATGGCCTGTTAACTACTACCAATATTTTGGAATCTGATTTAGATGCACAATGTGATATGTTTTTTAACAAAATGGGTAACAATATGAAAATGGTTAGGAATAATGTGTGGCATTTACGTCTATTTAAAGCATACCAGCAAAAACACATTACCCCCCGGGGCCTTAGGGTTAGGGTACAACCTTTGGTTTCTCAGATTGATGACCAGCTTATTGAGGATTGGGGTCATATTCAGCAGTTGGCCTCTTCTAAATTTGTGGATGCCTTGGCCAGTTTTTATGAGCGCAAGGTGCAACAAGGGGTCAAAGATTTGGAAACCATCTGTTTGGAGGCAAAGAAATTTGAAGTTTGTGATTCATTTTTGACACAAATTAAAAAACTTACCACAGACTTGTCTAAATTGGAAAGTACACTGAAAGATAGGAAAATTAAGAAATTTCTTAGGGATGTGGGGGACTATGAGAGGGGTAAACCCTTTGATACATCAAAGAATGTCACCTTCAAATTACCTAGAGGAATAAGTATGACAACAGGTCATCCACACCCAAAAGAAAAAGGCAGAAATCTATTCTTAAGAAAAATACTGGTTTTTCAATAAGTACCTCAGGTGAGGATACTTCCTCTAATACTGAAGGTGAATCTGATATACATTCCAGAGAAGGGTCACCTAAAGCAAAAAGGGACAACTTTTCACACCCTCCCAATTCAAATACAGACGAGGGGGGCGGAAACATAAGGAACGATATATCCAAACCAAGTCTGGAGACACTTTTGAAGATCATGACACAACATTAAGTTCTCATTCCAATGTTCACAATATTTCATCGGTTGAATTGACTGATGCACAATTTAATATATTGAATAAAGGGCTCAATTTTGTCCCGGGGTTTTTTGTTTCTGAACAATCCTTGGCTCAGGATGTGATTAACTTTTGTCGAATATTGAACTTGAATTTGTTTTTTGATAACAGTAATCGTGATGTTTTTTGTGATACATGTCATGATTTCAGGTTTAAAAAGTCAACATTTAATCCACCTATGTCACATCTAGTGGGGGTATTCCAAAAAAATGTTCTGCAGGACATACATTGTCATCTCAAAGATTTTCCAATTTTTCATAATAATTTGTCTGTTGATGAAATGTCAAGTTTAAATGAGCTTATTAATAATAAAGACCTTGTTATCATTCAGGCTGATAAAGGTGGAGCGGTGGTTGTATTAGATAAGGTTACCTATGATAGTGAAGTTATGAGACAATTGGGTGATATGCAGTATTATAGGCAGATGCCCTTGGATCCTTCACCACATTTTCAACATAAAATTTGTGAATTTCTAACTGAGGCAGTTGAGGAGGGTATTATTACCCAATATACCAAAGAGCAACTAACAGTTGACTCACCCAGTAAACAATATATATATATGTTACCGAAGATCCATAAACATCCCACAAATCCACCAGGCCGACCCATTGTCTCAGGACATGGGTCACTTACTGAACCACTGTCTGAATATTTAACCCAATATTTAAAACCTTTATTGGGTTTCATTAGAGCCAGAATTCAAGACACCACCCAATTCTTGGACATTATTAATAACTCTCAACTTGAATCACATTGGCTTTTATGCACCTTGGATATTACTTCCCTCTATACGAATATTCCACACTGGGCAGGCTTACAAGCGTTGGATTATTGGCTGGCTAGGTCAGGTTTATATCTACCTGGATTTAACACATTTCTTATATGCCTTACAGAATATGTTTTATCCAGTAACATTTTCTATTTTCAGAATCATTGTTATTGGCAAACTAAAGGTACTGCTATGGGTGCATCTTTTGCACCCATATATGCAGATCTTTTTATGGCATATGTTGAAGAAATTGTCATCTATGACCACAGCCATAATATTTACATGTGTGAGATGGATATTTGGCGTCGTTATCTGGATGACTGTTGGTTGGTGTGGAAGGCTGATGAAGGCTATCTAATGGAGTTCCTTGGATATCTCAATGACAATATATGGGGGATAGAATTTAAGTTGACTTATCATAAGAACAGGATGGTATTTCTTGATGTTGAAATCAATAGAAATGAGGATAATACCTTATCAACTAGGATGTTCAGGAAATTCCAGAATTTAATTCATTGTTACATGCTACCAGCTTCCACCCACAACATGTCATCCAGAATATACCCAAATCACAATTTCTTAGAGCCAGGAGAATCTGTTCTAGCCAGAAATCCTTTTTTGATGCCCAGGAGGATTTGACACAGAGATTTATTAGGAGGGGATATCGCCCAGGTACAGTTTATTTAGCCAAAAGATCTGTGTCTAATATCAACAGGGATGATCTATTATTATATAGAGATAAGGAAAACAACAAAAGGCCACAACCCTTGCGTTTGGTGAGCACATATGGGCCATAACACAGGGTTTTAAAAATATCATACACAGACATTGGAATGTTCTCAAAGCTGATCACAAACTTAATCTTTTACTTCCTGATACATGTTCCTTTTCATTCAGAAGGGGACAGACTATGGGTTCCAAATTTAGTCATTATAAAAGAGTTGGTCCTGATTTATCTACTTCTACCCAGTTGTCGCTCATGGGTAAACCTATTGTTGGATGCATGCCTTGTGGACATTGTTCTTTTGTGTTTACACACTAATGAATTCAGTAGCAAAACACGTCTGTTGTTTTGATATCAACTTTGGGCAATTGTAATACTGAGTGGGTCATCTATTTGGTGACCTGTAATTGCTCTGCTTTCTATGTCGGGAAGACCTCTAGGCCTTTCCGGCTTAGAATTTGTGAGCATTTGAGTGACATTAAAAATAAACGTATTAACAATGCATTATATAAACATTGCCTAAAACATGCCTCAGCTTCTTTTAAATTTGCCACTATTGATTGTATCAAGGGTAGATGTTTGAATAAACAGCACTGGCTTGAATTACTAAGCTCCAAGGAAAGGAAATGGATTATAAAACTTGGAGCTTTGTTTCCACCTGGCCTCAATGATCAATTGTAATAATGATTATTTATGTGGTGCTGTGATTGGTTAAAATGGATAGCCCATCTGTATTTATATGGCTGCATTTTGATACTTTGATTTTCATTTGTATTTTTTGTATGTCACTGAAGAAGGCTCCTGGGAGCCGAAACCGGTTTGATGTGTGTAGGGTGATTTTTCATTCCTACATGTATATACAATAAAATCTTTTTTGATTTGAATCCTGCTGATGCTCGCTGGCTTTCTTAGAGAGAGGTTCCCCAGGAATCCACAGGTTTTTCACTCTTTGAGTTGCTGTATGGGCATAGGGTGAGGGGACCTCTAGATTTAATTTGTGATGAGTGGGAAGGTGAGTGTGAATCTCACAAGGAGTCTGGTGTGGCATATTTCCTAAACCTCAGGACAAGGCTCAGAAAACTCGTGGGCTTGGCCCAGGAGAACCTGGCAGAAGCCCAACAGCAGAAAAATGTCTTTTATGACAGGAATGCTCAAGCTAGAGAGTATGCTGTAGGGCAGCAGGTAATGGTTCTTGTTCCTGTCAGACACAACAAGCTGCAGACAGTTTGGGAGGGACCCTACAATGTGGTAAGGAAGGTCATTGATGTTAACTACATGGTAGAACTGCTAGGCAGTAGCCAGGGGCACAAATTGTACCATGTTAACATGATGAAGCCTTAACATGATAGGAAAGCCCTTGTGCTGACTATTTGTAGTGGATTGCATGAGGAGTCTGAGGGCGATCTGGTGACTGATCTCCTTAGTGAGGCTCGGACTGACACCTCAGTGGAAGGGATAGCAATGTCCCAGCAGCTATCTCCTACCCAGGTTCAAGAAATCCGAGCAGTGTTACAGGAGTTTGGGGACATGTTCACTGGGAAACCAGGGTACACCCACCTGGGGCAGCACCATGTGGGTACAGCTCCCCAAAGGCCTATTAGGCAGGCCCCTTAGAGGGTGCATGAGAGAGTCAAACAGACTCTGAGGGAGGAGATACAGGAAATGTTGGAACTAGGGTTAATTCAGGAGTCCAGAAGACCCTGGGCCTCCTCAGTGGTGCTGGTACCAAAGAAGGCTGGTCGCACTAGGTTCTGTGTGGACTACAGGAAATTAAATAGTCACACAGAGTCAGATGCTTACCCCATGCCTAGGACAGATGAAGACCTAGAGCAGCTGGATGGGGCTAAGTATCTTACCAGCATTGATCTTACCAAGGGTTAATGGCAGGTGCCCTTGACTGCCAGTGCTAGAGAGAGGTCAGTCTTTGTGACTCTTTTTGGCTTGTATGAGTTCATAAAGACACCCTTTGTGATGAAAAATGCCTCAGCAACTTTCCAGAGGCTGGTAAATCATATCCTAGCAGGAGCAGCAGATTTTTCCCTTGCTTACCTAGATGATATTGCCATCTACAGCCATTCCAGGCAAGAGCACTTCCAGCATGTCATTGAGGTGCTGGGCAGACTACAGAGGGCAGGGTTGACCATCAAGCCCAGCAAATGTCAGGTAGGTATGGCAGAGGTCTCCTAGCTGGGACATAGAGTAGGGAATAGTAAGATCAGTCCAGAACCGGCCAAAGTGGAAGCCATTCAGACATGGCCTGCACCTGTTACTAAAAAGCAGGTGAGGGCATTTTTAGGGACAGCAGGGTACTACAGAAAGTTCACCCCCAGTTATAGTACCATATTTGTTCCCCTCACAGACCTTACAAGGAAAAACAGGCCAGATAAGGTAGTGTGGACACCAGCATGTGAGCAGGAATTTTAGAAGTTTAAAGAAGCTTTGGGAGGACCCCCTGTGTTAGCCAGTCCAGATTACTACAAGGAATTTGTTGTGCAGGTGGATGCTTTGAACCATGGGGTGAGGGCTGTACTTAGATTTTTTCAGAGGGAAAAGAGTGTCCAGTGGTTTATCTCATCCATATGCTCCAACCCATGGGGGAATGCTATGCATCTGTAGAAAAGGAATGTCTAGCCATAGTGTAGGCACTGCAGAAACTTCAGCCTTATCATATGGAAGGAAATTCACTGTAGTTAAAAACCACAATCCCTTAACATGGCTACATCGAGCCAGCCAGCAAAATGCCAAGTTACTAAGGTGGAGCCTAGGATTGCAAGCATATGAAATGTCAATGCAGCACCCCAATCGGGTTAACAATGCAAACGCAGATGGGCTCTCAAGACAGGGAATGGGATAAGGTATTCCCAAACAGACTCAAACCTCTCAAACAACGTTTCTCAAGGGTCACTTGAAAAAACTGGCTTGAGTTCTCAGCGGGGGGAGAATTGTAAAGGCTGCCAGCCCAGCTAGACAGAATTTTGTAAATAATCCTATGTCATTTGTAAATATTAATATGATCTGTATGCTTCTCTTACACATGTAAGAAAACTGTGTTATGTGCTGAACTTCAAGACTGTAAACACAGAGCACCCTGCCGGAAAAGAGCAGAAATGTGTATAAACTCTATACCAATGCAAATGTATGTTTTCATAGTAGAAATTGGAATATACAGAGTTAACTTGCAAAACTCTAAAAAAATAAGTTGATAGGTAAAGAGTTTTAAGATGCGTTATAAAGCTAGCTTATCTCAGCTAAGACACAGGATGTCTAGGCTAGGGGCTTCTTTCTATTGTCTGGAAACAGAGGTAATTACAGGTTTCCAAGGTAATTGTTTTACGACATCCAGTTTCAGGCAAGCTTCTAAGAGAGAAGTGTCAGCTTCTAAAAGATAAGTGTTTTTAACACAGACATGTTAAATTTTAAGTTCCTGCTAGCCTGGGAACTTAGGAAGAGGTGACAAGAATTATGTAATTTGAGATGATTCAGCTGTAATGTGTATTATTAATTCAAGAACTGTCTCAGAGAGGAAGTCAGTGCATTTTGTATTTGTTTTTGAACCTGTAAACATCTCACCAGCACTTGCCTTGCTCTGAAAGTAAGGCTTAGATCATAGTTTTCTCTTAGAGATAGATAGGAAAATAGTAAGATCAGTCTAGATGTTTTCTGTATTTATGGGAGACTGTCCTGCAATGTTGTTTTAAAGTATTTCCTGTGATTTTGAACTCTGTTGTCACTGTGTTGATTTATTGAGTATTGGATTGTGCTTTTATTTATTACTAAATACATTTAAATTTTTTAATTGTGGCTGGTTTTGTTTAGAGATATTTAACCTCTTAGAGTACTTGCATGTATTTGGTAACACTGTACAGGCCACTCTTAAATATCCTTAAAGTCTTGGACACACTTACCATTTGGATAACAGCGACATTACACAGTAGAATTGACCACCGTTTGGAAGGGCCTTATAGTAGCTGGTAAGTGGTGATTGGTGGCAGCTGGTACTACAGTATAGTCTGGGCAGAAGGGGGCATAGCTCGTGAACCTGTGCCAGCCTTCCCCAGGAGT
The DNA here is from genome assembly GCF_019279795.1 of Protopterus annectens. Taxonomy (NCBI): domain Eukaryota; kingdom Metazoa; phylum Chordata; order Ceratodontiformes; family Protopteridae; genus Protopterus; species Protopterus annectens. The sequence continues at coordinate 429,084,214 of NC_056747.1, read as the reverse complement.
GTCTGTGGGTTTTGATATAAATCAAATCTCAAAGTATGTGTGTCATCTACTTGGGCAGGGACACAAAGCACTGGGTGGACAGTGAGGGTGCTGGAAGTTTTGGCTTGGCCACTCGGCTGAGATCTGAACCCTATAGCTGTGCCAGTTTGGAGTCTTATTGGGGATCTGGAGAGAGAGGGATTAACCACCCCCAGACTGACTGTGATCTCTGTGTGCTCTTAATTGTACTTCACTGTGTGTGTACTTGTCATCCTCTCAATGTGCACATCTCTGACTAGTGTTAGTGGTGAGGATTGAGGCCCCTTGATTACTTGGCCAGTGCAGGGGCGTCACATTCCCATTTCTATGTTTTTTCATTTACATGTTTTCCATGATTTGTTACATTAAAAAAAAATTCTTATAAGTTTTTCAAAGTTTTTCTTACACAAATATTTTTCTGTCCTCTGATTTCTTTCTTACTCTTGCTAAATATCCTATCTGGGATTATTTTATAATAGCAACAATACATCATTTATTTCTTATTCTCAACAGCCCACTATATTGTCTCAATGCATTTTGGATGGCTTGTCAGTTTTTGTGTACTACTACTTCCTGCTACCAAAATGGGGTACCCTTCCCATGATCCTGGTCTAACCTTGTGGTAGGACTGTTTCCATATCCTGAGAATTTTCCACTGCTCTCTATTAAGATGTCAGCATTTAAAATGCTGGGTGCCAACAAGCTAAATTAAAAAAAGGCTGAAAGTACAGAAGAAAAGCGAATCTTGAAGATCACGCTTTTCCTTTAAACTTCTTTTTTGCAAGGGGCAAACCCCCATACCACCTGAACTTATAGATACTAAAACCAAGATTGCCATAACTTGGAGAAAAGGGAATATTCTGGAAAATGACCATCTCGGATTTAGTACATGTAAGTCCATTTTTCAGCCATTTAGTCTAGATGTTTCAGGACTTGCTCTAGTGGGTTCCAATATTTCAAATAGTTACCGCTCTAAAATGCTGCTTTTTCCCCTACACACTACACACACACAACACACAAGGGTGTCATGCTGGATGCACTTAGTCTTCTTTTTTTTTTATTTTATGACCTACCTTTCTTCATGATATACAAAATACATACATAGGATTTAGGCTTAATTTCTCCAAGACTTTTGGGTTTCTAATACAGGAACGAACCCCATTCCCAAGTCAAAGTATGACTAACATTCTAGAAATTAGTATTGTTTTAATCTTTGATATTAGCCAAAAGTGCTCTTTGCAGCACCCACAATGTGCCCAGAACTGACTCCTCCTGCAATTCATATGGAGTTACATGTATCGATAGCATTATCTTAATAAGACTGTAAATTCTTTTTATGAGACCTACTGCACCTACGACTGTTGGATCTGTCTGGGTGTCCTTCTTCCTCATTGCCCACATTTCTGCCTGCAAATCTTGGTATTTTATGACTTTGTGTCTCTCTTGTACGTAAGACACTGTAATCAATGGGTGTAGCGATTTCATTGATCAATACTACTTTTGTCTTCTTTTTTCACGTTTTCTCGCAGCTGTTTTTTGAACTGTTGGCAATGGATGATCCCATGCGATATAAACGTCGTCATTCTCTATAATGCTTAGTGACTCAGGTTTCCAATGCTTCTCAGCTACTTCAATATTGTAACATTTGCACAATCCCCAAAACAACAGTCTTGCTACATTATTATGCTTTTTAGTATACAGGTCCTCTCCCATTAGTGTATCACACCCAGCAACAACATGTACGATTTTTTCCAGTTCTGTTTTACAAAACCTGCATTTGTCCATTTCTCCAACATGTTCAACGGACTTCGCAAACCAAAGTGTACGTAGTCTACAACCCTGGACCGTTAATATTATCCTTTCATCTTTTGGCTTAAATTCACCTCTCCTTAACCATTCCTGCATCAAATCCTGATCGACATGAGGTTGTTCCTTGCAACTATATTTATGCCTTTTCCACATTTCTTGCCTTCCAATCTCATCCATCTCCTTATATTCTTTCCTTTGTTTTTGATGCATTCAAACATGCTACTTTGGCTACTTCTGGTTTGATTTCCATTCCTGTTTGACAACAATATGCTTCTACTAAACTAAGCAGAGAAGTCAGCTCAGACTTATTCTCCTCATGTTTTAACACTTTCACTATGTTTGGATCTGGTGATGACAGCAAATATGTATGCAGTCCTACGATGGCAGATCTATACATGTAATCAATTTTGAGGAGGCCCATACCTCCTTCAGTCCAAGGAATATATAGTCTTGGTATACAGTGATTTTTATATATCATTTGATAAGCATGAAGCATTTTTCTTTTTTTCCCTGTCCAACTGATGCAATACCTTTTGAGGCCAGTCAAGCACCCCAAAACTGTAAGTTAGAACAGGAAGAGCAAATGGGTTTATAGTTTGGACTTTGTTCCTAGATGTCAGAGCTGTTTTTAGTATTAATTTTAGTTTTTTTAAAGTATTCCTTACTGAGTTTTGTTCTCATTTGTTCATGTTTTATTATCAATCATTCATTAATTCCCAAATATTTATACACTCCCTCCTGCTCAAGTTCTTTTATATCACATTCCTGTCCTAAACTGATATTTTCTTAGTGCTGCAGCTTTTCTGCTCTAAATGTTGCTTTTGCACAATTATCAAGACCAAATGATATTCTTACATCATTTGAGAAAGATTTGACCATTTGTAGTTGTGTCTTCAGCTCCTCATCTGATAAACTATACTGTTTTAAATCATCCACAAAAAGAAGATGAGAAGCCCTTACACTTTGTTGTTTTCTGTGAGGCAAAATCGCATGCTGATCTATTAATGAGAATTGAAAGTGGATATGTAATGCAGTTGACAGCTAAAATATGTTATTCTGCAAGGAGATTATCATCTGAGGATGATCAGAGTTTAACTTTGTGTATATATGCTTTATATAAGAGGTAGAAACAGGTTGTAATTTGCAGTTATAACTCTAAGAAGTGGAGAGTAGTAGTGAATCAGATAAGAAACAGAGAGTGCTTGAATTAAAGGCTTCTCTGCTATTTGAGAACTAAGAGATGAATTGGGCAGCTGATTCCAAGGGTGAGAGGTTAGGGCAATAATTAGGGACACTACTAGATCTTAGGTGTAATATTTTTTGTTGGATTAAATTTATGATTGTGTTGAGGATAAAGGTAATATTTTCCTGTCTGCATAGCCTTGTTTGTTTGTGTTATTATGAAGTTCTTAGTAGTTTTGCAGGTTCTGAGGACATTTTTCTTTTTTATCATTCTCTCCATGCCTTGTTTTGATTATAAATGCATCTTCTACTGTAACTGTAGAGCCAAGGGACATGGTTGAATTATACTCTTTGCTTTCTTAAAGGCACAAAAGTATTCAGGATACTGAAGAATATAGTACTGAAATTATTCACTGCTTCTGTGATGCCCATGCACTGGCCCAGCAATTAAGGAGCCTCACTCCTCACCACTAACACCAGTGAGGGGCTTCCATATAGGGAACAGATAATAAATACACATGCACAGTAAAGTACAACTTCCTTTAAGAGCACACAGAGATCACAGTCTGTCTGGGGCTGGTTTCTCCCTTTCTCTCCAGATCCCCAATTAGACTCCCCACTGGCACAGCTATAGGATCCAGATCTCAGCCTAGTGGCAAGCTAAAACCTCCAACACCCTCTCTGTACAACCAGTGCTTAATGTCCCTGCCCAAGTAGCTGACACACACACACACACACACACACACACACACACACACACACACACACACACACACACACTTTGAGATATGAGTTATACACAAACACACAGACACTCCTGGGGAAGGCTGGCACAGATTCTCTAGCTGTGCCCCCTTTCTGCCAAGTCTAAAAGGTAGTATCAGCTGCCACCACCCACTAATATCAGCTACTAAAAAGGCCCTTAACAAAAGTGTGCCCAATTAATACTGTGCAATATTATTATCCAAATGTTAAGTGTGACTGTACAGCAAAGCTTAATGGAGTGACTTGGTATAGTATCACTATATACATGCAATGTACTCTAGACCTTAAATTATCTCTACACAAAACAGCCACAGTTGAAAGGTTTAAACATATTTAATAATAAATAATGAAGACACAAGACAATACTTCTTAATACACAGTGCCAGTCAAGAGTTAAGAGATCACAGAGAAATACTTAAAATAATGCAGTAGAAAAGTTCTGACATCACAGAAAAACATTTAGACTAATCTTCCTATTTCTTAGTTATTTCTAAGAGAAACACTAAAGTCTAAGATCCTACTTGGAGAATGACAGTGCAAGTGATGTTGGATGTTCTCAAGACAAATGCTCTAATGCTTTCATTCTTTCTGTCCTTAAACTGATAACACAGTAGCACTGATTCATTTCAGATTACATCATTTCTTTCTGGTTCCCAGGCTAACAGACTCTCAGAGGTTAATAGCCCCTTTGGTCTTGCAGCTGGTCAGGAACCAGAGCAATAAAAGAAATTATACATGCAAATTCTAGCAATTAACTCTGGTCTCAAGACAATAGCCAGAATTCCTTCATCCAGACATATCGACTCCAAGCCCTGAGATCAAAGACAGTCATGAAATGCTTGACTTATCAGCTTTGTTACAGCAGAGTACACTGTTGTTACATTTTTGCAGTTCAATATCCGATGCAGTCTTTTCACATTTAAGAGAACAAGCCTGTGGCTTACAGTAATATTTACAAAGACAGAATTATCTGCAAAATTCTATTTGGCTAGGCTGGCAGCTTTTACGTATCTTCACCCCCCCCTCCCCCCAGAGAACTCAAGCTAGTTTTTGAAGTGACCCTTGAGAAACGTTGCTGAGAGGGTTAGGTCTATCTGAGTATACCTTACCCCATTCCCTGTCTTGAGAGCCCATCTGCTTTGGCATTCCTAATCCCACTGTGGTGCTGCACTGCCATATCATATGCTGGCAACCCCATCTTCGCAACTTGGCATGTTGCTGGCTGGCTCTGTGTAACCATGTTAGGAGGTTGTGATCTGTCACTACAGTGCATTTTCTTCCATACAGATAAGGCTGAAGTTTCTGCAGTGTCAACACTATGGCTAGACATTTCTTTTCTACAGCTGCATATCATTCCTCCCTGGGTTGGAGCCTACAACTGAGATAAACCACTGGGTACTCTTCTCCTTTTGAAGAAATCTGGCTAAGTACAGCCCCCACCCGATGGTTTGAAGCATCAACCTGCACAGCAAATTCTTTGTTGTACTCTGGACTAGCTAACACAGGGGGCCCTATCAAAGCTTCCTTAAGCTCCTGGAATGCCTGCTCACATGCTTTGGTCCACACTACCTTATCTGGCCTGTTCTTCCTTGTCAGGACTGTGAGGGAAGCAGCTATGGTACTATAACTGGGGAGGAATTTTCTGTAGTACCCTGCTGCCCCTATGAATGCCCCCACCTGCTTTTTGGTAACAGGTGCAGGCCATGCCTGAATGGCTTCTACTTTGGCAGGCTCTGGCCTGATCTTACCACTCCCCACTCTATGTCCCAGGTAGGAGACCTCTGCCATACCCACCTGACATTTGCTTGGCTTAATGGTCAGTCCTGCCCTCTGTAGTCTGCCCAGCACCCCCCTGACATGCTGAAGATGCTCTTCCAGGAATGGTTGTATATGGCAATATCATCTAGGTAAGCAAGGGAAAACCCTCCTGCTCCTGCTAGGATATGATCTACCAGCCTCTGGAAAGTTGCTGTGGCATTTTTCATCCCAAAGGGCATCTTCTGTTACTCTTAACTGAAGCTTTTTGAATGTTTAACTAATAAATTAGTTTTTACAGCCCACAGTTGCTGGCTTTTTTTGTTTTGAACTCCTACAAGCCAAAATGAGTCACAAAAGCTGACATCTATCTAGCACTGGGGGTCAAGGGCACCTGCCAGTAACCCTTGGTAAGATCAATGGTTGTAAGATACTTAGCCCCACCCAGCTGCTCTAGGGCTTCATCTGTCCTAAGCATGGGGTAAGCATCTGACTCTGTGTGACTATTTAACTTCCTGTAGTCCACACAGAACCAGGAGCTGCCATCCCTCTTTGGCACCAGCACCACTGGGGAGGCCCAGGGACTGTTGGACTCTCGAATCACCCTAGTTCCAGCATCTCCTGTATCTCCTCACTCAGAGTCTGCCTGACTCTCTTGGGCACCCTATAAGGGGCCTGCCTAATAGGCCTTTGGGTTCCTGTATTCACCTGGTGCTGCACCAGCTGGGTGCACCCTGGTTTCTCAGTTAACATTTCCCCAAACTCCTGTAACACTGCTCGGATTTCTCGAACCTGGGTAGGAGATAACTGCTGGGACATTGCTACCCCTTAAGCAGAGGTGTCAGTCTGAGCCACACTGAGGAGATCAGTCACCAGATCTCCTTCAGACTCCTACAATCCACTATAAATGCTCAGCACAAGGGCCTCCCTATCATGGTATGGTTTCATCATGTTAACATGGTACAGTTTGTGCCCCTGTCTTCTGCCTAGCAGTTCTACCATGTAGTTAACATCACTTGTCTTTGTTACCACATTGTAGGGTCCCTCCCAAGCTGCTTGCAGCTTGTTGTGTCTGACAGGAATGAGAACCATTACCAGCTGCCCCACAGCATACTCTCTAGCTCGAGCATTTCTGTAATACCACAGCTTTTTCTGTTGTTGGGCTTTTGCCAGGTTCTCCTGGGCCAAGTCCATGAGTTCCCTGAGCCTTGTCCTGAGGTTTAGGACATATGCCACAACATACTCCTTGTGAGATTCACACTCACCTTCCCACTATTCACAAATTAAATCTAGAGGTTCCCTTATCCTATGTCCATACAGTAACTCAAAGGGTGAAAAACCTGTGGATTCCTGGGGAACCTCTCTGTAAGCAAACAACAGATGGGGCAAATATTTGTCCCACTCCCTCTAAAACTGGTCTGCAAATGTTCATAGCATGGACTTGATTTTAGAGTTTAACCTCTCAACAAGACTATTAATCTGGGGTTGGTAGGAGGTGGTCTTCATGTGCTTCACCCCACAGTACTTCCACAGACAAGCCAGCAGGTCTGACTTGAAATTGGCATCTCTGTCAGTCAGTATTTCTTTTGGGAAACCTACCCTGCTGAAAATCTCTAACAAAGCACTTGTCACCTTTTCTGCCTCAATGGAGGACAGAGCCACTGCCTCAGGGTATTGTGTAGCATAATCCACTACCACTAGGATATACGTTTTCCCTGTGGAACTTGGGGTATTCAGAGGCCCCACAATATCCATAGCTACCCTTTGAAATGGCTCCTCAATCACAGGCAACGGCATCAAAGGTGCTGTCACCTTGTCTCCTGCCTTGCCTACCTTTAGGCATTGCTCACAGGTACTGAAGTAACATGTCACATCTCTGGAAATTCCAGGCCAATAGAAGTTCTGCATAATATGTCTCTTTGTATGTTTTATGCCCATAAGACCTGCAAAGGGAATATCATGGGCTATGGCTAGAAGCACCAGACAGTAGGCTCTAGGCACTAACAACTGCTGTACCCTCTTACCTTCTAGCCCTCAATCAGGGGTCCACTCTCTGTATTCCCCCTTCCCTTGAGACTCAGGTGCCTCCCTAGCTACCTGCCTCAGGCCATGCAATGTAGGGTCTGAGATCTGAGCCTGTCTCAATTCTCTCTTTGTAACCCTTCCCAGCTCCCCTTCCACAGGAAGTCTGGCATCCTCTGACAGTGGTGCCTCACTGTCAACCTGTGTACTGCTACTCACCTCTACCTTTGCAGTCACTCTGTCCAAGGGAACATCAGTACCCACAAGCAGCTGTGGCTCACCTTCAGCCTCACTGCTACAGCATAGCTTCCTCCCTGAAGCAACCACCTCACCAGTCCTGGCTGCAAGAATGTAGTCTGTCTGAGTCTCCCCAGGCTACCAGACCCACATGCTTGTCTCCTAGCCTGACTGCATGTAACTGCATAAGCACATGATACTGCCTCAGACAAATCCTTCCATATCAGGACATCTGCAGGATGGTAGTGTGGTACCCTGGTTGTCTCAAGACAACCTACTATTGGCATTTTGTCTTCCCCACTTACTGGCTCTCTCACCTTTTGCTCCCCACCTTATCTCCATGGACATCTGTATGACACATGGCCCCACTGGTTGCATTCAAAACATTTAACCCTAGGTCCTGGATGTGTACCTGGACTAGTGGCTTCCCCTCCTACTGGCAGATTCTGTTGAGGCAGTCTGTGCTGCCCACCATGGGTTCCTTTAGATGCATGAGCAGTACTGGGGGGTCCCTTGCCTGTGCAGGGATGCCCTTTTTGCTAGGTATAGTTCTCCCTTCTTCCCCAACTCATCTGAAGTAGCACATTGTCTGTCAGCTAACCCAATCCTCTTGTCCTCAGGCAAAGTGCTAAGGGCTTGTTCTCTCACCAAAAGGTCTGCCAGCCATTCAAAAGTGGTGATCTGACATCCACTCACCCACCTATGAAAATAAGTGCTCAGTTCAGCAACATATTTACACATACTTTCATCTGCCATGCGTCTATGCTCACAAAACTTTTTCCTATAAATTTCAGGTGTTAGCTTAAAACATTCTGGCAAGCAATGCTTAACAACAGTGCAATTAAAGCAGTCAACATCAGAAATTTTAGAAAACACAGTAACAGCTTTATCATGGAGTAAGGGGGTCAGGAACTCCCACAGCCTTTGGTCAACATCATACTGTTTACATACCCTCTCAAACATATGAATGAAACTATCAAAATTATCACCTCCTTTAAACTGTGGAAGAAATTCACTGACCTTTTGTGCTTCTGGGATCCAGTTACTCCCTTTCACATTACCTCCATGACTCTGGTGAAGAGTCAGAATCCCCCTCTCATGCTGCCTCTGCCTCTCCTTCTCCTCAGTTTCCAGGCATAGCAGTTTCTAATTCTCCTCAGCCTGCAGACATCTCAGTCTCTCAGCTGCTTCTATTTCCCAATGCCTGGCCTCCAACTCAAGTCTCTTTTGATCCGGATGGATTTTTAAGTCCTCTGCAGAAAGGTTGAGCTGTCCATTCCCTGAGGGTGGTACATCTCCACTGCCAGTCTGATCGTCCTCCTGGTTGCTGTTTTCTGATGCAGCTGTGACCAAATCTGCAATCATGTCTGCCTTAGTCAGGTTTCCATGCACCAGTCCCCTAGCCTGGCACATCTCAGCCAGCTGGCTCCTTGTCAGCTTTCCGTACTCCTCTGCTGACATGCTGTGCTGCCTGCTCTCCCTGACTAATTAAGCTAACAAACGAAATAAAACAATTGTGATCTGAACTCTGAGTATTCACTGCATGGCTGATTTAGAGTACAAAAACACATTCAGTGATTACTGTGCCAAGCTACAGGAATTCAGTCTACCCACACCACTACAAGCCAATTAGTATTTTCCAACCAATTAATATGTAGTGTGGATATCCCACCACTGCCAAGCAATGAATATGTGAAACCCATGCACTGGCCCAGCAATCAAAGAGCCTCAATCCTCACCACTAACACCAGTGAGGGGCATCCATATAGGGAAAGAATAATAAATACGCACACAATAAAGTACAATTTCCCTTAAGAGCACATAGAGATCACAGTCAGTCTGGGGCTGGTTTCTCCCTTTCTCTCCAAATTCCCAATAAGACTCCACACTGGCACAGATATTGGGTCCAGATCTCAGCCTAGTGGGCAAGTTAAAACCTCCAGCACCCTCTCTGTACAACCAGTGCTTCATGTCCCTGCTCAAGTAGCTGACACTCACACACACACACACACACACACACACACACACACACACACACACACACACACACACACACACACACTTTGTGATATGAGTTATACACAAACACACAGACACTCCTGTGCCCCCTTTTTGCCCAGTCTAAAATGTAGTACCAGCTGCCACCACCCACTAATATCAGCTACTAAAAAGGCCCTTAACAAAAGGGTGTCCAATTATTGTGCAACATTATTATCCAAATGGTAAGTGTGACTGAACAGCAAAGCATATTGGAGTGACTTGGTACAGTATCACTATATACATGCAATGTACTCTAGAGCTTAAATTATCTCTACACAAAACAGCCACAGTTGAAAGGTTTAAAAATATTTAATAATAAATAATAAAAACACAAGACAATATTTCTTACTACACAGTGCTAGTCAAGAGTTCAGAGATCACAGAGAAATACTTAAAATAATACCGCAGAAAAGTTCTGACATCTCAGAAAAACACTTAGACTAATCTTCCTATTTCCTAGCTATTTCTAAGAGAAACACTAAAGTCTAAGATCCCACTTACATACAGAGCAAGGCAGTGCTGGTGATGTTGGATGTTCTCAAGAAAAATGCTCTAATGATCTCATTCTTTCTGTCCAAATGACAGAATTATGTATAAAATTCTATGTGGCTAGGTTGGCAGCCTTTAGCTATCTTCACAGCTTCATCCAGTGGTAGTGTTTTGAGAAGATGCCATATCATATTTGAGGGTGTCAGTAAAGCTATCATGATTAAATATTGCAAGTCAATTTATATATGTGTTGCTTGGCATAATGAGTAATAAATCTATTGGCAAATGTGGGATAACAATTACTAAGGGAATCAGGGAGGATTCCTGATGCAATGTATTTGCAAAGACCAGAGACCAAGATCCAGTCAAGAAGTTACTGTTGACTTTCTTAAAGCATGTGAGAGAAGTGATATGTTGTTTAAAGCCATGTAGGTTAATGCTAGTGGTGGGGTAATCTGCTGTAAAAATCTGCCATGTAATATTAAAATTTCCTAAAATAATAGTTTCATTATAAATGTTATATTAGTTGATGTATTCCAGTATGTTAATAATGTTAACTGGTGGAATATGAATAGCAATTATACAGAGTTTTGTAGTCATTTAGCCTAGGAAGGTAAATAAGTTCTGCATTTTTGGATTTTGGTAGTTTATTAGTAAAATGAGAAAGTATATGAAAATTGTAATAAGTGATAGCCACCCCATCTGCTTTTTATGTATTCTGTCAGAAGGATGATGATGTAGCCTGGAAGCAGAATTTCCGAGTTTCTTTTTTTTTAGTTTGTGCAGTCTTTTGGGTAGTATATCTAGAGATTAGCAGTGTGCAGACAGAGCCACAACACAGGGAAATATCTCTACTGTAGTGTTTTGCTCTACTTTGTGTTTCTATCATGATTTATTTTATTTTATTTAAATGTTTAATTTACTATACTTTGTTTCTTGAATAAAGAGATGTAGTGTTTCATTACAGACCCAAGTAAACTGTTGATGTTCAGATATTACTCTGAGTACCAGAAGAACAGGTATTGGATTCATTTCAGTGTTCAAGAAAAAGAAGGATGTCTGCAGATGGCTGGATGTCAATGGCCATCTGTGCTTCAGTGTTGACAAAATGGAGATTATGCTATTTAGAACTCATGCCAATTTAGAAACATTAGGAAAATGTGGCTCAGCTGTTAGATAAGCACCCAAGAAGTTAGCATAGACAGTGGTTCAACCATCTGGATATCATGCACAGACCCACTTGTTCATATTCTTCCAACAACTACAAGTAAGTAAAGGAGGAGCTACACTCTCTGGTCTATATTACAAGATTGAAACTTTAGTTAATCAAATAACTAAAGATCGATCTTGTAATATCAAATCCTAAAAATCTCAAACAGCTGATTTAACCCAGGGAAACAATTCCCTTGGTCATTATTTGGATTATGCCCTTTTCTCCAATTTGGAGCGATCTTGGAGTTGGTATATTTAGATAGGGGGGTGTCGGGGGCACAGGTCCCCACATTGGGGGGGTGTGGGGTGAAGACCCCCACTTAATTTGGAATTTAAAGGGTTTTTTTATGCAGCCAAGGGAAGTGTTTCCCTGGGTTAAATTGGCCGTTCAAGATTTTTAGGTTTCAATATTAAAGTTCGATCTTATTTATTCGATTAACTAAAGTTCAGTCTTGTAATATAGACCCCTACACTCATGAGTGTTCCGTCCTTTTGATGAGATGTTAAACTGAAGCCCCATCTGCCTGAATTGGTGGTAGTCCAGTTGAATGGAAAATATTTCATGGAAGCTCCCCATTACCTGGCCAAACTCCCCCTAGTCAATATGACTACTACCTTGAGTCACTCCTGCAAAGAGATCATTGGCCTAATGGGACTAACCTTGTCCTCAAAAAGTCCATACCATCCCCAGTGCAAGTTACAATCAATAGCTTTATGTCCAATGCAATATGATTGACCACTGGTAGAGGAGAAATGTTTACCACAACATAGAGAATTTTATGCAGACTGTGTTCAAAACTCATAAGAAAATTTGCAGAACAGAAGAGCTCTGTAAAAACTAATCTGTCCAGACTCCTAAAATATATACCAGTGTATTCTATATAACAAGCCAGGCTGTTATGCTCCATAGGGGAGAAGGAACATTCTAGCTGCCAGCCTCACACACAAACAGTTGTTCCATAGGCTCTTTCCGTCTCAAATTATTACACTATATGAAGGGTCTCAAGTACGGTGGGTTTTCCCTCTTAGACAGGATACTTAGTAGGCAGATGCAAAGGTACTGGAGACACATATCTGATATAGGGTCCACTCATCTGTACAATAACTTTTTACATTTAGCATATTTAAAATTTCCAGACCTCGAATTAAGGGTGACTGGATTGTCAGCATATAAACAAATGCACAATGGTCTGTAGGAATATACTTAACTATCTGTGTTGTCCATTCCATTTTTATATGTGTACAGGAGCAGTTTTGGCTGGCTTCTTGCATAGAACCACAAACTCTTTCATTGTTTGTTAAATTACTACACCTGTACAACTGTGCTTAGCAATTGTGTCACCTGTCAGCACTTATCTGTGTCCAGCTACACATATATACTGTAAGACAATATGTCTTTTTAATATAACTTTCCTTTAAAACAATGTAATGTAAACTGCTAGATACACACTTGGATGAAACAAAAATAATGGGAAGCTTAAGCTTCACTATATCCTGCTACATTGACTACTGAAGTTGTTGTTGATGTTTCAATTCCCAGGTACTAGTTAAAGGTCACAGGTTGTCTACCTGTTTCTGGTTTGCTGTACTGCTTCTACTGGCATCAGCTGATCTGGTGAACAGTGCAAGCACCACTACAGTGACTTGAAGATCACAACACCTTCTATGGTAATTGAAGAAGACATCAGACAGAGAGCTCCTCAGTTGTGCAGTAAATATGCATATCAGGTGATTGCACTGTATTTTATACACAGTTAAAATGGCCCTTGCAGGGCATTTAATTCATGATGTTTGTCTTTTCCATTATTGTTTTTCATATCTTGAGCAGATAGAGGAGAATAGGCTCCTCTTTCAGAGGAGGATGACTTGCTTCTCCAATATCAGGGATGATTATGATGACTGCCATAATATAGGTAAAATATGTATATTATAACAGATTTATATTACCCAGTATTATAATTATGTATAGATAACTAACACCCATATGTCACAACACTGAGCACTGCTTGACACATCCTCTGTGTTTATGTTGGCATGGTTTTAAACATGCACACAGGACATGTCTGTGGGATCTACATATTCACCATCTGCAAACATGCCCTGCAAGACATGTCCTTATAAGATGTCCACTACCAGACAGTGCCAGTCATGCAGGACTATTGGCTCACTAGCATGCTGTGTGCACTACAGCAGCCCAGAATATCCGTAAGCAAGTAAGGTACACATCTCCTCATACTGGGCAGGCATTGTCCCATCAAAGGCCTATGCATATGCCATTTCAGACTGGTATACTCATGACATTCATAGATTATGGCATCCCTGTCCCATAGTAAATATCAGCTTACATTACAGTGGTTGCCAACCATTTTCTAACAGCTGCCCATCTTACACCCACTGTCTTATCTGCCATTGGTATGACACAATACCTTAGAGAGCCTGTTGGCCAGCATAGGTTGTAACAGTGTCCATGCTCACATAGTCTTTGTCTCTGTCCTCCTTCTTGTACCACACAGATGCACGCACACCTTCCATGGGCACATTACTGATAGCAGTGTTACACATATCTCCTTCAGACCACTGGTAATATGCTACTGCACACTACAATACACATCTTCCTATTGGAACTCATGGCATTTTATACCTAGTCATTAATAAGGACCCTGGCATTATGGCATACCTTTCAGAAGTTTAGTCTACAGAGAGGTACCTGTAAGGCTGACAGTCAGATATAGACATGATAGCAATGCTTTTGTTCTCTCTCTCCCTCTCTCTCTACTTGCTATTTTATGTAGCATTAGCCAATGCTGTGCCTGTGATGCAAAAGTCATTCCCACTCCACTATCTTTCTCTGACTTCTCCTACTGGTCATCATTTGCCTCCAGGGCTGCCTCTCCTATAGGTAGTGTAGATCATGTGACAGGGTAAACTGGAGTATTCCATAGTAGTCTTTGGTGGTAGATCACCATAAGCGGGGGGGGGGGGGGGTTGCTACACCCACTGATGACACTACCAGTAGGTTACATTACATTACCTGGCAGGAGTTGGAGTAGGTGATAGTGGATTTTATAGATTGGTGGTTTGGCACTTCCACAGCCACCTAGTGACCATCCTTGTGTAACCAGAAGAATCACACAGCAGCCTACCATTGCCCAGTGTGTCATCTGAGGCAGGGCACAGTCGGCAGGGTGATCATAAAGTTGACGGACCTCTGCCTGGATCCTGACCAAACAGATCATGGACCAGTTCCATCAGGGTGTTCCCTTTACCTGTGTGTCAGCTCTATTCTTTGTTTCCTGTTCAATCCTCTCCAACATCACTAGTCTTCCCTCTGTCAGTATGTTTGTGTATCCATTGGGTCAGCACCTCCACTGTTGGTCTTTGTCTATGTTTTATGTTTATTCATGTGCCTCTGCTTTCAAGTTTGTACCTACCTTCCAACCCCCAACTTCCCATTACTCTCTTCTCCATCTACCCTTCTTGCAAAAAAGGGCACCTATGCAAAAAAGTAACCTTCATCCCCTCCTCACTCCCACACATTTCTTCACCATTCCCTCCGCACTCCCACATATTCCTTCCCCATCCTTCCCACTCCCATGCATTCCTTCCCCACTCCCACACATTCGTTCCCCATGTCCATTTGTATTTTTCTCTGCTTGCTCTTACCTTTTTTGGGCTTTTCTATGCTCCAGTTCCCTACCTATTTAAATGAATAAACTTAGTACAAACCTTTCTGTAAGCTAATTATTATGGTGTGCAGCAGTTCTTGAAGCATTGCAAGATTGTATATGTGAATGCTCACATTTGTGTGCATTCCACATGCCTGCTATCACTGTTAGAGAATTCTGTAACTACACCTGCGGTACACTTCTCTATTTGTCAGCACTGTCCTTTCTACAGGTGGATTTTTTAATTATAACTGAGGTGCTAAATACCATATTTATAACTGATAATTACCTTTAATCTGTATCGCAAAACTCTGCCTTACTTTGATAACATTTATGCAGTTGCATTAGGCACATTTCTGAATCTCACTGCTAGACTGAAAATACAAATGTGCAAAGTAATCTGGTTATAATCAAACATGTAATTTACAGTTGGCATCACTTTTGCCTATTTGAAAATGTGCCACTAATTAGAAGCCCATCCACTGAAAGAGTGGCTGCACCAATAAACATTCCATTTATTTTTCTACTGCTCAAACCTTTTTTAAAAGAAGTTGAACTTTATCTTTTGGAATGTCCTAGAAAGAGATTAAATACCTATTTATAGTTTTCTGACACATTAATTTTAATTTAAGATGTAAAATCAGAATTTTACTATTTGGTATAAGATGTCTGATCCTTGGTGTGTCAGTTGCATAGCATTGCAAAAATATGAAACACTCGCATTCTGTAATATTTTAGCAATACATCAATTTGTTTTACCTTTATCTGTTTAGGCCTTATCTTAGCCAAAATATTAAGAACATTTTCTTTCCTCTTATAATTATATCATATGAAGAACAAGTCATCTAATTAAGGTGAATCTGCTCAATCTTAGATAGGATTAGGTTTAACACTGTTCTTGGATATCATGTTACCCATTTAACTTTGATAGGTTAATTACCGTCTTTACTACTTCTACCCAGAGTGTACTTATTTATACTCAATTTCTGTAGTACCTTAATTTGCAAAACAGTTTTAGTTTTTTTCCTCTGTTTAGATTTTGTTTTTTGTGAAATCTCGGTATGTTGCGGGTATTTAATCTATAAATCAGCCATTTTGTATGGTGCAGTCAGCTAACATACGACATAAGCTTTGTTACATAATAAGATCACCATGCAAGGCTGTTTTTTTTAGTTTTGCTCTGTGAGCAGACATAACCTACAAAAATATATTTTATGTGCAAATCAATGCCATTGATACAGACATAAAGAATATCCTTTTCCTACAGCTTCTCAAAAGGCAAAAATAGAACATGTTCTGCTATTAACCATTTGTATTGCATTGGCAACCAATATGGTACTTATGCGCACAAGCAAGTCATCTTCTTTAAAATCTAGTACCCACCTTATTTTTTTAAGAATTAGCACCCATAGCCTGTACTTTGTCAGTGTCAGATGATATATATTTTCTTAGATTTAAAAATGTAAATCATTGTGTAACTCTTTAAGGATGCAGAAAGTATACCCATTTATTATAGGCAATGTTACTGTTGCCACACTAGCTATAATTTCATTGTTAGGCTAAATTCCCTCAACATGAAATGGAGCTCTCTGTGCATTCCAATGGTGTGTTTTAAAAGGAAAGACAGAACCCATGTTTACTTGGAAATCGACAACATATGTGGTGTGTAATGACAGTAATATAACAATCCTTAACCAGTTGCTCCTTTTCTTTTCTTGCAGTTTGCATGAGACTGGTGCTTGGAGAATCTAACTTGTAGAAAAAAGTTAAACCAAAGATGTCTGGATCAAAGATTTCTTGGACATTATTTTCATCCTGAGGCTTTAGTCTGCTGCAGTAGATAACTGAAAATAACAACAACACATGAAGCCATTTATTTCATCAGTCTATTCATATGAATAATTTTGTTCTCTTTTCCCTGAAACTTCAGTGCTGCCTTGTATATATGACATATTTGAAAAATAAAGAATTTTCATTTCTTTATTCATAAAAGCTTGAAACTGATGTCTTACTTTATCAATAAAGAGTATTCTTGCAACATTCATGTAAGCATTGGTATCTACCATTTTTGAAGGAAGGCAGTTTGATTAATGACTATTGCAATTTAATGTTGGTTGTCACATACGATGAGTATTCAATAAATGGAGAGCTTATTGTACATTTGAGGACCATAACTCTGATCTTTGCAACTGAGAGACTTTGAATGCCATTGCAGAGATATATAAAAACTCCAATATTGCTGTATCTTGGTGAGTATTCTCTCTCGCCTCCAAAGTACAGTAATCTCAGAGTTACTATGCACAACTATTAGAGGTATGGGATTGCAGCTCCCCCCATCGAGGGTACAGTCGGACTTGTCCTTTAAAAAACATGTTTCAGACACTTTCAAAATTCCCTATTACTTGTATTAAATTGCACTTAAGTTGTCATAGTTTGGGGATTCTCTTTATCAAGTTTCATACTTCCAGTATACATCTAGTAACTGAGATGTTGGTATCAGATTAGTAATATGGTCAGTAGTAGAATGTACCATGAATACAAGAATGGGATACTGTCAAAGGAGAGGTGTCAGTATTAGCTTTGCAGGTAACACTGTGAGTATGTGAGTGTGAGTGAGTGAGTGTGTGTGTGTGTGTGTGTGTGTGTGTGTGTATGTGAGACAAAACAACTCAAGTTATTGTTGATAAGACTGCAATCAGGCAAAGACTGAAATCATTAGGAATCAGTGATTACAAACCTTCCCAGTAGCTGGTGATGAAAAGATTATTTGGATGTGACAGGTTTGAGTCATAACCCATGGCAGTAGAGCACTTACAAACCATTACCCCTTGTACAAATAATAGGTGTCAGTAGGGCTGGTCATAGGTAAAATGGTGCCTGAGGTAAAAGGGGTCCATGGCAACCCCCCCCCCACTGTCGGTTGGTCCCCGCTCCCACATATCCAGCAGTAGCTGCACCATGGCCTCCTCATATTAATCAGATTATTGTTTTCTACTGTTTAGCTTTTTATTGCATTTTTTTCAACACACCCTGACTGATTTAGACATTACTGTAATAACTGCGGAGAAAGCAACTGAATTAAGCTGTGCATCTGAGAGCCACTGGGCCCCCAGAAACCATGGCAGTTCCAGATGTTCAGGGATGCATGTTACAGTTTTCTTGCCAACTTTTTTGATCCAATGATAGCCTAAACAAACAAAAAAAAGTCATGACTAAGAAAATAAATTCAGTCTTATTCTAAAAACGTTCCTTTTTCATACACCCTTCCAACACACTCTAACTGGCCAATAGTGGACTGTAATAACGGTGAAATAAACAATAAAATTAAGCAAAGGGTTTGAAGCCAGAAGCCATAGGGTTATGGATGCTGTGAAATAGATTGTGGTGCTTTCCCAACCTGTTGATCAAATAATGGCATGAAAAAAAACACAAGCAATGGAAGAAATTCAGTATTGCTTTTCAACTTTGCTTTTTTCTGCATCTTTTCAACACACCCTAACTGTCCAAGAGTGCACTGTAATATCTGAAGAATAAATAATCAAAGTAAGCCAGGTGTCTGGGGGTGCTAAGCCATTGGAAGTCATAGGTGTCTGGGGGCTGCTAGGCCACTGGAAGTCATTGAGTTACAGATGCTCAGAGGTGTATTTTAGAGGTAACCATTTGAAATGCTGGGACCTATTATAGAGATTGTGTAATGCTCAGATTGAAAAAAACAGACTTATATACACCAAGTCTGAGATGGCTATTTTTACTAATATTCATTTTTCCCTGAGGTATGGCAATCTTGGAGTTACTATACATACGTTTTTGGGTGAGCAGAGGTGTAGTGGGGCCTCCCCTTACAAAAAAGAAGTTTAAAGGAAAAGAGCAATGCTTGTGATTCAGTCGTTTCCACCATTTTCAGTCTTTGTTTTTTTTCAATGTAAGCACTCACCATTTTGAGTGCCAACATTTCAATAAGAAGGCCATTTTGAAGTAATTTTCCAGCCTTTCAATCCAATGATGTTCTGAACAAAAAACATTGGCAAAGAAAAGATGCTTATTTTTTTTTTTAAAGGAAGAAATAAATTGGGTCTGCCAGAAAAGCAGTTCACAGTAAAACATTTGCAATGATGCTCTCACCAAACCTGGAAGTTGTGCCTGACTGCCTAGAAAAGACAGTCATAGTCACCTTCTGTGTATCCCTCTGGTGTGAAGGCACAGACTACCACAGTGACATATTTCAAGCGGCTGCTGTTAAATATCTATATAGCATGATTCCTCTTCCCTTCCTCCAAAGGACAGCCATCTTCTCTGTGCCCCTTTGATGGCAGACTAAAATGAAACTGAAAAAACAAACAGAACACAGTAAGATAATTCAAGTTGCTGCTATGAGATGTATATGACAACATACCTCCTTACCTCTACCGCCACAAAAATAACAACCCGCATATGTGCCTGACTTTCAGTTGTGAGGAAATTGAAAATAATAACAGCCATATTGTTTTATTCCAACCTGAACCTCCTAAACAGTACCTGCCTTGAAAAGATTTAGTGACCTTCTGTGCACAGCTTTGAGACTGGAAGGGGTGAAAGAAATACTGATTATGCTGTCCGCAGCCCCTATTCAAACTATTGCTACATATTCATTGAACCTTACGTCCCATCCACAAATCTACACTCTAACAACAAACACCTACTTGAATTATCAAAACCTAGTAAAAGAGCAGGTAGCTGTCTCTATTCCCTTTCCATAACTAAGCTGTGGAACACCCTCCCACCATCAGTTACAGAATTAGACAACATAATTTCCTTTAAAAGAAAACTAAAATAACATCTGACTGATAACCCTAGCTGCACATCCAATACATATCCATAGCCTCCCTAATCTATCAAAACTGTTTCACATAGTAAATATACTTGTGCATATGTCATACTGCTATACCATATGAGTTATCCCTAATCTGTATTATCCTGCTCCACACATCTATACAACTATCTTAACACATTTTCTCTCCTGTCACTTTCTGCTTTTAATACTACCATTAAATACATACCACTTATAATCTACATATTCCCACCACCTAGCTATAAGATTCTAGCTATATCTATCCTACCTTTAAGTTTAACTCTAATTCTACTTTCCCACTACACTTATCTTTCCCTTTTCCTACCCCCCCAAAAAAATTTAACTATATTGATAAATATCTCTAAGTGTTTAATTTTCCTACATGCTAATCTTCCATTGTTACTGCATTGTGCCTTTTTGTAACATATGTGCTGTTTAGATAGTTTTCTATATTATTTCACTTGCTTTATAAGTAATTGTTTCCTTACAAATTCATGTAATGATTTTCTTGTAACTTGGAGCTTTTGTCCCCGGGTCTCCACTGAAAATGGGTCCCAAGCCCAGTGGACTTTCCCAGTCAAAAAATGTCATTAAATATTACAATAAATAAATAATTTTGTGCACATCGTTCATAGGTTCATAGGTTGGTACTAGGCTATCAGCCCTAGGGCCTATACAAGCCTAGCCATAACAATTCCCTGGCTATTTCTTCCCACATTATTTACTTTCCTGGACCCCTGTCTAGCAGGGCGACTGACGTGATCCCTGGGGTGAATTTCCTTTCTCCCATACAATCGTCAAGGTTCCTCTTGAAGAGGTCCAAAGAGGCACTCTGCTTGACATGTATGGGCAATCTATTCCAGAGTCTGGGGAGTCTCTGGGTCAGGAACATATCCCTCCAGCATGTTTTGTTTATTGTGATGACAAGGTTTAGATCCCTGGAGCGTGTAGCTCTGAGGGATTGGGATTTCTTTAATGTAGCATGTCCAACAGCTCTGGGTTTGACATGGCCTTGTATGTTAAGCAGAGATCGCCTCTGAGTAGACAATATGCAACAGAGTATAGCTGGAGTTTTTAGTCAAGTCGGTGTCGCGGGGCATCTGCTTTAGGCCTGTGATTCTTTAGTGAGGTATTTCTGAGGCCTTTCCAGTTGTTGCAGATGTCTTGAGAGGTACATACCAAATGGGGCGTTGTATTCTATAATGGGTCTAATGAGGGATGAGTACAGTGGGACAATGACCTCCTTTTTCCTGGATGAAAAGCCCTTCGTGATGAGGTGTGCCACATAGAAGGATTTCCTGACTGTTGTGGCGATGTGGTTATCGGTGAGACCACTGTCCACCTGTGTCCCTAAGTCTCTTATCACACTTTCTGTGTTTAGTGTACTGCCACCTATATGGTAATTCATGGATACATGTTTTTTCCCAAAGGGGATAACAATACATTTCTTGGCATTGAGCTTGAGCCCATGGCTCTGGCACCAAGCATCTGTTTCTGTAAGGCCCTTTTGTAGAGTATCCACATCATTTGGGGATTCAATAATGGCTCCCAGTTTGCAGTCATCTGCAAACTTTGTTAGCCAGAGTCCTTTAGTGTTGACCTGTACTACAGAGAAGTAGATGCCAAACAAGAGCGGCCCCAGGACTGAACCCTGAGGTACTCCACTTGTCACTTGTCTGGAGCTGGATTTGGAGTCGGCTACTTTTACAGTGTGGGTTCTATCAGTAAGCCATTTAGCAACCCATTGGGTGACATAGGGATTAATACCCAACTTAGTAAGTTTATCTATGATTTCAGAGTGGGGGATGGTGTCAAAGGCCTTGGCAAGGTCTAGATAGGCTGTGTGAACCACCTTACCCTTGTCCATGGCTCTGGAGACTGATTCAAAGAAGTCAATCAGGTTCAGGAGACAAGATCGGCCCTTCACAAACCCAAACTGGGTGGGGTCCAGTGTTTGAAGGTTGCCAGTGTCTTTGTTTATAAGTTCCATGATAATACGCTCCATGGCCTTGCAGATAAGGCTTGTCAGACTGATGGGACGGTAGTTTCCGGGATCCAAGGTGGATCCCCTGTGGATTGGGATAACTGTAGCTGTGCCACTCAGTGGGCACAAAACCTGAGGTGAGGCTATGATTAAACATGACACTTAGGTGAGGTGCCAGTTCATATTGTAGTTCATGTAGTACACAGCCTGGGATGTCGTCTGGTCCTATGGATGCTGTATTCTTGGCTTTAGAGAGTGCGTTTTGTACCTGTGTGGCCATTATTACTGGAATTTGGCAATCTTCCGGTATTGAGATGGGCCATTTAGGGGGTGAGAGGGGGGGATTGCAAGAAAAAAAAAACAAAGTAGAAATGATCACAATATCTTCAGTCCACCATATAATCTACAGTGACTTTTTGAGAGCACCTCTAAGCAGGGATGGTTTTATACTAGATTAAGTTGCAATATTGTGTATGCCCATAAATACAATTGTTCTATTATTATTTATTTTAAAAATATGGACATGCTGGCACTACCCCTAAATGGTAGGTCTGCCACAAAATGCATAAACAAAGAAACCACACACACACACACACGCACACACACACACACACACACACACACACACACACACACACACACACACACACACACACACCACACTTTTTTTACAGGCAATTTGATGAAATGCAAATTCACCTAAATCACATCTTTGGGGTGTTGAAGGAAATCAGATCAAGAGCATGCAGACTCCTCACAAAAGAAGTAACAGCCAAAGCTATGCACTATGAAAAGGCAACTCTCCTCACTGAACAGTTACTTTCACACATTTCCTGCTCCTGCTAAATCATCAAAGATAGTCACTTACCATGTGCAATGCTGATGCTTGTAATGTTAAGTGAAACAAATGGCTAACTTTTTAAATACTTGTATATATATCTGTACCCCATACATAGACACACACACACACACACACACACACACACACACACACACACACACACACACACACACACACACACACACACACACACACTAGCTTTAGCCATAGAAATACTGGTTTTATGCAGATTCTAGAACACAATACAATCAGTTATATCCATTTTTACTGTGTACATCTCAGATGTCGGATTGTGGAAAAAATAATTAAATGTAACAATAAGAAAATATTCCCTCTTACTTAACACAAATGCACATGATTCTTGCAAAGCCAAATCATCAACTTTTTCAACTCAATAAATGATTACCGGGTCAGATACTTTCATCCAGAGACAGATCCCACCTCACACAGCACTTATAGCAACATCTATGTGCAGATAAGACATATGATTGTGAAGTACTGTAATGTGAACTTAGAATTAATAGCATCTCTTATTGGAATGGGTGCAGTAGTGAAAACAACGGACTGATACAAACCTAGCATGGGGCTAGTATCTGGCACCTATATTCCTTTATATAGTTCAAAATGCAGAAAATATCTGGAATGCTTTTAACCACAATGTTGTTATATTAACCACTTGGGTTAAGTCATTATTTTGTAAAAACATGTTAAAAATGTTCATTATTTGGGTTGTGCTGGCTACAGTTGCCCACTTGGTTCCCAGAAGATTAAGATCCTTTGAAATAATGAATATTTCATGACCTGAGCAATAGATAAAATTCAGTATTTTATCTAGCTCTGATTTTCCTCATCATAGCTGCATATAAATGCTTGTCATAGGGATATATGTCTTTATATCTAAAGTAGCACTGACACAATCTTTTTCTCATTTTAAACAACTGCAAAACAATTGTATTACTTTACAGACTTTTGGCTTTTGTTCTAATTTTTTTATATTAATGTTATATACTTCCATATCCTCAGTCAGAGCTTTTTGTCTGTAACTTTAACAGTTCAATCACATGACCCATCAACATAATTTTCAGGTGTTTGACTATACACTTAGTGGTAGCAAATCACCTCTTATGTAGTTGTTATTTATGTGACAAAATTCCACTTCTGATCAGTAAATTGCAGTATCTCTCCAAATTCACAGTCACATGCCCTGTGTCTCTTATCAGATCACACGTGCACTGTTACTTTCTTGTACCCACTTTTTTGGCAAAAAAATAA
Source organism: Protopterus annectens (assembly GCF_019279795.1). Classification (NCBI taxonomy): domain Eukaryota; kingdom Metazoa; phylum Chordata; order Ceratodontiformes; family Protopteridae; genus Protopterus; species Protopterus annectens. The sequence continues at coordinate 429,060,095 of NC_056747.1, read as the reverse complement.
CTATATGACATAGGATACAATCTTCTTTGACTCACAATATGCCTGGAATTTAGTGTTTAATACTGCCAAGCTGCTTTTCTCCTCCTTACATACAGTAAAAGTGCTAAAGACCAATATATATAGCCTGGAACAGACTGGGAAAGTCTGAACTTCAGGGTATATAGTTAGCAGGAGTTAGCTGAGGTTTTGGGCCATGACTGATTAAGTGAAATGATTTAGGCCTGTACCAGAAAGCATAGAATTTTGGATGTGATCCTAGCCAATACAGTAAGAGGGTCATGGATATCCCAGTTAAGGCACTGTTAATCAGCAGAGATCATGAAGCAGTGTGGTTTACAATAAAGATGAAGATGGCAGTGTGGAATGAGTTACAAGACTAGCAGCAAACCAAATAAGCTGCAAGAATATGTCAGGGATGCACTACTTAGAACTACAGACAATGGTTTGTCGAAATAGCAAGTACAGAAGATGGCCAATGTAGCTAAACAGAAACATAAAGATAGCAATCATAGCAAAAGACTGGTTCTACATGTAAAGATGGGGTTAAGAAGAGGATGAGGCACCCTACAAGGAGGCTAGCAAAAAGTTAAGACAGAGAGTAAGAACAGCAAAGGCTAACTATTAAAGGGAGTTAGCAGAAAGGATCAAGATGCCCAAATGTTTTTGCTACATATCAAAATGAATGCAAAGAGGGATAAAACTGGTCAAACTGAACAAAGATGTGAGAGAATTCTTAGAAAACTGGACAAAAGCAGAGATACTGAGTGAATATTTGGCAAAAGGCTTCACAGACGGAAGCAAGGAGAAAGAGACATGGTGGAAAGGAGGCAGTGTAGAAAAAAGAGAACAGTGGACAGGCACAAGGATAGAGAGGTAGGGGTTTCAATGAGAAATTATTGACATTAGGGAGGTTTAAGCACAAGAACCAGATGGACTACCTCTCAAAGTCCTCAGAAATCTGGACAGTATTTACAGATCTCCCTCACTGAAACATGTACAGAAGTGCCAGAGGACTGAAAGGAAGCAAGTATGGGATACTTGGACAAGTGGAGACAGAAACAAGTCAAAAAACTATAGGCCTGTTAATGTAACAAGAGTGACAGGGAAAGTCCTCGAAATAATCCCGAGGGGAGGGTTGGTAGTGTCTCTAGAGGGCAACATTCTCAAGGAGAGTAATCAAAATGGTTTCATACCAGAAGATACAGAGGCACCGGAAGCTGTTGAAGACTGGGTGGGGGGGCAGAGGGTGAGAGGGGCACTTAGTGATCTAAAAAGGGCAATTATTTTATAACTACTTACTACCACAACATAGGGTCACTTGGTGGACTTTTTAAGCTTAACCAATTCCCTTTTGGTGCTTAAATTAACATTTTCTGATTGGTCTTACCTATCCCATGGCTGATAATTGTATATTAGCTCTAGTGAGAATAACTGTGATCATTCCATAGATAATTTGAGGGGACCCATATAAGGGGATGCATAATTTAGGAACTGCCTCTGTCCATTAGTGGCATGAGGGGCAATCCTGGAGTACATTTTCTATTACCCATCCTTAGATCCAAGTTGAATTTAAATATGGACAGATGAGCTTTGCTTTATTTTTATGGATAGTCTGTTCTGGAACAGTGGTAGCCTCTGTGATATATATCCATTTCTCCACAACATTCAGTTTAGATACCTGGACTGAGTATTTCTGATGCCATTTGGCTTGCTGATGTTCAGTAGGTCCATCCGTATTAGGTCGGAGAATGCCTTGTATGCCAGATTTGTCACCTCTAAGCACTCTGTAGGATACTGAGTATAGTAATAAATCTTTGAGGTGGTCCATGCAAGACTTATTGTTTAGGACTTGTAGCCTTTTAAGTAGGGCATCTCTGAAGGTATTCCAATTGCTGCATGGGGATGAACAGATACATGCCGAACTGGGCATTATACAAAATGATTTACCTAATGAGAGCTTTGAAAATGGGGACAACAACAGCCATACATCTAGTCACAATCAATTTGTTTATAAGCTGTGCAACATAGAAAGGCTTTTTTATGACCATGGGCACATGTTGGTCAAAAGTTAGGTCACTGTACACACAAGTTCCCAAATGCCAAACAATTGGGTCAGTTCTCAGAGAGCATTGTCATGATTTTGACACCAGTTATTGTTTGGGACAAACATTCCTGCATGATGGTTAAGTCATTTGGGGATTCAATAACTGCTCATAGCTTGCAGTCATCTCAAATGTAGCCGGCCAAAGTCCTTTGGTATTTCCTTTTAGTTTTGAGATGTATATGCTGAACTGAAAAAGTCTCAGCACCGATCCCTGGGGGACTCCATTGGTGACTGGTCTCTTCCCCAATTTTGATCTCCTCCATCCTGTGAGCAAGTTGGCAATGCAGCTAGTGATGCAAGTGTTTGCTCCTACATTATTCTTCTTTTGTACTACATCTGAGTAGGGGATTGTGTCAAAAGGCTTGGCCAGGTCAAGGTAATGTGGTGTGAACTGTTTTACCTTCATCCATTGCTTTGATAACAAGCGTAAAGCTTAACAATTACCCATAATTCTGAGCCTTTCACACTTTCCTCTGGAATGTTTTCAAACACATTTTTAGGGTTATGCATTCTTTGATTCACCTTCCTGATTGTATTAAATTATATTCCTACTATAATACAGCACCAGTTCTTAGAATGTGTTTTAAATTTGTAGTTTTGAAAACTCTTCTAGTAAGCAATGAAACAAAATGTATGAACCAATGACAAAACTACCCATTTCAGAAAACTTCAACCATAAAAGGCCACTCAAACTTCTGTCATTACAATCCACCAATATCAATAGATATACAAAATCTCTGCAGAAGTAAGTCATCTAAATAATTCCACATTAAAGGGATCTCTAACTAATGAAGAGGTTGCTGCTAGGAAACAACTTTATTTTTTATTTATTTATTTATTTATTTATTTATTTACATTTGTTGACCGGGAGTGTCCGACTGGACATAGGTCCATTTTCAGCGGAGGCCCGGGTAGAAAAGCTCCACAGTTAAAATAAACAGACAATAGTTACATTGGATTACATACATTTACATTACATTTATATTTCATTGTTTCTTCTACAAATAAAGTGTCTGTTGCCCTTGAAGAATAAATTGCCTATGTTGCATTAAAAAATGATACGCTAATAACATTGCAATAGGGAATGGATGGCAAACTGATGATAGGTTCATAGTTACTAGGTAACTCCAAAGGAGGGGATTCACAGGACTGCAGCATCCACTCCCTTTAAAGTAGAACACAGCACAGTACCAGCAATCCATCTTCATACTGTGGAAGTAGAACCCACAGCCTTTTGCATCAAAAGTAAGGCTACTACCTGTTGTGTTACTAGCAATTCAAACAGACTTGGATTAAGCAGCACTAAACTTCTCTTCCTCTGAAGCTGTCAGCAAAAATTTTTATTTAACATTTGTTTACCAGGAAAGTCCAACTTGGAACAAAGCCAATTTTCATCAGATACCCAGGGAGAAATGCTACTGATACATGTCTTTGTAACATAGGAGGAAGCTAGAGCACCCACAGGAAACCCACACAAACACAGGGAGGACATACAAAAAAACTCTTGCTGTGAGGTGACAACACTACCACCACACCATCCACATGACACAACTAAATCTCTCAATTTCACAGCAGAAGAAAACTGGAAAAAGCCAAAATATATTTGGAGGGGGCAAAGGCCCAATACCAGGGACACATTTTAAATACTGATTGTATAATACTAGAACATTGCTAATATAGTGTTTTGAAAGGGTTTGGGAAAGGAGCAAGACTGGGGAACTGGATAGCAGGGTGATTGAATGTTAGCACACAGAAGGCCACAGTGAGAGTCACAATGTCAGGCATTCTGAAATTGACTAGATAAGTATTGCAAGGGTCTGCCCTGGCGCTAGTATACTTCATTGTGTCTGTGTCAAGCATATCTGAGGGAATCAATAAATGGATCAGTCTCGGTGCTGATTACACAAAGGAGCAGTAGTGGGGGATTGGGAAATAAAGAGAGGAAAGAGGCAGCAACTAACAAACGGGGTAAATAATCATCAGTTATCAGAAGCAACAAAGTAATGCTTCTACTGTACAGGCTCATGGTCAGACCACACCTTGAGTACTACATGCAGTTCTGAAGGCCATGCAAGGAGAGGACATCAGGCTGCTAGCATGAAATCAGAGGAAATCTCCAAAAACATCTGTGTGATATGATCAGAGGCTACAAGATCTAAAGACCAGAAGAAAAGGGTGACATAGTATTAGTACATAATATCATGACAGGGAGATAGAAAGAGAACATTCTGTACACAAAGGATATTGGGGGAAGGAGGGGGCACAGTCAAGAGAGTTTTAGAGACTATTCCCTGGATATCTGAAAGTTTTTTTCTTTTTTTTATACAGAGGGTTGTAGACTCATGGAACAGACTACAGACTATCAAAATGGTTGGTAGAGAGGAAACCCAGAGACATTCTAGAGAGCATGGATACTGCCATCCTTGAATGTATTGCTCTGCAGTACTGACGCATATATTTCACAAATGCCATGTAGGATAATTCTATTTGTCCTATTGCCTGTACACCATCTCTTGATCTTTCAGGGCTACATGTTTGGTTCTTTCTGTGACCTGGAACCTTCTGCACAGACATCTCCATCATATAGCTCTAAGCTTCTTATTTCTTAATCGCCCATAAGAACAGTGTCATTCATCTCAATATTCTGGTCAAGGCTTTTTTTTTCTTTTTATATCTTAGTGTCTGTCCTGCTAATGTTTGCAATTGAGAAAATTTGCTTTGTCCTGCCTTTGAAATACAATTTGCACAATTATGTGCCACTTATCATGAAACCATGCTTCATTTTAATTAGTGATATGATACAGTGAGCCAGAAGCCTTAATACAAGTAGCTTCCTCCTTGTGGTAACCCTTTCCATTTAAGGGACACCACCCTATGACTGAAGACTCCCTATAGTGGGAACATCAGCACAGGGAGCAGACCCACTGGCCAAGCCACATGGTAATTAGGCAATCAGGAGGAGCAGCTAATGCTAATTAACCTTGTGATCTCCTCTGGAAATGCCTGCTGCTCCTGAGTTACACTGAAAAGTAATCCAAAGAATCACTCTGTTGCATAAATGTTCATGTATGAAGGAAAAACGTTAACACCATCACAAGATGGTTGACACCCATACTGACTCAAATGGAATCAAGTGCACTGTGGGTAAGCTCAGTGATGCTGTAAGGTTGGGGTGTTATTGTGTGTGTGTGTGTGTGTGTGTGTGTGTGTGTGTGTGTGTGTGTGTGTGTGTGTGTGTGTGTGTGTGTGCATGTGTGTGTGAAGGCATGTGTGTGTGTGATTGGGAAAATGTGGCCATAAGACTGATCAGCCATGGGAGGACTTAAGTAACATTGGGAGAATGCTTGTGGGAATGTAAGAGACAGTGTGCATGTCCATGCATTTGTCTGCATGTGCACGTGTGTGTGTGTGTGTGTGTGTGTGTGTGTGTGTGTGTGTGTGTGTGTGTGCGCGCGCACTTTAATATATGACTGCATGTGTTTATGAGTTTAGAGGGGTGGTTTTGTCAATGAGATGCATGGTCTGCCAGGGTAAAGGCTACTGCTGTCATAAGTCTGACAGCACTAGTGGTAAAAAAGTACAATTCTAACATATGCAAATGATTGGATGATGAGGTCTTTCACATTGTGATCATAGGTGTCAGTGAATCCATTTTTCCCGGTCATATAAACTGAACTACCTGCAGCAGGCAATTTATGTGAATGGTAGGAATCTTTCTGAATTCTAAAATAAATGCCTTATGTTACGCTATGTTTCTCTGCATGAATCTTCTTCGGCTTGAGAGAATCCTAACCCTTGCAAACGAGTTATACTCTTTGCAACTCATTAATCCAGCTTACTGCTTGTTTACACTGATGTAATTTTATTGAACTACTGTTTCTTTCAAGCCAACAAGAAATCTATTCATTATATTTTCTTTCTGCAGAATTGTTATTTAAAGAAAAACAGTGCTCAGATCATTTAAATCATCTTGCTTCAGAACACAAAAAACATCACTGGTAAACAATTATAATGTATGATGTCTAGTTCGTAAGTCTCTGTAGGTGATATTTAAAACACTGACAAATGTAAGAAGGTAGATTTCTTAAAATATTAACATTTGTTGATTACAAGTAGAGAAACAATCGCAGAGTTCACTAATTTATGTTCAGTACGTTGAGTTTTGTCTTTAATAGTGCCTCTTTGGAACATGCGTTTGAGAAGACTGGCTACTTTTAATTGGGACAAGACCAACTTGTTTTGCAATGTCAGTAATTTTAGTGAAAGTATGCATTAAGTTGTTGTTGATAAAATCAGTAAAATGTTGGTTACTACAGAATACGAACTAATATACTATAAAGATGTCATGAATCTGTCCTGAGAGGAATATAATAATCCTTAACAAGCTCTTGAAGAGCTAGCAAATACATGACAGTTCTTTGAAAAGGACTTGAAGATACTACCACCACCCACACACTTCCACCCCAAGGGTTTGCATTTGTGGATTTGTTAATTTAGTGAATTAACAGTGCAGTGAATGCTTGTCAAAAGCCATTTTTAATAACACCATGCACATTATAAAGACATAAAGTTATGTTGGTAAACATAAACAATAATCTTTTTATCATGTGACTATGCATAGTGAATGTGACATATAAATGGAAAATAATCTTAAAACATTTCTTCTTCTGCAGGTCAGGAAAAATGAGTCAATATTTTTCAATATGATTAAATGTCTTCCTTCAAGCTAAACCTGAATGATTGGATGTGTGCTCTCAGATTTACCCTGGGACTAACAGGCCTCTTCCTCCTTGAGAAAGGAGGTACATCTTGAAGATGGGTATTGACAAGGTGTATATGGTCATTAGCCTAATATAGCCTTGAAACGCTTACGAATCCTATACATGAAAGTTAAATGTCACTTCAAAAAGCAGTTAATAAAAAAAACATTTTAATCATAATATTGTACAATGTACAATTCCCACACTACAGTACCACATACAAGTGTAATATACTGGACATAGACTTTAATGTCCGTCAAATGTTTTATTTATTTTACTCTAGTTCACTGAACACAGTGCATTAAAGCATAAAATTGCTAAAACTGAAAATAAGTAAAACTAGTCTAGCAAAATGGCTGACAAGGTATACATCTGTCATGACTTGATAAGGGAGTACCTTGATTTCTGTCCAGATGTTGTCTTCCATTATTAGATAAGAATTAAAAGCATATGGAACAGAAGCAGAGTATATGCTTTATGGACAGAAACAGAATATGACTTTGTGGTCTATACAAAATAATTATGATTTGCTTTGAAAATGAAAAAAAAAGTAATTTTTGGAATGGTTAAAAGCTGTAATAACTGATGCTGACATCAAGCTGTGATATTAGAGCTTTCTGCTTTCTGTCATCTCAAAATTAATTCACTGTCAAGTTTGTCAGAGAAGTGTGAAAATAAATCCATAGTGAGAGACATCTTTCACAATATCATAGCTGTACTCCACAACATGGATCTCTGTGTGCTCAAATGACTAGAATACATAAAATTGTAATACAAGTAACATTCCATTTCTAATTTCTTCACTGCAAACAACCTGCAGTCCAAAACATCACAAGGAAAACAATGAGTGATGTATATCTCCTTTGAGGCTAGCTAGCTCTCGTTGCTGATGTTATATATAATAATGCATATTCACTGCATGTGGTATGACATTTTTTTTATTTCTGAGTGATAAGCTAATAAATGCAATGAGCATTAATTGTAGAGCTTACTGAGTATCACACACCTCAAGGATATAAATACCAGGAACATTAATCACATCACTAACCAATTATCACACACCTTAAGGTTATAACAGCTTTGTGTTATAAAACTGGATGCAGAATGTTATGGCATGTGTAGCTAACTCTTGTTCACTAAAATCTGCAACTTGTATCAAATGATAAACTGGAAACGTTGATAAAGTGAAAGAACAACAGATAAGACATTGGTAGAATGTGTGTGATCTTCTGTACGTAGAACTCTAACAGAATTCAGTGTAGAAAAGGATGGATTCCAGACAGTTATTAATCATTTTAACTCCTAACTAGAACTAGTCACTGATGCATATACATATTCCATGCTGTGACAGTTCGTGAAGTCAATCACATCAATGCTGTACTGTTAACCTCACAGTTCTTTCAGGTAGATTTTACGCATGTTCACGTTAATGCAAATACGAGACATATGATTAATCCAAGAAATGAAACATAAGAAGCGTTTGCCAGTGTCAGATGTGTGGCACACTTGTGATATGCTGGCACAGTCAGGATGTAATTATAATGACAACATACTCAGAACTAGTAAAGTCAGGAAGCCAAGTCTGACAATATCAGTACTGGAAGATAAGTTTGGTTTTTTTAGTTACAGAATATTATTAATGTCTTCAAAAGCCTCCATCTGAGATTATACAGTGTTGTCCAAATTAATAGAAACTGGTGTTTTTATTTTTGTTTTTATTGTTTTACCATATAAGTCAATACAAGTATATGAAATGACAAGCAATATAATTCATGTTGTATGAGAAAATGTTCTAATATTTTTTTGAATGACCCTTTGGCCATTATGAAGGATTTTAACTTGCTGAGGCATAGAATGAACAAGTTCACGTCAGTGTTCATTCATAGAAGCATTGTGTGCCCAAGCTGAAATTAGTTCTTCAATCAGTTGATGCTTGTTTGCTATGGTCTTTTTCTTCATCTCTGACTTCAGAATAGTTCACAAATTCTCTACTAAATTCATCTCTGGACTGTTATTCAGCCATGGTAACACTTCAGTACCATGGACCTCAAGGAAACTTGTCACTTGTCAACTTTTGTGACATGGGGCACCATCCTACATGAAGATGAAGTCCTCTGTCCTGATAAATCCCTTCTTTGCCCAGGCACACAGCTGAGGGAGCAGATGGTGCTGTAGTATGGTTCTGTACTGCTCCTGTTTCATGTTTCCCTGAAAAATGTAGAGCCGACCTGTTCCAAAGAAGCTCATAATGCTCCACACCATCACTTGAGTGGGGTGCGTGATGGGCTGAATGATACAATCGTCCCTCATCTGCTCTCCAGATTGCCACCTGACATACTATACTTGCTGATCTGAGCACTGCATTATGCTCTCATTACTGAAAACAACCCATTCTCAATCTTCTTCTGACCAGTTCTGAAACTCTTTCACTCAGCGCAGACTTTTTGCCTTCATTGGGTTGGAGAATTTCTGTTTCTTCAGAGGGCTGCAAGCTCGAAGCCCAGCAACCAGAAGTCTCTGTCGAACAGTTCTGGAACTCACTGTAACACCCTGTTGCTCCAGCATCCATTGCAGCTGTCTACTGGATGGCTTGCCATTCTTACGGCATTCTTTGATCAGATATGAATTATCCTGAGAAGTTGTGAACCTTGTGCAACCACATCTCCCAGAACATCTGGGCAGCAACCCTTCACCAGTATTCACTTTCTTCTGAATTCGACTGACAGATGGCTAACTAACTCCAACCTTCTTGGCAATTTCTGATCCAGAAACACCTTCTTTGATCAGAATCTCAACTATTGCACACTTTCAAGGAATTAAGTCGGCCAATTTATCCATTTTTAAAACTATGGAGCTACGTCATTATGACATCATTTCTCTTTAAGTAGGAAAGTAACATGTACTACTCTCCTGCTAAACAGCTTTGTCTTAAGGAATTAGCAAATTGAAATGATTTTGTAAATTTCTGAAAAAGCCAGACTGAAAATCACTAAAGAAACTAAGAAAGTTCCATTATTTGTTGTTATTTCTATTAATTTGGCCACCACTATATTGTTTACACATGCGACTGTTGAAATACATTTCAAATGTCTACATTACACCATGCCCTGATGGGTAGCTGTGCATGCTGTATACATGTACTACATCAGTCCGATGAACTCACACAAATATATATATATATATATATATATTTATATATATATATATTTATGTATGTGTGTGGATATATATATATATATATATATATATATATATATATATATATATATATATATATATATATATATATATATATATATATATATATATATATATATATATATATATATATATATATATATATATATATATATATATATATATATACACACACACAAACTCACACACACACATCATAGGTTGGTACTAGGCTATCGGCCCTAGGGCCTATGCAAGCCTAGCCATAACAATTCCCTGGATATTTCTTCCCACAATATTTACTTCTCTGGTCTAGCAGGGTGACTGACATGAACCCCTGGGTGAATTTCCTATTTCCCATCCAATCATCAAGGTTCCTTTTGAAGAGGGCCAAAGAGGCACTCTGCTTGACATGTATGGGCAGTCTATTCCAGAGCATGGGAAGTCTCTGGGTCAGGAACCTATCCCTCCAGCATATTTTGCTCATTGTGATGACAAGGTTTAGATCCCTGGAGCATGTGGCTCTGAGGGATTGGGATTTCTTTAAGTGGAGCATGTCCAACAGCTTAGGATTTGACATGGCCTTGTATGTTAAGCAGAGATTGCCTCTGAGTCGACGATATGCCACAGAGTATAGCTGGAGTTTTTTAGACGGTCAGCATATGGCATCCTCTTTAGGCCTGTGATTCTTTTAGTGAGGTATTTCTGTAGCCTTTCCAGCTGTTGCAGAAGTCTTGTGAGGTACATACCAAACGGGGCATTATACTCTATAATGGGTCTAATGAGGGATGAGTACAGTGGGACAATGACTTCCTTTTTTCTGGATGAAAAGCCCTTAGTGATTAGGTGTGCCACATAGAAGGATTTCCTGACTGTTGTGGCGATGTGGTTATCGAAAGTGAGACCACTGTCCATCTGTGTCTCTAAGTGTCTCATCACACTTTCGATGTTTAGTGTCCTGCCACCTATGTGGTAATTCATGGGTACATGTTTTTTTCCAAAGGGGATAACTATACATTTCTTGGCATTAAGCTTGAGCCCATTGCTCTGGCACCAGGCATCTGTTTCTGTAAGGCCCTTTTGTAGAATATCCACATCATTGTGGGATTCAATAATGGCTCCCAGTTTGCAGTCATCTGTGAACTTTGTTAGCCAGAGTCCCTTAGTGTTGGCCTGTACTTCAGAGAAGTAGATGCCAAACAAGAGTGGTCCCAGGAATGAACCCTGAGGTACTCTACTTGTCACTTGTCTGGAGCTGGATTTGGAGTCGGCTACCTTTACAGTCTGGGTTCTGTCAGTAAGCCAGTTGGCAACCCATGGAGTGACGTAGGGATTTATGCCCAGCTTAGTAAGTTTATCTATGATTCCAGAGTGGGGGATGGTGTGAAAAGCCTTGACGAGGTCGAGATAGGCTATGTGGACTGCCTTACCCTCATCCACAGCTCTGGAGACTGATTTGAAGAAGTCAATCAGATTCAGGAGACAAGATCGTCCCTTCACAAACCCAAACTGGGTGGGGTTCAGTGTCTGATGGTTGTCAATGTCTTTGTTTATAAGTTCCATGATAATGCGTTCCATGCCCTTGCAGATCAGGCTTGTCAGACTGATGGGATGGTAGTTCCCAGGATCCAAGGCGGATCCCCCCTTGTGGAGTGAGACAGCTGTAGCCGTGCACCACTCAGTGGGCACGAAGCCTGAGGTGAGGCTATGATTAAACATGACACTTAGGTGGGGTGCCAGTTCATTTTGTAGTTCATATAGTACACAGCCTGGGATGTCATCTGGTCCCATGGATGCTGTATTCTTAGTTTTCGAGAGTGCGGTTTCTACCTGTGTGGCCATGATTACTGGAATTTGTCAATCTTTTGGTATTGAGATGGGCCCTTTAGGGGGTGAGAGGGGGGGTGAAGTTGGCACTAAATCGATCTGCCAGGATATTAGC